>NC_134492.1:64816649-64834149 GCF_040206685.1 Ascaphus truei | reverse complement strand
GGTGGAGGCGCTGACCAACGAGAACATTCCAGAGATTCACCCCAGGCTCTCACTAGCGGAGGCTCAGGCCTCCTGTGAGCCTGACAGGTATAACGCACCACACCAGGTAACATTAGGTTCCCCGCACACACACTATATGCGATTGGGTGGGGGGGAATACCCGTTACAGATAGATAGATAGATAGATAGATAGATAGATAGATAGATAGATACAGTAGATGGATGGATACACAGATAGATGGATACATCTATGGATGGATAGATACACTGATACACTGATAGATACACAGATAGATGGATACAAAGATAGATAGATAGATATATAGATAGATAGATAGATAGATAGATAGATAGATAGATAGATAGATAGATAGATAGATAGATAGATAGATAGATAGATAGATAGATAGATAGATAGATAGATACACAGATACACTGATATACACAGATGGATGGATACACAGATAGCTGGATACACAGATAGATGGATACACAGATAGATGGATACACAGATAGATGGATACACAGAAAGATGGATACACAGATAGATGGATACACAGATGGATAGATACACAGATAGATGGATACACAGATAGATGGATAGATACACAGATAGATGGATAGATACACAGATGGATATATGCACAGATGGATATGTAAGGAAGCCTCAATACACATGTATGCAGACGACACAATCCTATATGCACACAGCCATAGCCTCTCGGACCTTCAACACATACTTCAGTCTGACTTTTTGAGACTCGAAAACTGGATTTCCCAAAACAAACTGTTTTTAAACACTGACAAGACTGTAACAATGGTATTTGGGACCAAGACTAAATTTTTAAAGCTTCCAGCGACTGAGCTCCTGATTAGAATCAAAGCTAACACCACCCTAACACCTGTCACTAGTTTTAAATACCTGGGCTTATGGTCTGACTCCCACTTAACATTCGGGATGCACATTGATACCCTGACAACCAAGACCTATGCAAAACTAGGGGTACTTTACAGGAACAAATTCTCCCTAAGTTTCCTGGTCAGAAAGCGTATCGCATAGCAGATGCTAATGCCAATAATTGACTACGGAGACATAGTATATGGCTCGGCACCTCAAACCCACCTTAGCAAACTTGACACCCTCTACAATTCAATTTGTCATTTTGTTCTCCAATGCAACTACAACACACATCACTGCGAAATGCTCAAAGAACTAGATTGGTCATCACTAGAGTCCAGGCGCAAAGTTCACCTTTCCTGTCTTGCTTTTAAATTCTTCATGGGCAAGCTACCCAGCTACCTGAACAAGCTCCTCACCCCTACCACATGCAGCAACTATCACCTGAGATCAGATTCCAAAAGACTGTTCATGGCCCCAAGGCTCAACAAAGTATCCGGACGTTCCTCCTCCTACCGTGCACCCCAAAACTGGAACAACCTACCAGAGACTCTCACATCCACCACCAGTTTAAGTTCTTTCAAATCTAAGGCTGCCTCACATTTTAATCTGGTCTGTAACTGCTTCATACGCCCATAATATATATTTTCTTTAACTGTGCACGCAATGTCTTGTATATAATGTATACCCTGTTCATATATGTAACTGTATTTGTAACCATGTATTATTTGTCTTACTCTGTGCCCAGGACATACTTGAAAACTAGAGGTAACTCTCAATGTATTACTTCCTGGTAAAATATTTTATAAATAAATATATGCACAGATGGATATATACACAGATGGATATATGCACAGATGGATATATGCACAGATGGATATATACACAGATGGATATACTGTATACACAGATAGATATAGATATTAAGAGATAGATAGAGATACTGTAGATAGAGATAGATAGATGGAGATGGATACGCAGAGAGACAGAAAGATAGATGGGTACAATCGTTCAGTTCTGTAGAGAGATATCTAGGTAAGTTACACATCTATCTTGTGTTCGCTTTCATTGTTTTCTCTCTATCTGAGAAGCATAGAAATTGACAGTAGAAAACCAAAGATGGAATTTCAAGTACCTGGAATATTGGTACGTAAACTACTCTACCCCTTACATACTAACACAAACAACCCCAAATCTGCCCCCTACATACCCGCACTAATCCCCAATCCCCCCAAATCTGCCCCCTACATACCCGCACTAATCCCCAACCCCCCCAAATCTGCCCCCTACATACCTGCACTAATCCCCAATCCCCCCAAATCTGCCCCCTACATACCTGCACTAATCCCCAGTCCCCCCAAATCCTTACACACCCGGACTAACACCACATACCCACAAATTTGCCCTTACATACTTGCACTAACCCCAAATACCCCCCAAATCTACCCTTACATACCGCACTAATTCTTTATCCCCCTTTCATACCCACACTAACCCCAATCTCCCAAATCTCCCCTTACATACCCACATAAACCCTAATCCCCCCCACATCTGCCCCTTACATACACTCACTAATCCCCGACCCCCCCAAATCTGCCCCATACATATCCATAGTAACACCCAATCCCCCCAAATCTGCCCTTACCTATCCGCACAGAGCCCTAATCCCCCCAAATAAGCCCCTTGCATACTCACACTAACCCCCAATCACCCCCCTCAAATCTGCCCCTTACATACCCGTACTAATCCCCGACTCCCCCCCCCCAAAACTGCCCCTTACATACCCATATTAACCCCAATCCCGTCAAATCTGCCCCTTACATACTCACACAAACCTCCAATTCCCCCAAATCTGCCACTGACATACCCATAATAACCCCAATCCCCCAAAATCTGCCCCTTACATACCCGCACTAAACCCCAAATCTGCCTGTAGACGGACGTTCACAGAGGTACCCAATTGGAGACTTTATAAGGTGAAATTATAACGAGGCTTTATTGTGCCTTTTCCTTAACATCAGGAAACCATCCAAACAAGGGGGAAACAAAGCTTCTATTAACTTGGGAGTGGTGCTAGTGAAATACTATGCAATTCACAACTCCCTTAGTTAAGCATGTCTCCCAGCCCCAAACACATAGCATGAAATGAACAGATATAAAAAGTCTTGTAATAAAAGTCTTATCTGTTCCTTGTGGTTTGGAGGGAAAATCTTCTCTGTCCCTGGTTGCTACCTTTTCTTCAGGGTTTGTCAGCATTCAGGTTTAGAAGTTTCCCCTGTGTCTTGGAAGCAGCTCTGCTGTGTCTTCTGGCAGAGCTCAAGACATGGTCAGCTCCAGAGATCTGTGTTCTCTTGGTCAGTCTCTCCTGGGAGACTCAAGAACCTCTGCTCTGTCTCCAAAGTTCAGCTCACACGTGAGCTAAGGAGTCACTTCCTGTCTCAAAGGCAGGCTTTTTCTACCACCTGTAATCAGGCAGGTGGTGTTAGTTAATTTGCTACCAGCAGTTTACCACCACACTGCTGGATTAGAGGCACATTTGTGAACAGGGATAAGTCCCCTGTTACATACCTCCCCTGTTTGTGGGAAGCTCGGGCTTACCACGGCCAAAGCCCATCCTTCCACTCTCATTCGAGATCTTTCTGTGACTTAAATGAGAGTGGATGGAGGAAGAGAACCCTCTGTCCCACTGGGATTGGAGCCCTTTCTCCAGTTTATTTTTGTCTCCTCCCGAAGGTGCTTGAGATCAGCACTCCTCAGTCGCTCGAGGAGGACTTTTTCCAAGTACAGTCTTTTTTCTACATGCGCGGTCATGAGATTTCCCTCGCGTCGGGTGCTTTTCTTATTGTAGGCAGACTGTATAGCAGCAGTTGCAGAGCGTTTAAAAACAGCCCTTTGAGTTTTCTGCTCTTGAAGCTGTCTCTCTGCCCTTTTCCCACTCAATGGGGTTGCTAGTTCAGCCTCTTTGAGATTAAGTTGCAATTCCACACCCACTTCCAGAGAATGTCCCATCTTTTCAGCTTTATCAGCTAAGGATTCTTCTGGTTTTGATTCAGCACGTGTACCTTCTTTTGTTGCCTGTTGGGTGGCTGAAGGTTTTGCTAGTGCTTGTTTAGGTGGTTCAAATTTTGCAACCTTGTCTTTCAGACGAGCGGTATTCCCAGCTCTCACTGTACCCTTGTCTTCATGGGTTTTTGTGGCCGTGGGATACTGACGCTTAGTCAGGGTCAATACTTGTCCTTGTAGGACTGTAATCTCATCCACGAGAGATCCCTGTTTTTTGAGTGCGTCTTGCAAGTCTCTTCTCAGGGAATTTATCTGCGCACTTTGCTTTCTCTGAGTCTGTATCAGTGTCTCCTTCATATTCTGGAGCTCTGTAATTTTTGTCGTCAAGGTTGCCGCTGCGTCTGATTTCTCCTTAATGTACTGACTCAAGGGAATGGAACAGTCTCTCTGTCTCTCCAGCTCTTGCTCCAGTTTCTGAGCCTTCTCACGCTCCCTCTCATACAGAGTCACCTGGTATCGAAGCTCCGCCTCCAATGATGCTCTGGTGACATGCAGCGTGGCCTTTAGCTCCTCATACTGCTCTGTGGGTACGTACTGGGTATTCAGACGTTCCTGCAGCGCTTGTACCTCTTTAGCAGCCTGCAGCTTTTCTTCCTGCAGCGTTTGCTGCTTCTCCTCAGCATACTGGAGGTGCGTACGCAGACCTTGCAGTTGGTTCTGCAGTCGGTGCTCTGCTTCCAACATTTCCTTGACGTGTTCTGTCAACTCAGAATTTTCTCTTTTTCCAGTCTCTGTACTATTCAGGGCCTCCTTGCAGTCCACCTTCCATTTTTGCACATCTGCTTGGAGGCGGGCTGTCTCCTGGCGTGAGACTTCCATCTCCAGGTTTAGGTTCTGAAGCTCCTTCTGGGAGACTTGGAGATCTGTATTAAGATCGACAATCGTTTCTTTAGAAATGTCCAGCTCCTCAGTGAGACTGTGTAGTTCCTTTCTGGAAACTTCCAGGTCTGTGCGGCAGCTGTTGGTCTCATGATGTGAGGCATCCAGTACTCTGCGGAGTGTCTGAACCTGTTTCTGAGATACGTCCACCTCTATCCGGACACTGTTGACCTCCTGTTGTGAGGCATTCAGCTCTATGCGAAGAGTGTGAACCTCTTGCTGGAAGACTGTCATCTGCTTCAGTGCCTCCTCATACTTCCGCTTTAGCGTAGCCACCATTTTATCAGATTAGCTCTGATTTTCATCCATGGCGGAAATAGTAGCATTTGCAGTATCTAGCTCAGTCTTGAGATCGTCCAATTCTGTCCTGGCTAAAGAGTAAATTGTGAGCAGATCTTTTTGTAGCCTCACGTTATTTTTCTGTAGCTCTATGTAACCATCTTCCTTTTGTTTCAATTGTTCACGGAGCATATCACAGTCATGCCTGGCATTTTTCAGGGCATCTTCAGGGCTGGTCAAGGGATCGTCACTCACTGGTTCCGGCTCCACTTCCCTGGGATGGTTGGTTGAGGGTTCCTCACTGTTGGCACCGGACAGGACTTTGGGGTACACGACTTCTGCCTTGGGCCCTCTGGATATTCGGTTAACCGCGGGACGAATTCTCCATTTTCTCTAGGCTGCAGGGCAACTCGGTCCCCCTTTTCCTCCACAGGATCTGCGGACGTGTCTGTTTCTTCCACGGTAAGTGAAGAACCGCTTTTCTTTTTCTTTTTCCGCTTTTTTGTTTTGGATGACTCCGTCCCATCCGGAATACTGGGGTCTCCTTCTTTATTTGATACTTTAGCAGCTTTATTATATACGCCAGGCTTTTCTTGCAGTTGCTTTAGCTGACAGAAATATTGGGTGATCTGCTGCTCCCGCTCTTTCTCTTGTCGACCATATTCGTCATCATAGAGGGCGGTCTTTTCTGTTCGTGCCGAGTTCAGGCACCCCCACCATTCTTGGGGTGTTTTGTGGATGTGACTCGGTTCGGGTTCCCCGTAAGAGATGTCTTCCTCTTTATTGGACTGGAAGAGCCACTCTTCCATGAGGTAGGGTTCATTACAGGAACCCTGCATCTTGTCCTCCATTTTTAGGCTATCAGGTGTAATTTTCTTCCTGACCTCAGGAGGCGCTATTGCAGCTGTTGCCACTGTATTTGCTAGAACCCCCAATTGTGGTAGTCCTACAGATGGGCATATTTTGCTTGTAGAGGTCGTAGCTCTCACAGGCATCTCTGTAGACTTTTCTTTCTTGGGTAATTTTTTTTTCAATATCAGCAGTACTGTGCATGCATTTTCTTTTATCAGGTATACAAGATGTGCAGTTGCTAGGTAAAAACGTCTATTTGCTTTACACCATTTACTTGCTAGGTGTAATCTCTAATTAGGTATGCTGAATGTGTAGTTGCTAGGTAAAAACTTCCGTTTGCTTTACACCATTTACTTGCTAGGTGCAATCCCTCCGCTTCAGCAACAGAATTTGGTTTTCTGCTTGAGTTCAGTCATTTTCAGTCTCATCTTTGGGTATTATGGCATTCACACTTCACACTTTGGGTGTCTGTTTTGCTCCCAAGATATATAGGCAGACTTTTTTTTTTTTACTTGCAGAAAAAAAAACATTCTTTGCAGTGGAATATTTCTTTCACTCCCGGGAGGGTGACTCAACACTCAGCAATTGGCTTTGGAATACCTTTTACACAGTTCAGCAATCCCTTTTTCCCCTATAGGGCAATTTTACACTCAGCATTTGTGTTCTCTTGGTCAGTCTCTCCTGGGAGACTCAAGAACCTCTGCTCTGTCTCCAAAGTTCAGCTCACACGTGAGCTAAGGAGTCACTTCCTGTCTCAAAGGCAGGCTTTTTCTACCACCTGTAATCAGGCAGGTGGTGTTAGTTAATTTGCTACCAGCAGTTTACCACAACACTGCTGGATTAGAGGCACATTTGTGAACAGGGATAAGTCCCCTGTTACACTGCCCCTTACATACCCACACAAATCCCCGTTCCCCCCCACCCAAACCTTCCCCTTACATACCCACACTAACCCCAAGTACCCCAAATCTGCCCTTACATACTTGCACTAACCCCCAATCCCCCCAAATCTGCCCCTTACATACCCATACTAACCCCCAATCCCCCCAAACCTGCCCCTTACATACCCACACTAACCCCCAATACCCCAAATCTGCCCTTACAGTCTCGCAATACCCGCCAATCCCCCCCAAATCTGCCCCTTACATATCCGCACTAACACCCAATCCCCGCAAATCTACCCGTTATATACCAACACTAACCCCAAATCCCCAAAATTGTGCCCCTTACATACCCATACTAACCCCCAATCCCCCCAAATCTGCCCCTTACATACCCATACTAACCACTAAGACCCCAAAATGGATGACAATTAACAGCTGAAGATAAAGAAAGAAGAAAATGACTTTGGACTTTACCTGGGGCCCGTTGCTGTTTGGGATCGTGAATTGGTTTGAGAGCTTCCGGAGACCCCAGGAATCGGAGGGTGAAGACATCTAAAGGCAAGGGAAAACATTGAATGTGTTATTTCTATTTTCCAGGTTTTTATATTGTATTTGTATTGGTATTGGATTTTTTGATCCACATTCATTGCAAATGTATTTATATATGAGCCTTTAGGGCTATACATACACACATGCACTATCTACTGAATGTTAGTGGAGAACCCTGAAAACCAGCACTCCAACCACCGCCCACTGAATTGGCAAAAATCATAAAGTTACAACTTGCAAACAACTACTCAAATTTCTACTCATACTATTACTCTCTTTAGCAGGTGATTTTGAACCTAACCCAGGCCCCCCAACTTCAACTCTGTCCCATACCCCTGAGAATACCCCCTTCAAATTCCAAAAAGGGCTATCTCTCGCCCATATAAATATCCGGAGTCTGCTGCCCAAACTGGATGAACTAAGGGCATGGTGCCTTATGCATAAACCAAAAGCCATCGTTCTTACAGAAACATGGCTAACCCCTAAAACCCCTGATGTACATATTACCATTCAGGGATACTCCATTTTTAGGAGAGATAGGACAAAGAGAGGAGGAGGGGTGTTATTTTATATTGCAGACACCTTACAATTTACACTGGTAAACTGCTCCCCCCCCCCAAGACCAACCTCTTTTGAAATCCTAGTTGGCAGAATCTGCCTCCCCTTCTCTAAGCTCGTCCTGATTGCTGGCATCTACCGCCCCCCTAAAGCCCCTCTACAATCTCTGACTGATATCACCCAGTTTCTTGGCTCCATTTCCTCTCTGAATGGGAAGAGTGAGCTGCTAGTTCTTGGGGATTTCAACTTCAATTGGCTTGACCCTAAAAACCACAAAATCCACACACAAATCAAGTCGCTTAACCTATCGCAACTCATTTCCTAACCCACACGAACAATCCTGAAATCGCACAACCATTCCTTGCTTGACTGGATTCTCTCCTCAAACCCCAGCAGAATCCAATCCTCTGGCATCCTTCCTGACATTTTCAGTGACCATGCAATAGTGTACTGTGTAAGGAAAATTAAACCGCCCCAATCAAGCCCTAAAGTTCTCCTCACTAGAACATTTAGAAACTTTAACCCACAACAGTTTCTGGCTGACCTTACCAACTGCCCTTGGCACAGAATCGATTTAATTCCTGACCCTGATTCTGCGCTCAACTATTTCCAATCCGAGTTCTTAAAACTCTGTGATACCCATGCTCCACTACGCAGAATAAGGGTACGGGGTGCCCACCTTCCATGGGTTACACCTGACCTTATAGCACTCTACCAGTTCAGGGATGCCTTGTGGAAAAGCCACAAAATAACTGGCACTACCAAGGATCTCAATCACTACAGATGCCTGCGGAACATGTGCACAAGGCAAACAAGGCACGCAAAAGCACAATATTACTCTGACAATCTCCTCCAGAACACATCAAACCCAGCTAACTTCTGGAAGGTTATCAACAACATTTTCCAGCCTTCTAACCACCAACAGCCAAGTAATATCACTAAGGGCGATATTACTCTGACAAACCCCACCGACATTGCAAATGCATTCAATGATTACTTTGTGGGGTGTGCTACTAACTTATTAGCAAAACGCAACCCAACCCACAAACCTGAATTGCATCCTGGGAGTACCCCTATAGCCCCACCCCCTCCTAACATTGCCCACAAATTTCAATTTGGCCCAGTATCCGAAGAGGAGATTACGCAAGTGCTTCTCAAATTAAAACTAAGCAGCCAATGTGGACCTGACTTACTACAATCTAGGTTCCTAAGACTTGGTGCCCCAGCAATTGCCAAACCAATTGCTTCCATTGTCAACTCTATCCTGTCTGCTGGCCATATCCCTAAGACCTGGAAAGCTGCCAGAGTTGTCCCAATCTCTAAAAGTGGGGACAAAAACACTGTCTCAAACTACAGACCAATCTCACTTCTCCCAATCCTATCCAAAGTCATGGAAAAATGTGTCCACTCCCAATTAAGCGATTACTATAACAAGACAAATTTCCCTAGCCAATTCCAATCTGGCTTTCGCCCCAAACACTCCACCGTAACTACCCTGCTAAAAGTTTGCAAACTTAACACCATCTACAACTCAATTTGTCGTTTTGTTCTCCAATGCAACTACAACACACATCACTGCGAAATGCTCAAAAGAACTAGATTGGTCATCACTCGAGTCTAGGCGCAAAGTTCACCTTTCCTGTCTTGTCTTCAAATTCTTTATGGGCAAGCTACCCAGCTACCTGAACAAGCTCCTCACCCCTACCACATGCAGCACATATTGTATCACCTGATATCAGACTCTAAAAGACTGTTCATGGTCCCAAGGCTCAACAAAGTATCTGGCCGGTCCTCCTTCTCTTACCATGCACCCCAAAACTGGAACAACCTATCAGAGACTCTTACATCCACCACCAGTTTAAGTTCTTTCAAATCTAAGGCTGTCACACATTTTAATGTGGTCTGTAACTGTTTCATACGCCCATAATACAAATTATCTTTAACTGGGCATGCAATGTCTTGTATATGTAACGGGTTTCCCCCCCCCAATCGCAGATTATACTGTGGGTGCGGAGAACATACGGTGTTACCATGGGTGTGGTGCGTTACCTGTTGGCTCACAGGAGGGCTGAGCTTCCGCCACGGGGAACCTGGGGCAATATATACTAGGGGTAACCACTTACTCGATACAGCGCCTCCACCTGTGATGGCTCCCACCATAGGGGGAGTGGTTCCTCGCAGGACACATACAAATAACCAATACTCACACACAGTGATATATATATTAACTAATACCATTTACTGGGAACAGCATATAACACAATACCATGCAACATATCATGACAGGTGTCCCTATCTCGAGGGGACACTTACTGCGACATCGCGCAGGACGCTTCCCCAACACCAGGTGATCCCACCCAGTGTCCAAAGAACCCCACCCAATGTCCCGCACTCTTGCAGAGAGAGGCAATGGGTGACTGCGCAGTCACTATTAAACTAAGGGCCCGTTGGTGCACTTGTTGACTTAATAGTACCTGCCCGAGCACTCCCGTGCTCGGATCTCCAGCTGGCTTCACAAAGGATCCGGCGACCGAAGAACACCGGAACCACCTCCAGGACGATCCCACCCTAAGGACTGCTGCAGCCGCAACGATGAACTACGCCCACCTCAATGCACGGAGGCAGCGCCAGCTGAGTCCCTAACTGACTTCACTAACTACATGGACAATACTGTACTATAGGCCGTCCCTACAGTACAGCAACCTTGATGGCTTAGGGGGAAACTCCTAGGGGCCTACAGGGGTTAATAACCTGCCCCACTCCCCTAACTCTTCCCAGTCCTGACTATTACTTAACTGGTCCCAGCGCCTGCAGCAACAAGCTGTGACCTACTGGATGCGTGCAGCCAACATGCTACACAACACTGTGTCTGCCTGTCAGACCTCACGGCACTGACAGCCGTGACCCTGACCAGACAGCACACTAATACTAAGGCAGCGTCCCTATCTTGGGCCGTCCCTACTCAATTACCCACTAATCTGGTGGGGAGTTGGGGCCTACCTGGGGTGTGGGTACCTATCTGGGTGCAGGAGCTGCACTCGCTCCCCGCACCCTTCCTTCCCTCACAGCTCCCTGGCTCCAACTGGCTAACGTGGTGCAAGCGCGCAAAAATGTATCCACTCTGCAGGGACATCTTAAGCCCTATTGGCTCCCTGGCATCATGTGGGGCACGCAGAGGCTCATGGGACTCGTAGTCCCTGCTCAGAGCCTTCCCTGATAGGCTAGGGCTGCACGGGCTTTCTATCTCCTGTCCTGCGCAAGCTGTCTGGGGCTGCCTCAACCTTTCCCTGACTAGCCTCACGCTCGCGCGACTTCTCCCTAGCTCTGGTGCCTTACCTGCGCCTGCGCGATCACTGCGCATGTGCGAGTCTCTCCTCAATGGCGGCGCCCTCTTCGCTAGCTGCCGGGACCCTAGCGACGCGACCGCGGCCTTAGCAACGGCCTGATCGCGTCCCCGGCAACCGGCCGCATGCAGGGGAAGACGCGCTGCTCCCTGCTCCAGCCCCCACCCTTGGAAGCAGCCGTCAGGTCCGTCGCTGGCCCTAGCGGCACCCGCGACCGTGCTGCTACCAGGGAGGGGGGTCTCCAGGAGCCACGGGAGCTCCAGGCTACACTCTCCCCCTTGTGAAAAGCCCAACGTCCCCGCTTGGGGCACGACATCAATCGGATTCAGGTTACACAAATAAACATTGGCATTACATAACAGTACACTCAGCCGATTGACTTTAACATCACTATTACCTGGCATGTCATATAGAACAACTGAGGTGAGCTGAGACCATCTGTGGGGTGCCCCTAACTGATCATGTGGGGGTACCCCACTTTTGCGTCCGTGAGCCTCCCCTAGAAAAACCTCTTGGAGAGTACACTCTGGAGTGACAGTCACTGGTTCAGTACTACGTCCTCCCCCTGGTGGAAGGAACAGCACAGTGTCTTTTAACCGGGCCTTTACCCGGTCATCCGCAGCATGGATGCGGTAGACCAGGAGGCCAGGACCTTTTCCGCGGTGCACTACATGGTGAATGGAGCGCTCCTTTTTGGGCTTAAAGGAGGCAATTTTTACTACATCCATCGCCACACAGTCCTTGTCCCTCTCTACTTGCAAGACTTCCACTGGGAAGCGAGCAACTGGCAATGTCTCTTTCAGCAAAGTCTCGGTGTCACCTGGCAGGGGGTAAAGGGTAGATACCTTACCACTGCGGTGATTCACGGTGGCCAACAGGTCCTCGGGGACGCTGTCAGTTCCCACCTCGGCTGTCTTGGGACCTGCCCACAACACTTCGGGGACAGTCCATTCACTGGCTTGAAACTCTGGAGCGTTGGATCCCAGTCCTGGGACCATTTGGGTCGGAGCACACGGGCTCACACTCGGTTCAGTGGTGATGACGCACGGATGTCCAGCTACGTTCTACGGCTCAGCATGAACTTTAATTGGAGCATTTTTCACGGCCACCTCCATCGGAGCCTGTGGGGAGTTAGTAGGTTCCTCACCACTCCGCTGGCTTTCGATGGGCTTCTCTTCATGTGGAACACTGTCAGGTAGGTACTGGTCCACTCGCACCACTGGACAGCTACCTTCTAAGGAGGACACCTCCGCCAGGACGCGATGCAGAGGGGAGCCATTCACCCTGGTGACCAGACTTAAGGAACTACCGTGCTCCGCGGTCACCTGGAAGCTCACCCCCAACACCCCTGGGGCAGTCGACTCACCCTTGTCTTCGTTCGGTACTGGTCCCCATTCTAGGACCGAGGGTACCATGGGAATAAGCCGGACAGGCCATTGTAGGGCACACGGGCCCATATCAGGATCCACTGCCACTGAGGTAGGTGGCTCGGCGACTTCACTAGAGTGGTCCGCCGGCAAGCGCATCACCATGGGCGCTTGATCGCTGGAATCACCAAAGGAAGATGGGGGTATAGACACCGTACCCTGTGATTCCTCCGTCTCCTCTGTATCACCGCTGGGGTGGTTTGCCGGTAGACGCATCGCCACCGATGGTTCGCTCGGTTCCATAGCTAGCCGGGCAGGTGATTCCTGCTCGGGAACCTGGTCTAGAATGTTCACGTGGGCACATGGGCCCGCCGAAATCTCTATGAGAGGGGTAGATGGGTTAGCTATACTGACCGGCTCCTCGTCCTCTGCTGGTTCTTCAGGCTGGGGCATAATAGGCTTCAAGAAACATATCCCGCAGTGGGCACATTCGGGTTCCCACGCCAGTTCGCCTCTAGAACAGTCACAGGTGGTACTAAAACATCGTATATACGCTGTTCCTTCTACCTCGGTTGGCTTGAGGCCCAGCGGGAACTGGGATAGGCCGACTCCCTCTCTACAGGCTTCCTGAAGGCAGGAACACATTAGAGCGGGTGTATCTATTCCGGGAAATTTCCGGGCCACATAAACGTTAGAGTGTAATCCCTTGCAGTTTATTTCATTTCCAAGGGGAAAATAATCTATGTCCGCCACAGTGCCCTCCTCCTCTGACGGTCCTGTAGCCCCAACGGCACGGGTTGCAGGAGCTGTACCCCGCAGCGGCCACATACGTGTCCCCTGGCCAATTTACAAAATGAGCAGTCACCTTTGTTACAGAAACATTCTAGGCACTCCTCCTCGTTCGCGTCGTCCAACCGATCTTTTATCATGTACATTAAACATCAAGACATTAAAGTCCATACTACCTGACGAACTCAATGCTTCTGTTATACACGGGCACAACAAAAAGGATATGCTCCCTGCCTTAGTCTGCCAGACTCCATACGACGGAGAGCGGGTTTCTCTGCATTCGGTACTTTCTTTGATGGGAACAGCAGTTACTGGTTGATGCTCACGGTGCTTGCTCCCCTGGTGGAATTTAAAGGAGGGGCAGCACACTCTTTCAAGGATGTTTTTTGGCTTTGCACGGTGCCACTCAGTTGGCGTGGGTGGGGTTTAGGTTTTTCCGCCAATCCCGGACGGATTTCTGCAAAGTCATTCTGCGCCTTGAGCGCGGCACCACGTGCACTCTGCCAACTTGGGGAAAGTTGCCATGGCACGGGGTCAGCGTAGACTAAAGGCTAGCCCTTCAGAGGGCACCCAGGCATAAACAACGTGGACGGGGCCTCGGCCAGGCATATATCATACGTGGGGGTCACCACAAAAAGTATCGATCTCCACCAGGAGGTGGGGTCTTGATCTTCATCTAACATACAGGCATACGACCACCCGGGGATTTTACGCATATGCTTACAGACTTCTATATCTGGTGCGGGAAGGCCTCCTACGGCCACCACACGGCGGGGCTAAAATCTTGCCTCAAAGCCCAGGCAAGGACCTCGCGTCCGGACTTGACAAACATGGTGGACAAAAATAGCACAATTTAAGAAAAAAATACCGGGCACCCCAGGTCTATCTCAGCAGCGCCTCCAAATGTAATGGGTTTCCCCCCCCCAATCGCAGATTATACTGTGGGTGCGGAGAACATACGGTGTTACCATGGGTGTGGTGCGTTACCTGTTGGCTCACAGGAGGGCTGAGCTTCCGCCACGGGGAACCTGGGGCAATATATACTAGGGGTAACCACTTACTCAATACAGCACCTTCACCTGCGATGGCTCCCACCATAGGGGGAGTGGTTCCTCGCAGGACACATACAAATAACCAATACTCACACACAGTGATATATATATTAACTAATACCATTTACTGGGAACAGCATATAACACAATACCATGCAACATATCATGACAGGTGTCCCTATCTCGAGGGGACACTTACTGCGACGTCGCGCAGGACGCTTCCCCAACACCAGGTGATCCCACCCAGTGTCCAAAGAACCCCACCCAATGTCCCGCACTCTTGAAGAGAGAGGCAATGGGTGACTGCGCAGTCACTATTAAACTAAGGGCCCGTTGGTGCACTTGTTGACTTAATAGTACCTGCCCGAGCACTCCCGTGCTCGGATCTCCAACTGGCTCCAACTGGCTTTGCAAAGGACAGCCGTGACCCTGACCAGACAGCACACTAATACTAAGGCAGCGTCCCTATCTTGGGCCGTCCCTACTCAATTACCCACTAATCTGGTGGGGAGATGGGGCCTACCTGGGGTGTGGGTACCTATCTGGGCGCAGGAGCTGCACTCGCTCCCCGCACCCTTCCTTCTCTCACAGCTCCCTGGCTCCAACTGGCTAACGTGGTGCAAGCGCGCAAAAATGTATCCACTCTGCAGGGACATCTTAAGCCCTATTGGCTCCCTGGCATCACGTGGGGCACGCAGAGGCTCATGGGACTCGTAGTCCCTGCTCAGAGCCTTCCCTGATAGGCTAGGGCTTCGCGGGCTTTATATCTCCTGTCCTGCGCCTGCGTAAGCTGTCTGGGGCTGCCTCAACCTTTCCCTGACTAGCCTCACGCTCGCGCGACTTCTCCCTAGCTCTGGTGCCTTACCTGCGCCTGCGCGATCACTGCGCATGCGCGAGTCTCTCCTCAATGGCGGCGCCCTCTTCGCTAGCTGCCGGGACCCTAGCGACGCGACCGCGGCCTTAGCAATGGCCCGATCGCGTCCCCGGCAACCGGCCGCATGCAGGGGAAGACGCGCTGCTCCCTGCTCCAGCCCTCACCCTTGGAAGCAGCCGTCAGGTCCGTCGCTGGCCCTAGCGGCACCCGCGACCGTGCTGCTACCAGGGAGGGGGGTCTCCAGGAGCCACGGGAGCTCCAGGCTACATATATAATGTATACCCTGCTCATTATGTAACTGTATTTGTAAACATGTATTATTTGTCTTAACTCTGTGCCCAGGACATACTTGAAAACGAGAGGTAACTCTCAATGTATTACTTCCTGGTAAAATATTTTTTATAAATAACATACAGTGACAAGCAATGGTTATTTTGGCAAAAGCTGCTTTTATGTATTTTAAATGTATTTTGGTACTTTGAAATTTCTTTTTAATGCTATTTATTTTGTATTTTGAATTTGTGTGGTGTTTTCTATGGATTAGGGGTGTCTTTGGTGTTTGATTTTTAATAGTGGCTTATTTTTTGTATTTTGAATTTGATTGATAGTGTTTATTTGGAGCTTTCTTTTATTGATTGATGGTTTTGTTTTGGTGTTTTTAATTGTTAATTCTGGTGTTTAATTGGTATTTGGTTAATTGAATGGTGGTAATGTTGTTGTGTTTACTTGCTTATTGTTGTTTATTTGTGATTGTTTTGAATGCATTTGATATTGTTTGTGATTGTTTATTTTTATCTTAACCATTGACTGGCATAGGGCCTCATTCAGAGAGGGTTGATAAAAAATATCGCCAGGGAATTTAAAATGACTGTTTTTTGGGCGTTGCTATCACGGTATTCAGAAAGATCGATTACCAGTGATAGCAAAATTCCCAAAACGGGCGAGTTGCTGCCAGCGAGAGCATCGAGCCTCTGAAAAGGCCTTTCATTTCTGCTGCAGAGAGAGCGGCTTTGAGAGAGCCGCCTCTCCCAGCGGAAATGTCGCCCGAAAATTATTTCTTTAAATATATATTTCTTTAATAGTGTAGATAGTGTGAACCGCATTGGTTTCTGGTCCAGGGACCCCCTGCTTCCCGAGATACAGGCACCTATATGGGGTGCCGGTATCTCCTATGCAAGGAAATGTCCCGGTCACGTGACGCGGGACATTTCAATGCAGAGGGATACCGGCACCCCATAAATGGGCCTGTATCTCGGGAAGCAGGGGGTCCCCGGACATAAAACCAACGTGATTCAGCTCTGGAGACCCCCTGCACATCTACACTATGACAGAAATGTATATTAATAAATATTTTAATAAACATTAATACACGCCCCCCCCCCCTCCGCCCCAAACCCATACGGTACAGTAATGGGCCAAATTACTATTATCCAGATATGGATAATAGATTATTTGCAAATTATTAATCACTGGATTAGCATACAAAAATAAAGTAAATAAATACAGTTATACTTACCACAACAGCAGGTCCCTCTGTCCTCCGTAGCAAGAAAGCATATACAGTATATACATAATAAAGACATTATAATGGCCCCTAACCCATTAATCACCTTAGCGGTTAGTAACCGCTATAGTCATTAAGGGGTTAACCCACCCTGACCCGATACAAACCCGGGAGGCCTAAGCACCCACCCTGACTGGCTATACCCACCCTATACCCATTGAGTAGTATAATGGTACATCATACCCATATAATAATAATATGGGCATGATAAGCCTCTATAGCACTCAATGGGCACCCTAATGACAATACATTAATACACAAGACACACAATAATAAAACCTAACTAAACTCCCAAAAAACACACTTCACTAAATAAAAACTGTAGCCAGCTAATCCAATGAATACAAGCAATAACAACATCAACAATTAATTAATTAAACCATTAACCAATCTAACCAATTAATTCCTAAACCAACTCAAAATGAATAGTAACACTAACCATAGGGTGACCACCCGTCCCCCTTTTGCCGGTACAGTCCCGGTTTTTCGGGAGCTGTACCGCTTTTCTGTGTGTACCGGAAATGTCCCGGATATTCCTCAATGTGTCC
>NC_134492.1:64734149-64811649 GCF_040206685.1 Ascaphus truei | reverse complement strand
TTAGCTGGCTACTGTTTATATTTAGTGAAGTGTGTTTTTTTGGAGTTTACTTATGTTTTATTATTGTGTGTCTTGTGTATTAATGTATTGTCATTAGGGTGCCCATTGAGTGCTATAGAGGCTTATCATGCCGATATTACTATTATATGGGTATGATATACCAATTTACTACTCAATGGGTACAGGGTGGGTATAGTCAGTCCGGGGTGGGTGCTTAGGCCTCACGGATGGGTGAAGGGGGTATTAGCCCTAAGGATGGGTGTTTAGACCTTGCGGGGGGTAGCGGTTGGGTTAACCCCTTTCTTACCTTAGCGTTATTAATCGCTAAGGTAATGAAGGGGTTAAGTCCCCCCGCAACCCCCCCGCAACCCCCCCGCAAGGCCTAAACAGCCACTAAGGGCCGAATTCCCCTTTCACCCACCCTCGCTAGCCACAGTATTGTATTGTATGTCTTTACAGTAAGCCTGGCACGGGTGTTTAATTCCTTCACTGCCTTAGCGGTTAGCCGCTAAGGTAATGAAGTTGCTGTACATGTATTTTTCCTGCATCGGATTCATGCCGGGGGGGTCCGGAGCTGCTTTTAATGGTTATCAGCTCCGGAGACTCCCGGCATCAATCCGAGACAGGAAAAGGGCCTGATTTTTTCTAAGTCCCGACCCATCGCAGCTCATCGAGGCCATCTCCCCATCAAGGTGAATTGGATTTGGAGAGAAGATCGCCTTTTAGGGCTGCGATGGGCTGCGATAGGCCGCGACAGCTGACTCGCGGGTGTCTGATTCGCGCGAGTTTATGATTCTTCAGAAAATGGTCGATAAGCGGCTGATCGCCGCTCAATTGGCGAATTTCTTTTGGTGATAAAATTTTCTGTCGATACAGGCCGTTATCGAGCACTTATCGAGGCTTACTGAATACAAGTAGCCATTTTGGTCGATAAGTGTTTGATAAGGGCCTTATCGAGGCTTTCTGAATGAGGCCCATAGTGTTAAATCATGCCCATATTATATGGGCATGATGTACCCACTGTGCCAATCAATTGTTTTATTGGCATTTGTTACAGTATGTGTTTAGTTTGCTATGTAATGTGTTTTATTTTGGGCCTGTTTTTTTAATTACTTCACATTTATTGCTTTAGTGGTGTGAAGATTCACCATTCTGGCGGAGACGCTTTCCTCACCTGAGAACCCCTGCCACGACAGACGCCCAGGATGCGCGATCTCATGGTCTGGTTACGCGCGCGCGGACTGCACTTAGTCAGTCTGTCCTCCCACGGGCTCCGTCTCCAAGCCCCGCCTCCGCAAACGTGTGCGGCACTTTCGTTCACCCAGCCTTCCCTCTAACCTCCTTCCCAGTCTCCGCCCCCCACTCCTGTGACAGGCAGGCCCAGTGCGGGAGTGACGCGCGTCCCGGACTCTGCCCCCTGACTCCAGTGACATGCGTGGATCGGCGTGTGCTCAGTACCGCCTCCAAAACTCAGGCACGCTCTTTAGAGGGACATGCACGGTGCGCAAGTGACGCGCGACCAGGTCGCCAGTCCTCCACGTCGCGACGCGTGTGACACGTAGCTCCTCCTTCGCTTTTAATTGGGTTGTATCATAGGGCACACCTGTGTGACCCAGCAGCCTATAGGATCTCCTCTTCTGCTCTGCCCTGGCTCTTCATTGGTTGATGGCTCCTTAAATAGCTGCCTTGCTCATTCACTCATTGCTGAGCATAACCTTGTGTGACGCTGTGCCTTGCTGCATTCCTGCCTTGTACCTTGCTACAGTACATCCCTGCCTTGTTCCTGCTGCTGCCTGACCCCTGCTTCGTATCTGGACTCTGCATCTCTCCTCTCCTCACCCGGCTTATGTATGACCATTCTGAACTCTCTACTCCTGACCTCAGCTATCCTCGCAACGACTACTCTCCACTCTCCAATCTTTACCTTGGCAAAGTACCCCAATGATCCGCTACTCTCCAATCCATACCCGGCAAGTATAAACAACTACTCTACCTTCTATATTCCTGACCCGGCTTGCAAGACCAATCTACACTCTAGGCGTGCCCTCGCGGTTGTGGGTTGGCGTTTATACAATTCCCTACCTCAGCCTCACGGTCGCGTCTGGTTTGTAGTGAGCTACGCGTTACAAGTGGTAAATCAGGCCCATATTATATGGGCATGATGTACCCACTGTACCAATGAATGGGTGGAGGGTGGGGGTAGTTACCTGGGGAGGGTGGTTAGGCCTCCTGGGTGGGTAGTGGGAGAGGGTGATTTAACCCCTTAATTACTACAGCAGTTACTAAGCGCTAAGGTGATTAAGGGGTTATGGGAAATTAGATTGTATTTTTGATTATACTGCATTGTTTATGGCAACGGAGGACATGGACTGTGATGAGGATGAGGACGGCCTTCATTGTGGCAGCCTGGCCGGGGTGAGTGCAAGTTTTATTAACATTATTTGTCTGCTGCTTAATGTTGTATTTTAAATGGGCAAATGCACTCTTATCCATATCTGGATAATAGTAATTTTGCACATTACTGTACTGTATCTGTTAGGGGGGGGGGGGTTGTCTTTATTTAAAAGGATTGGATGTTGTGTTTTCTTGGGCACAGGATTTTCTTGGGCGCAGGCCAGTGTGGACCCCGGTTACACGTGGGGACCACCCGAGGACCCCCATGTCACCCGTGGGGACCACCCGCCGGCCCCTTGTATTAATCCTGTGCTGAAAAAAACATTAACACGGCTTTATTCATGACTCCCTCTCTTTTGCGTCAGCCTTTAGCTGGTGAAAAGGAATGTTGAGTTTTTACAGCGCGATTCACTTATCACTGGCAAAAAAACGGCGCGTTTGCCATTGTTGGCCTGATTGGATGATTTTTTTTCACAGAATATTTTGGGTGAAAAAAAAGCCTTTTAAGAGCGATAAAGCACTGTTATCACTGCTTAGTGAATCGCGCAGCAGGCAGTATCGGTCTGAGAAGCCATTTATCTCACATAAAAGCAGTTATCACTGCTTAGTGCATGGCCCCCCGAGTCTCACGCTGGGATTGTACAGGGTTCTTCTCACAGTATAATAGTATGTTTCATAGGCAGGCAGAGCCGGGACTGAGTTCTTAGCATCATTGTAATGCACGGCTGAGCCCTTCCCGCACAGGGTCTTCTATGTAATGAATAACCTGTTGTTTTCTGGAATACCTTCCAAACAGCAAGAAACAGGATCTATTCCCCAGGTACCCCTCAAAATGTCTATTCCCGTCAGCATGACTGCCAGCTACTATTTCATCACTTGCATTGTTGTGACGCGGCTTTGGTGCCGATACTGTGATCCGTGGTGTCTAGACCAGGAGTGGCCAACCCCAGTCCTCAAGGGCCACAACAGGTCAGGTTTGAAGGATATCCCTGCTTCAGCACAGGTGGTTTAATCAGTGGCTCAGTCTTTGACCTGAGCCACTGATTGAGCCAAATGTGCTGAAGCAGAGACTGATTAAGCCACCTGTGCTGAAGCAGCATGATTAAGCCACCTGTGCTGAAGCAGGGACTGATTGAGTCACCTGTGCTGAAGCAGGGATATCCTGCAAACCTGACCTGTCATGGCCCTTGAAGACTGGAGTTGCCCACCCTTGGTCTACAAGTCCTGCACATCGCCCTCATCGTGGAAAAGCAGAATCATGGAGGTCCGAGGGTCGCCGGCGTAAAAAAAAGCCTTTTCCGGGGCTGCCTATCAGAGGCTCCCGATGGCAAAACCCAATGCACATGTCCAGGTGAAAATAAAGTCATCGGAAAGGCAACATATCCAATTACCCTTTGGAGCGTGTCGTTTGCTTTGGATTTATAAGATGTCTAGTGGCCGAATAAAGGTATGGAAAGTGGACAGGCCAATTCTCTGGTACTCTTAGAACTTGGCTGGCGGATTCATATCTTTCCAACAAAAGACTTCTGTATGTAGCACTGCTTGTTAACAAATGGCAAGGTTTATTAAGCTAATGGTGTACCGTACCTTCCAGCTGCACGTGCAAAATGCACAATATGAGTGCGGGTGCCACGAGACAAGAGGCGTCACTGAGTCAAGGTCGTCACTGCCAAACATTTTGGGGCTTTCTGTTGTGTCGTTTTTTTTAAGCCATTAACTTATTTTGAAGGGCGTCCAATTTCTATCAACGTGGGTAACAGTTACATAGTAGATGGTTACATAGTTACATAGTCACATAGTTACATACTAGATGAGGTTGACAAAAGACGTACGTCCATCAAGTTCAACCTATGCTAAATTTAGACGACAGATACTTTATCCTTTATCTACTGTATACTTACTTATTGATCCAGAGGAAGGCAAACAAAACCCCCCAGAGTCATATTATCCAATGATATCTCATAAGGGGGGAAATAAACTCCTTCCTTACTCCAATTAATAGTAATCAGATTACTCCCTGGATTCGCATTGTTGCAACTGTGGAAAATGCATTTTTTTCATGTTTACACCCCTGGTTTGGGAAGGAGGACGAGCTGTGCATGTTTACACCCCTGGTATGGGAAGGAGGACGAGCTGTGCATGTTTACACCCCTGGTTTGGGAAGGAGGACGAGCTGTGCATGTTTACACCCCTGGTTTGGGAAGAAGGATGAGCTGTGCATGTTTACACCCCTGGTATGGGAAGGAGGATGAGCTGTGCATGTTTACACCCCGGGTTTGGGAAGGAGGACGAGCTGTGCATGTTTACACCCCTGGTATGGGAAGGAGGACGAGCTGTGCATGTTTACACCCCTGGTATGGGAAGGAGGATGAGCTGTGCATGGTTACACCCCTGGTATGGGAAGGAGGACGAGCTGTGCATGTTTACACCCCTGGTATGGGAAGGAGGATGAGCTGTGCATGTTTACACCCCTGGCATGGGAAGGAGGACGAGCTGTGCATGTTTACACCCCTGATTTGGGAAGGAGGACGAGCTGTGCATGTTTACACCCCTGGTTTGGGAAGAAGGATGAGCTGTGCATGTTTACACCCCTGGTTTGGGAAGGAGGATGAGCTGTGCATGTTTACACCCCTGGTTTGGGAAGGAGGATGAGCTGTGCATGTTTACTCCCCTGGTTTGGGAAGGAGGATGAGCTGTGCATGTTTACACCCCTGGACATGGTATGGGAAGAAGGATGAGCTGTGCATGTTTACACGCCTGGTTTGGGAAGGAGGATGAGCTGTGCATGTTTACACCCCTGGTTTGGGAAGGAGGATGAGCTGTGCATGTTTACACCCCTGGTTTGGGAAGGAGGACGAGCTGTGCGTGTTTACACCCCTGGACATGGTTTGGGAAGTAGGACGAGCTGTGCATGTTTACACCCCTGGTATGGGAAGGAGGACGAGCTGTGCATGTTTACACCCCGGGTATGGGAAGGAGGACGAGCTGTGCATGTTCACACCCTTGGTATGGGAAGGTGGACGAGCTGTGCATGTTTACACCCCTGGTTTGGGAAGTAGGACGAGCTGTGCATGTTTACACCCCTGGTTTGGGAAGGAGGACGAGCTGTGCATGTTTACACCCCTGGTTTGGGAAGGAGGACGAGCTGTGTATGTTTACACCCCTGGTAAGGGAAAGAGGATGAGCTGTGCATGTTTACACCCCTGGTTTGGGAAGGAGGATGAGCTGTGCATGTTTACAACCCTGGTATGGGAAGGAGGACGAGCTGTGCATGTTTACACCCCTAGTTTGGGAAGGAGGACGAGCTGTGTATGTTTACACCCCTGGTATGGGAAAGAGGATGAGCTGTGCATGTTTACACCCCTGGTTTGGGAAGGAGGACGAGCTGTGTATGTTTACACCCCTGGTATGGGAAAGAGGACGAGCTGTGCATGTTTACACCCCTGGTTTGGGAAGGAGGACGAGCTGTGCATGTTTACACCCCTGGTATGGAAGGAGGACGAGCTGTGCATGTTTACACCCCTAGTTTGGGAAGGAGGACGAGCTGTGTATGTTTACACCCCTGGTATGGGAAAGAGGATGAGCTGTGCATGTTTACACCCCTGGTATGGGAAGGAGGAGGTGCTGTGCATGTTTACACCCCTGGTATCGGAAGGAGGACGAGCTGTGTATGTTTACACCCCTGGTATGGGAAAGAGGATGAGCTGTGCATGTTTACACCCCTGGTTTGGGAAGGAGGATGAGCTGTGCATGTTTACACCCCTGGTATGGGAAGGAGGACGAGCTGTGCATGTTTACACCCCTGCTATGGGAAGGAGGATGAGCTGTGCATGTTTACACCCCTGGTGTGGGAAGGAGGATGAGCTGTGCATGTTTACACCCCAGGACATGGTATGGGAAGGAGGATGAGCTGTGCATGTTTACACCCCTGGTATGGGAAGGAGGATGAGCTGTGCATGTTTACACCCCTGGTTTGGGAAGGAGGATGAGCTGTGCATGTTTACACCCCTGGTTTGGAAAGGAGGATGAGCTGTGCATGTTTACACCTCTGGACATGGTATGGGAAGGAGAACGAGCTGTGCATGTTTACACCCCTGGTATGGGAAGGAGGATGAGCTGTGCATGTTTACACCCCTGGTATGGGAAGGAGGACAAGCTGTGCATGTTTACACCCCTGGTATGGAAAGGAGGATGAGCTGTGCATGTTTACACCCCTGGTTTGGGAAGGAGGACGAGCTGTGCATGTTTACACCCCTGGACATGGTATGGGAAGGAGGATGAGCTGTGCATGTTTAAACCCCTGGTATTCGAAGGAGGACGAGCTGTGCGTGTTTACACCCCTGGACATGGTATGGGAAGGAGGACGAGCTGTGCATGTTTACACCCCTGGTATGGGAAGGAGGATGAGCTGTGCATGTTTACACCCCTGGTATGGGAAGGAGGACGAGCTGTGCATGTTTACACCCCTGGTTTGGGAAGGAGGACGAGCTGTGCATGTTTACACCCCTGGTATGGGAAGGAGGATGAGCTGTGCATGTTTACACCCCTGGTATGGGAAGGAGGATGAGCTGTGCATGTTTACACCCCGGGACATGGTATGGGAAGGAGGATGAGCTGTGCATGTTTACACCCCGGGACATGGTTTGAGAAGGAGGATGAGCTGTGCATGTTTACACCCCGGGACATGGTATGGGAAGGAGGATGAGCTGTGCATGTTTACACCCCGGGACATGGTATGGGAAGGAGCATGAGCTGTGCATGTTTACACCCCTGGACATGGTTTGGGAAGGAGGATGAGCTGTGCATGTTTACACCCCGGGACATGGTTTGGGAAGGAGGATGAGCTGTGCATGTTTACACCCCTGGACATGTTATGGGAAGGAGGATGAGCTGTGCATGTTTACACCCCGGGACATGGTATGGGAAGGAGGATGAGCTGTGCATGTTTACACCCCGGGACATGGTATGGGAAGGAGGATGAGCTGTGCATGTTTACACCCCGGGACATGGTATGGGAAGGAGGATGAGCTGTGCATGTTTACACCCCGGGACATGGTATGGGAAGGAGGATGAGCTGTGCATGTCTCCGCTCCTTCTGTGATGGGAAAGAGGGGCTGGGGCTGTGCTTCCCACTGATTACACCAGGAGTGGCCAAGTGCAGTCCTCAAGGGCCACCAGCAGGTCAGGTATTAAGGATATCCCTGCTTCAGCACAGGTTGCTCAATCAGTGGCTCAGTCAAAGATTTACGCTGCGTCCATAGAAGGACAGTCAGCGCTGAGGCGTGCGGATGCTCCGCGATGAGCCCAGTCATCCTCAACGAGGATGTCTTGAGAGGGGGCTCCCGGGAGTGTCCGCAGGCGTGCTGAGGCGCAGGGATTTTCAGCCGACAGAATCGCATGTTTCTGAGCGCGCTATCAGCTGAAAACCTCCAATCAGAGCGAAGGAGCGTCTACGCCACGGCGCCGTGATGTTGACGTTGGTGCTTCGCGGGCTATTGGCTCAGTGACGTCAGTGCCCCGCCTCCCGATCGCGCACGCCGGCTCGTCTGCTAGTTTATGCAATCGCTCCTGATTGCGCAGACGACCCTCAGCGTGAGCGCGGAGGAGCGCTGACTGCTAAACTATGGACGCAGCCTAATGGATAACCATAGTGCACGTCCTGTATCGTCATCTTGTGTCACTTTGCATCAGTGTACCAAGGAACTTTTCTCCAACCTTTGGCCCGTGTACACCCCCTTATAATTTGGGGTGTTAGGAAGGAATCATATGTTTTCATGCAATATTTTTTAACTCTTCGAGGACTGAGGTAGCGGAAATGACCAATGCAAACGATGTGCAACCAGAACCTTGATGAACCAAATAGTCACATCTGACGCGGCAAAAAGTGGTTCCGAGCGTGAGAGTCACTATGCGGGTCCCATTGTGTATACCAGGGTTTTTATCTTTTTTTGGTTAAGGAAACCTATAATTATATTCTGAGATTCTGAGGAACCCCAACCCTCTCTAATCGCGCGTCTGAGATCAGATGCATTGTAAGGAACCCCAACCCTCTCTAATAGCGCGTCTGAGATCAGATGCATTGTAAGGAACCCCAACCCTCTCTTATAGCGCGTCTGAGATCAGATGCATTGTAAGGAACCCCAACCCTCTCTAACAGCGCGTCTGAGATCAGATACATTGTAAGGATCCCCAACCCTCTCTAATAGCGCGTCTGAGGTTAGATGCATTGTAAGGAACCCCAACCCTCTCTAATAGCGCGTCTGAGATCAGATGCATTGTAAGGAACCCCAACCCTCTCTAATAGCGCGTCTGAGATCAGATGCATTGTAAGGAACCCCAACCCTCTCTAATAGCGCGTCTGAGGTCAGATGCATTGTAAGGAACCCCAACCCTCTCTAATAGCACGTCTGAGATCAGATGCATTGTAAGGAACCCCGACCCTCTCTAATAGCGCGTCTGAGATCAGATGCATTGTAAGGAACCCCAACCCTCTCTAATAGCTCATCTGAGATCAGATGCATTGTAAGGAACATCAGGCAAAGAAGAGGGAGAAAGCAATGATCTCTCTGAGTTCCCTACTTACTGCACTCAGTATAATTTCACAAAATAGTGGGGCTCAATAGTCCCAGACATAGGGTTTCATGCAGTAAAGTCCGTTTTTATATCGCCATTTTTGGCAGCGTTGCTGTCACGGTGTGCAGCAGAAAGCCCCGAATACCAGTGATAGCAACATTTCAGCAAATGGCGAGTAGCCGGCGCTGAGATGATCTGCCCTCCGAAAAGGGCTCACCCAGCGAGTTCTATCTGCCGCAGAGAGAGAGAGCCGCCTCTCCCTGCGCAAATCACGCCCAAAATAAAAATATTTACATTTTATTACTAGTGTAGATGAGCAGGGGGTCTCCGGAGCAGAACCGCATTGATTTCAGGTCCGAGCACCCCCTGCTTCCCGAGATTCATGCCCCATTATGGTGTGCTGGTATCTTGAATGCATTGAAATGTCCCGGTCACGTGACGCGGGACATTGAGACATTGCTTGGGGATACCGGCACCTTATAACGAGGCCTATTTCTTGGGAAGCAAGGGGTCTTCGGACCTGAAATCAATGCAGTTCTGCTCCGGAGACCCCCTACTCATCTACACTAGTAATAAAATGTAAATTAAAATATGTAATAACCACCAATACACAACCCACCCCCTGTGCCTCCACATAAATGCTATATATGCTATATACTGTATATGGCATGAGTGACATTTAGAAATGGACGATTTTGAAGTGCTTTGAGTTTAACTATTTGAGTAAAGTATACCAATATCATTGTGTCTCATATCCCCAAGGAACTCGATCATCACGTTTTATCGGTAAATTGTTTTTTACCTGCACATTGTATATTAACACTTATTGCGTCGTCTTATAATTATATTAATAAAAATGTATTCTTTTCTAGCCAATTGATAGCTTTTAGTAGTACCTGTCCTCCTACAGTGATGGGAGCGGTTACTATGCGGAATTTGTACCCAATGACTGCCTGACAGATTATGTCAGGGACTACTGAGCCCCACTATTTTGGGAAATTATACTGAGTGCAGTAAATAGGGAACTCAGGGAGATCCTTGCTTTCTCCCTCTTCTTTGCTTGATGTACTGATTACTCTATCCCTATATTCATCGGGTACAGATTTATTTTTGACTATATTTAATTAGGTGAGCGGTTTACCAACTTGCTGTGTATGCATTGTAAGGAACCCCAACCCTCTCTAATAGCGTGTCTGAGATGTTAGTGAGGAGCAGGTAGGTAGCTGGGTAACAGTTAGAAGGAGAAGCAGGGGCAATAGGGAGAGGCAGGCCAGTTCTGAGCTGACACATCCCAATAGATTTGCCAGATTGAGTGAAGATATTGGGAGTGTCAGGGCAGAAATGGCAAGGCTGGGGGAGACTGATTCCTCTAGCAGCCAGGGGAATAGTTCCTCCAGCACAGTGGGGACTCAGGATGCTCAGATACCAAGAAAGATTGTGGTGGTAGGGGACTCCATTATTAGGAAGGTAGGTAGGGCAATCTGTTGCCGGGACCGCATGAACCGAACAGTTTGTTGTCTCTCGGGTTCGGCACATTGCGGATCGGGTAGACAAATTGTTGGGAGGGGCTGGGATTGACCTGGTGATCTTGGTACATGTTGGCACCAATTACAACGTTCGAGAAAGATGGAGGGTCCTAAAAAATGATTACAGGGATCTAGGTCAAAAGCTTAAGGCAAGGACCTCCAAGGTAGGTTTTTCTGAAATACTATCAGTGCCATGCGCTACCGCAGGGAGAGAGTCAGAGATCAGGGAGGTTAATGCATGGCTAAGAAAGTGGTGCAGGAAGGAGGGGTTTGGGGTTTTTAGAGCGCTGGGACTCCTTTTCTGAGAGGTGCCATCTATATTCTAGGGACGGATAGCACCTCAATGAAGAGGGATCTTCTGTGCTAGGGGGGAGAATGCTAAAAAGGTTGGAGGAGATTTTAAACTAGGATGCAGGGGGAGGGAAATGAAACAGATAACAAACTAAATAGAATAGAGGAGGATACAAGGGGGTATGGAGGTAGAATGGGGGCAAGTGCGAGTTTGACAAGCAGTGAGACACCCATAGTAAATACAGATAATACTAGAAAACTTCTAAAGACTAAACCAAGTGGGCGCAGAAAGGAAGGAGCAGATAAGATAATAGTACAGGCTGAAAAAAACCCGAAATGCATGCTTGCTAATGCAAGAAGCCTGACAGATAAAAGGGGGGAGCTTGAATTAATAGCTGCAAGGGAGCAGTATGATATCATAGGCATTACTGATACATGGTGGGATGAAACTCATGACTGGACAGTTAATTTAGAGGGTTATTCCCTTTTTCGGAAGGATCGAGCAAATAGAAGAGGAGGTGGAGATTGTTTATATTTTAAACCAGATCTAAAACCTATTATAAGGGATGATGTCTATGAAGGGAATGATGAAAATGTGGAGACCTTGTGGATAGAAATTAGCAGTGGAGGTAAAAGTATAAAGAAAATGTTTGTGGGAATATGCTATAAACCACCAAATATCTGTGAGATTGAGGAAGCTAAAATACTTTTGCAATTGGAGAAGGCATCAAAACTGGGTCATGTTTGCATAATGGGGGATTTTAATTATCCAGACATAGGGCCTCATGCACTAAAGGGTCATAAAAAAAATCACGGGGCCATTTAAGTCAACGTTTTTATGAGCTTTGCTATCACGGTATCAGAAAGCCTTGATTACCTGTCATACTGCTGCGGCCGAGTTTATTCGAGCATTTGCCCGTTCTCGGCCGCAGCAGTAACCTGGCGCGCGCCGGAGGGTGCCGGGCGCGCGCCGAAGCAGCGGAGGAGCGCCCTCCGATCGGGGCGCTCTCCCTCCCGCTGCCGGGTCCGCCGGGTCCCCCGGAACCCCCTGCCGCCGTCCCCCACATCGCGGGACACCAGGGCTCCCTCGGGGAGCCCTGGACGCGCATGCAGGGGGCGCAGGCACCCGATGACGCATGACCGCGCATCGGTGATGCGCGGCACGCTGAGGGAGTGCGGCTAGCATGCCGGGGCATCCCCCGGCTTGCGGTGCTAGCCGTGCTCGGATAAAACGTGTCGGTAGTGTAGCAAAATTCACAAAACGGGCGATTAGTCGGTGATCTCATGAACGACCCTCTGAAAAGGCCTTACCCGGCGACTTGTATCTGCTGCAGAGAGAGCTGCTCTGAGAGAGCCGCCTCTCCCTGTGCAAATCTCGCCCAAAATGTATGTGTATATATTTTTATTTTGATAATAGTTTAGATGAGCAGGGGGTCTCCTGAGCTAAACTGGATTGGTTTCAGCCTCAGGGACCCCCTACTTCCCGAGATACAGGCCCCGTTATGGGGTGCCGGTATCTCCTATGCATTTTATTCCCATGGACACGTGAGGCGAACATTTAATTGCATAGGAGATACCGGCACCCCATAACGGGGCCTGTATCTCGGGAAATAGGGGGTCCCTGAGGCTATCCGCTATGGTAATGAAGTTTACTGTAAATGCATTTTTATTGCACAGGATTCATGCCAGGGGTCTCTGGTGCTGATATTAATGGGTATCAGCTCCAGAGATTCCCGGCATCAATCCTATGCAGGAAAAATGCATTTTTTTTCTAAGTCCCATCTCGCCGCTTCTCTGCAGGTTTCCAACACCTTTACACCAATTTTTCTGGCGTGAGGATTTTGTGATAAAATCACCATTCCAGAGCGGTGATAGGCGCTCATAGCCTAATCACGGCTACTAGAATTGCGCGAGTTTATGAACATGCCGAAAAGCAGTGATAAATAGCTTATCACCGCTGCCTCTGTGATTTTTTTTATGAGCAATTTTTTTTGAGCGATTCAGTCTTTTATTACCCACTTATCACTGCTTACTGAATAGCAGTAGGCATTTTGGGAGATAAGTGGTTGATAAGTGGCTTATGAACGCTTACTGCATAGGCCCTATAGACTGGGGCAATGAGATTAGCATTACAAAAAAAGGAAACAGTTTTTTTGGGGTGCTTAAAGACAATTACATGACCCAAATTAATGAGGAACCAACCAGGAGAGGGGCAGTTCTGTATTTGGTCATATCAACCAATGTAGAAGTAATAGAAAATATTCAAGTCCTGGAACATTTGGGTAACAGTGATCATAACATGGTCTCATTTGAAATAAATGATCAAAAAACAGATTACTTGGGTTCAACAAATACCTTCAACTTTAGAAAGGCAGATTTTAATAAACTGAGGACTAATCTACAAGTAATACATTGGGATGATGTTTTTGCAGGGAAAAATGTAGAAGATAAATGGGCAGTCTTTAAAACGTTGTTAGAAAAGCACACTTATCAGTGTATACCCTTGGGTAATAAGTATAAAAGAAATAAGTCAAAACCAATGTGGCTAAATAAACAGGTAGGGGAGGAAATGGACAAGAAGAGGAAGGCGTTTAGATTCTTTAAGTCAGAAGGGACGGAGACATCGTATCAGAATTATAAGGAATGTAACAAAAATTGCAAAAGGGCAATCAAATTAGCAAAAATGGATAATGAAAAAAGGATTGCAATAGAAAGTAAGGTCAACCCTAAAATGTTCTTTAAGTACCTTAATAACAAAAAAATGAGAAAAGAAAATATAGGACCCTTTCAGTGTGAGATGGGTAGGCAGATTATTGGAGATAAGGAAAAAGCAGAGGTATTAAACAAATTCTTTGCCTCTGTGTTTAACAGGGAAGAATCAATTTCAATAGTAGTGCGGCAGGAGGAAGCCACAACCTCCATATTAATGAACAATTGGTTAACTGAGGAAGAAGTTCATAGGCGGCTTGGTAAAATTAAAGTAAATAAGGCACCTGGCCCCGATGGCATACATCCAAGAGTTCTCAAGGAGTTATATTCAGTAATAGCCAAATCATTACATTTAATATTCAAGGACTCCATTTCCACAGGCTCAGTACTACAAGATTGGCGTAAAGCAGATGTGGTGCCTATATATATATATATATAAAGGGAGCTAGATCACAACCGGGGAATTACAGACCTGTAAGCCTGATTCAGTAGTGGGGAAACTACTTGAAGGTTTAATACAGGATAATATTCATGAATACCTAATGGATAACAAAATTATTAGTAATAGTCAGCATGGATTTATGAAGGATAGATCATGCCAAACTAACCTTATTTGTTTCTTTGAGGAGGTAAGTAGGAATTTAGACCAGGGTAATGCAGTTGATGTGGTCTACTTAGATTTTGCAAAGGCTTTTGATACGGTTTCACACAAGAGGTTGGTGTACAAAATAAAGAAAATTGGACTCAGTAATAATATATGCACCTGGATTGAAAACTGGTTAAAGGACAGACAACAGAGGGTTGTCATAAATGGAACTTTTTCAGGTTGGGCTAAAGTCGTGAGTAGAGTACCTCAGGGATCGGTACTGGGACCCCTGCTTTTTAACTTGTTTATTAATGACCTTGAGGTTGGGATCGAGAGCAAAGTCTCCATCTTTGCTGATGGAGCCACTGAGCCACTCCTTAGGGAGAAGGAGTAGCTCAGTGAGTCAAGACACTGACTGACACTGAGGTTGAAGCAGGGGAACCTGGTTCAATTCCCGGTGTCGGCTCCTTGTGACCTTGGGCAAGTCCTTTATCTCAGGCACCAAAATCATAGATTGTAAACTCCACAGGGCAGGGACCTCAGCCTGCAAAATGTCTCTGTAAAGCGCTACGTAAAACTAGCAGCGCTATATGATAACATGCTATTATTATTATTATGATACAAAATTGTGTACGGTAATAGAATCAGAGCAGGATGTAATTTCTCTCCAGAAGGACTTGGAGAGACTGGACACTTGGGCAGGTAAATGGCAGATGAGGTTTAATACAGATAAATGTAAGGTTATGCATTTGGGATACAAGAATAAAAAGGCGACTTACAAATTAAATGGGGATAAATTGGGGGAATCCTTGTTGGAGAAGGATTTAGGAGTGCTTGTAGACAGCAGACTTAACAATAGTGCCCAAAGTCATGCAGTAGCTGAAAGGCAAACAAGATCTTATCTTGCATCAAACGGGCAATGGATGGAAGGGAAGTAAACATAATTATGCCCCTTTACAAAGCATTAATAAGACCACACCTTGAATATGGAGTACAATTTGGGGCACCACCCCTTAGAAAAGACAATCTGGAACTAGAGGGAGTGCAGAGAAGAGCCACCAAATTAATAAAGGGGATGGACATTCTAACTTATGTGGAGAGACTAGCTAAATTAGATTTATTTACATTAGAAAAGAGGCATCTAAGAGGGGATATCATCACTATATACAAATATATTCAGGGACAATACAAGGAGCTTTCAAAAGAACTATTCATCCCACGGGCAGTACAAAGGACTCGGGGCCATCCCTTAAGGTTGGAGGAAAGGAGATTTCACCAGCAACAAAGGAAAGGGTTCTTTACAGTAAGGGCAGTTACAGTGTGGGAATTCATTACCCATGGAGACTGTGATGGCAGATACAATAGATTTGTTCAAATAAAGGGAAGATATACAGGAATATACCAAATAAGTATACATGGGAAGGATATCCAGGGATTAATCCGATTGCCAATTCTTGGAGTCAGGAAGGAATTAATTTTTCCCCTTAATGGGGTTTTTGGTTTGCCTTCCTCTGGATCAATAAGTATAGATATAGGGTAAAGTATCTGTTGTCTAAATTTAGCATAGGTTGAACTTGATGGACCTATGTCTTTTTTCAACCTCATCTATTATGTAACTGTATACCTATGTAACTATGTACTGTATATAACATGCAGCACACCATCCAACTGATGTATCATTTAGTTGAGGCCAGATCACACTGTACACTGCTGTTTGCAGTGCGATGAGCTGCAGAATATGATCTTGAATCCTCACTCTGTTCCCCCCCTCTCCCCCCTCCCCCACCTCCCCCCTTTCTCCCCCCCCCCTCCTCCCCGTGTTGAGCTGATAAGCTGTGTTCAGGTCAGTTCTCTATTTAAGTCTGTCATCAGATGCTAATTTATGCGCTGGCTGATCTGACTCCCTCTTATCTGAACATTTGGAACAGGTGTCACCTGGAATCCAGCCACCCCCAGAGAAATACAATAAATATGTGACCTCCATTCATAAGAGGAGCTGCTCGCGTAACCCTTCCAGTGCTGGGTTCTGTGCTCTGCTGTGCTCTGCTTGCTGTAACCGCAGACACAGCGACGGTTCCTGCGGTTACCTGCGCTTGATATTTCTCGTATGGAAGTGGTGGTTTTGTGCACAAATGAAGCACTGTGGCCCAGATTCACACGTAGGTTATTTCCATGCAAATCAATGGGGAGCTACGGTGCGGTGACGCTTAGCACTATTTAGTGAATATGGGCCTTAGGGGATTGTATCCATCTCCTGGCTGCAAAATACAATTATCAGATTTATAACAGAAAAAACAAACATTACTGCACTTGCTACAGAAGTTTTTCTTATGAGATGATATGTCCTTGGGGTTGTGTGTCTGCCTTCCTCTGGATAAATATACTGTAAGTACAGATATAGGATAAAGTATCTGTCATCTAGATGTAGCACAGGTTGTACTTGATGGACGCACGTCTTTTTTTCAATGTCATCTACTACAGTATGTAACTGTGTAACTATGTCACTGTGTAACTATGTCACTGTGTAACTATTTAGCTAGATGTAACTTTATGTAACTATGTCACTGTGTAACTATGTCACTATGTACAGTAACTATTTAGCTAGATGTAACATTATGTAACTATGTCACTGTGTAACTATGTAAGTGTCACTGTGTAACTATATAACTATATGTAACTATATGTAACTATATGTAACTATGTCACTATTTAACGATATGTAACTACAGTATGTAACTATGTAACTATATGTAACTATGTCACTATTTAAGTACGTAACTATGTAATTATATGTAACTATGTAATTATATGTAACTACAGTATGTAACTATATGTAACTATGTAATTATATGTAACTACAGTATGTAACTATATGTAACTATGTAACCTGGTGCTGGATTTTTTTTTTTTTTTTTTTTTGCACCCTTGCTGTGCTCAGGCACCAAACATTGGCCCAGATTTACTAAACGATGCTGAGTTTACTGGTTTAAATTCATTGTTTTGTTGGCTAGCGTTTAAAATGAATACTTTGTTTTGTTGGTTAGTGCTTTTATTTATTTAATTAGGGTGTTTGGGTGCTTGTGTATATCTTTTATTATTGTGTATTTTTGGCCTCCATGCTTTTTTTATTAGGGTGACCATTGACTGCTATAGTGGCTTATCATGCCCATATTATTGTATTGTATGTCTTTATTTATATAGCGCCATTAATATACATAGCGCTTCACAGTAGTAATACATGTGGTAATCATATAAATAACAGATAATATAAATAACAGAGCATGGGAATAAGTGCTTTAGACATAAAAGTAACATTTCGGAAGAGGAGTCCCTGCCGAAGAGCTTACAGTCTAATTGGTAGGTAGGGAGAACGTACAGAGACAGTAGGAGGGAGTTCTGGTAAGTGCGTCTGCAGGGGGCCAAGCTTTATGTATTATGTGTTCAGAATATCCACAGTGCTTTTCATATGTTTATTTAAGCAAGTGTGTCTTAAGGTGGGTCTTAAGGTGGATAGAGAGGGTGCTAGTCGGGTACTGAGGGGAAGGGCATTCCAGAGGTGCGGGGCAGTCAGTGAGAAAGGTTTAAGGCGGGAGAGGGCTTTAGATACAAAGGGGGTAGAAAGAAGACATCCTTGAGAAGAACGCAAGAGTCGGGATGGTGCATAACGAGAAATTAGGGCTCAGATGTAAGGAGGGGCAGAAGAGTGTAAAGCTTTAAAAGTGAGGAGAAGAATGGAGTGTGAGATGCGGGATTTGATCGGAAGCCAGGAGAGGGATTTCATGAGTGGAGATGCTGAGACAGATCTCGGAAAGAGTAGAGTGTTTCTGGCAGCAGCGTTTAGGATAGATTGTAGGGGAGACAGGTGAGAGGCAGGAAGGCCGGACAGCAGGAGGTTACAGTAATCAAGACGGGAGAGAATGAGGGCCTGAGTCAGAGTTTTAGCAGTCGAGCAACAGAGGAAAGGGCTTTTCTTTGTTTTATTGCGGAGGAAAAAGCGACAGGTTTAAGAAATGTTTTGAATGTGAGGGGCGAATGTGAGAGAGGAGTCGAGTGTGACCCCTAGGCAGCGTGCTTGGGCTACTGGGTGAATGATCGTAGTTCCAATAGTAATGTGGAAGGAGGTAGTAGGGCCAGGTTTGGGAGGAAGTATGAGGAGCTCTGTTTTAGCCATGTTGAGTTTAAGGCGGCGGAGGGCCATCCAGGATGATATAGCAGAGAGACATTCAGAAACTTTGGTTTGTACAGCAGGTGTAAGGTCGGGTGTTGAAAAGTATATTTGTGTGTCGTCAGCATAGAGGTGATAATTAAACCCAAAAGATGTTATTAGGTCACCTAGAAAGAGTGTGTACAGAGAAAAGAGAAGAGGTCCCAGGACAGAGCCCTGGGGTACCCCCACAGAGAGATCAATAGAGGAGGAGGAGGTGTTAGCAGAAGAGACACTGAAAGTACAATGGGAGATGTATGAGGTGTTCCACGTTAGAGCTTTGTTCCGAATACCAAGAGTATGGAGAATGTGAAGGAGAAGAGGGTGGTCCACTGTGTCAAATGCTGCAGAGTATATGGGTATGATGTACCACTATACCAATCAATGGGTAGAGGGTGGGTATAGTGGTCCCGGGGTGGGTGGTTAGGTCTTCCAGTGGGTAGTGGGGCAGGGTGGGTTAACCCCTTAATTACAATAGCGTTTATTAACCGCTAAGGTGATTAAGGTGTTTGGGGTCAATAGATTGTATTTTTTTGTATTCTTTCTGGCATCGAAGGACATGGACCTGGAGTATGCTGATGAAGACGCACTTCATAATGGCAGGGGTATGTAGACAGGTTTATTTACTTTATTCATGCTGGCTGGCTAATGTTTTATTTTATAATGGGCAAATTAGCTATTATCCATATCTGGATAATAGTTATTTTGTTCATTATTGTACTGTATGTGTGTGTGGGGGGGTGTATTTATTTCAATGTATTACACATTTTGTTTTGTCACAGGATTGGTACCGCAGGCCAGCGGGGACCCGCAGAGACCACTCGAGGGCCCCCAGACACCTGCGAGGACCACCTGAGGGCCCCCAGACACCCACGGGGACCATCTGGGAACACCTGCGGCCTCTGGTATCAATCATGTGGGGGTAGAGGAGGGGGGTATTCATGTTTATTGTGGGTAGTGGGGGTGGGTGAAGGGGTTATTAGACCCTTGCTGGATAGTGGATTGGTGGGTTAACCCCTTCCTTGTAGCAGTTAGCCGCTACGGTAATGAAGTTGCCTGTAAATGCATTTTTCTTGCATGCCGTTCATGCCATGGGTTTTTTTTTTTTAAGTCCCGTCTCGCCGCTTCTCAGCAGCTTCTCACCAGCCTCACGCCAACTTTTTCTGGTGTGAGGATTTTGGGAGAAACTCGTCATTCTAGAGCCGCGATTAGCCTACATAAGCCTCGAAAACCTAATCGTTCTTAGTAGAATTGTACGAGTTTCAGAACCTGCCGATAAGTGGGTTGTTGCCGCTTACCCGGCGTTTTTTTTTTTATGGCGGCTGAAATTCAGGCCTATATCGCCCAATTATCAAGGCTTACTGAATAGCAGTAGGCATTTTGGCCGATAAGTGCTTGATAAGTGGCTTATGAACGCTTATACACTGGCGACACAGTTTATTACACTGCGGCCAGATCCGCAAGCCGGGAGATTTCCCGGCTTGCTAGTGGCCGCCCCTCGGCGTGCCGCGCGGTCACGCGTCTTCGGGAGCGTGCGCCCCCCTGCACGCGCATCCAGGGCTCCCCGAGGGAGCCCTGGTGTCCCGCGATCGCGGGACGGTGGCAGGGGGTTCCGGGGGACCCGGCGGACCCGGCAGCGGTAGGGAGAGTGCCCCGATCGGAGGGCGCTCTTCCGCTGCTTCGGCGCGCGCCCGTCACCCTCGGGCGCGCGCCAGGCTACTGCTGCGGCCAAGAACGGGCAAATGCTCGAATAAACTTGGCCGCAGCAGTAGCATAGGCCCCTAAATGTATGAAACCAATGGGGATGTGCCCCAACAGGAACGCCCCAAACCAGAATCAGAGGAGTCTTTCCAAACAAGAGAATGGAGTTTTATTACATCCCTTTTTCCAAAGGAAGGGTTTCCTGTGAGAAATATACTCATTTAATCTGATTGTTTTGTAGAAATACACTAGCACAAAATGCTGCCAGAACAAGCCAATCTCCTGCCCCACCTGCTTATTCTGTAAGTACCTGTGCTTGGATACTTTGTTCCCTGTTCTTGTGCGTCTCCTGGGAGACTTTTCCTCTGTTTGATCCCTTTGTAGCCAGAAGTGTTGGCAGCGACTGATTATATATGTCGCCTTCAGGACACTAGAGGAGCCCCTACAGTTTGTAGTGTTTGTAAGATATACAGTTCCAAAAAAGTTTCAAGAAAATTCTCATCCCATTTCGATTACTGTAACCTCCTGCTGTCCGGCCTTCCTGCCTCTCACCTGTCTCCCCTACAATCTATCCTAAACGCTGCTGCCAGAATCACTCTACTCTTTCCTAAATGTCTCAGCGTCTCCCCTCCTGAAATCCCTCTCCTGGCTTCCGATCAAATCCCGCATCTCACACTCCATTCTCCTCCTCACTTTTAAGGCTAAACCCTCTTCTGCCCCTCCTTACTTCTTAGCCCTAATCTCTCACTATACACCCCTCTGAACCTCCTTATATCTCACCCTAATATCTCACTATACACTAACCTGTCCCTCCTTACATCTCACCCTAAAATCTTACTATACCCTCCTCTGCCCCTCTTACATCTCACCCTAATATTTCATTATACCCTCCTATGCCCCTCCTTACATCTCACCATAATCTATCACTAATACCCTCCTCTGCCCCTCCTTACATCTCACCCTAATATCTCACTATACCCTCCTCTGCCCCTCCTTACATCTCACCCTAATATCCCACTATACCCTCCTCTGTCCCTCCTTACATCTCACCCTAATATCTCACTATACTCTCCTCTGCCCCTCCTTACATCTCACCCTAATATCTCAATATACCCTCCTCTGCCCCTCCTTACATCTCACCCTAATATCTCACTATACCCTCCTCTGTCCCTCCTAACATCTCATCCTATTATCTCACCCTAATATCTCACTCTACCCTCCTCTGCTTTACTTACATCTGACCCTAATATCTCACTATACCCTCCTCTGTCCCTCCTTACATCTCACCCTAATTTCTCGCTATACACTGTCCAGACTCTTGCGTTCTGCTCAAGGATGTCTTCTCTCTAACCCCTTTTGTATCTAAAGCCCTCTCCCGCCTTATACCTTTCTCACTCACTGCCCCACACCCCTGGAACGCCCTTCCCCTCTCTATCTGAGTAGCACCCTCTCTCCCCACCTTTAGGACTTTTCTTTAAACACACTTCTTTAACAAAGCATATGAGGAGCTCCGTGGCTGACACTATACATCTCCAATGCATTTACCGTGGCCCCCAGCATACACACTTACCAGAACACCCTCCTACTGTCTCTGTAAGTTCTCCCCACTTAACAGTTAGATTGTAAGCTCTTCGGGGCAGGGATGCCTTTTTCTATTGGTTTTAGTCTGAAGCGCTTATTCCCATTACGTGTTATATTATTACGTCCTGTGTGTTACTGCTGTGACGCGCTGTGTACATGGATGGTGCTATATAAATATATATATATATATATATATACATATGTTGTGTAAATACTCAGGCAGTAACTAGATTTCTTATCTATTTCATGTTGAGGAAAGAAGTATTATTCATCAGTCATGCGCCAAAAATCCATTCTGACCATGTGTCGCACCCATAAAACATACTGCATTGTATAAGGGTGCAGAGTATCTCTATACACACCCAGGTCCTCAGGGTTCCCTTTCTTGGGGAATAACAGAAAGAGGCTAATTCAGCAGCTGCTTTCCTAGGACTACCTTAGTGAAAGCTTTCAGCAGATGGGGGCATGAACAGGCACTTCAGAGTATAGATTACCCCTTAATCTAGAAGGAATCACCTCTGGGTGACGACCGTTCTTTTAAACTCAATTACCGCAGAAATGATTTAATTATGAGATATCAAACTGTTCAAATTAAAACACCAATTAAGCTGCTTTTAATAAACTCAGAACGTATGCTGCCGATGTGTTTTCCCACACAACACACACTTAAAAAGAGATAATCTACTATTGTTATATAAGTTAAATGCACAGCTGTGCAATATTAAATAGCTCCCCGGTGAAGATAACGTCTTGCTGTACAATCAGTGTCCCGCTGGGGAGTAATGCAGTTAGCACAGTGAATAAGGCAGGCGTATTCCTCAGTCCACATTCTTCCAGTGCATGGTTGAAGACACAAGAACCCATACCGTTTCTCACTGCAATGTCTTCTATCTAGCTCTATTCAAATAAATGGGCCCTTTCAGAGTGTGAGGTTGTGGGTAGTAGCCACATTCAGCGGCGCAAAGAACATGGATCCAGGTAGCATCCTGGTAGGTTGAGTTCTTGGGCGTAGCTTGGTTGCTTCGCATTTACAGAGTGTGAGATCGAGTCTCTCTGGACATTCCTATGGGTAGTTTATTAAGGACCCATCAGTATCACAGTCTTTATTATTGTGAAACATTGCGTCTTTGGATGGAGGGGAGGAGAATGCATGGACTTGATTTCAAGGTGGCCAGAAGCTATAGATCATGTTTATGGACCAATTCACCTGGTTCAACTCCATCTCCATGTGACTGTGACGTAGGAACCCTTCCAACATACCAATTCTTAAGGGCTCGTGTTGGATGGATTGGGCTCTATAACAGCGAAAGAGCTGTTTGTGCAAAGAAAGATACGCAAAGATTTCCAGTGATAGCAGGTTTCTCACAGTGTCATATACAGTAGAACAAATCAACACGCACAGTGCGTTAGGCTTCAATACCACCACCATGGTCATTTATACCTTCATTATGTGTGCGTCCAATTGGTCTGATAATCCTATGGAAAGTCTATTGTGGGAATCATATATGTGATGAGAAGATTAGTCCTTGAGTCGTGGATTGGTGCATTTACTCCGAGCTTCCTGTCCCACGGTTTCACCGAACCACATGGGTAGACAATGACTTTCAACAATGCCTTAAACGGACTACAAATGAGAAAGAATGAACTTGGAGCCAACCAACGGGAAACCAGAGTTTGCCGAACATCCGGCGCATCTTTTCAGGACGTGAAGTAGGAGCTTTGCATGGAGTAGAGGCGATCAATGGGGTTTCCCACTCTGGCCTGCAGGGGTCCCACTTCAGGTGCTGCTAGGAAACACTCGCCCAGGTTGCTAAGAGAAGCATCATCGCTGTCCATATCGTGGAAGAGGGTTTCTCCACCTGGAAAGAAGACAGAACGAGTCAGACCATCAAATTTCCCATATGTCGTAGGCCGTGCATATAGTGCCCGCGACGGCGACGCGACGGGTGACGTCGAGCTTGTCACGGTAACTTATGACAAGATATAATATACACCAAATAACTGGGTTGAACTGAACGAGGCTTAGATATAATAAAGTATATTTATTCCTTAGATACAGTACATGAACACAGCAATATAGTACAATTAACAGACAAGAAGGTAACACTTACTTAGGGGGTTGGGATGAAGAAGTATCAAATAGAAATTCTGCAGCAATCAGGTATCATTCAAGATGTAATCAGAAGACAAAGACTGTAGGGTTGACAACAGTTTATATATCTTTGTAACCCTATTCTTAACATTGAGTACAGGCTATTGGAGAGCAATTTGCTGTACCCAATCTCTAATGTGGGAACACAGTTTAATCCATGCCCCCCAGCTAGTTGGCCCATGCGTACAGGGTCTCATTTCTGTAGCCCCACATCTAAATCAGGGGCGTCAGCCAGTCTACCAGATGGGATATCTGGCAGGATATTCTTTGTTTGTAAGTGTGAGTTATAACACCCACAAACCACTCCAGCTTCACGCTTCTCCGCCCTCATGTAAACAGTTAGAGTGGCTGAGTCTTTTGATCAGGCCGGGTTCCTAGACTTTGGGTCGCCCCCCTGACCATTTGCATTCCTTTGTGTGAAGGAATCTTCGCGGGTTTTTGTCCCCGCTTTGGAATACAATATTAAAGTTAAAACATAAACATATTAAAATATCCGGTTCCGTTAGGTCCAGCGAGTCCAAACTTTCCGGACCTTAATGCCGGAACTGGGACACTATAGGGTCCAAGTTTCAGCCCGCTACGACCTTCAGAACCGGAGATACACAAATACCACTTAAACCATTTCATACTTTAACACAAAATTCTCCGCTGTAAAATAAATCACAGTTTTTCACTAAATCCCATTGAAAACAACGGGCTCCGCCGCCATAGACTTTCAATGGTAACCCGCCGCCATTGGCGGCTATGGAAGTCTGCTGCCATAGACTTTCAACGGGGCATCGCCGCCGTTGAAGCCTATGGGCTTTCTCCGCCATAGCCGGTCAATGGGAAACGGCCGCCATTGAAGTCTATGGGAAAAACTCACGAACCTTTATGGTGGTCCATACTCCGTCGGGTTGGTCCGAGAGGGTCAGGAATGGTTCTGCAGCCATGCCGGAGCAGTGACTACAGGCACCCCAAACCATGGCCCTCTGGACCCTCCAGAACCGGAGATATGGGCTTATGATTTGTAGGGTTTTGGACTTAGCCGTTTTCTCGTGCTGCTTCTGCCGCCGCCATTGTAACCTATGACGCGACCCGCTCTGCCAGCACGACCCTTTCCGGGGGTCCTGGATTCTGGGACCCGGTGGTGGTCAAGTGAGGGGAGGCCTAGGAACTAGGGGCAAAAAGAATTGTATTTCTGGGTGCCCTAGAACCTAAGATTCCCACGCCACTTGACGGTGAACTTGACATAACAGTGATGAAAGCTCTTTTTCAGAAAATGTATCCGCTTTGCGGTTTGGACGGCTGCCAACTCGTTCCTGGAAAGCGCCATCGAGGAATCTCCATTGAAGTCAATGAGCCCATTGACTTACAATGGGAAACCGCCGCTCCTCCTCTCGGACGCTACCTGATGGTCTTCGTGGGAAACAGGTCCAAAACAGCTAGATCCGCCATTGAAATGAATGGAGCTCCAATGGCGGCTTATGGGACCCTGCAAAATGGTGCCTGAACAGGCGGGAAAATTAAACAAAGGGCTATAATCACTATTCAACTATTAACCCTTGCCCTCCCGGATGGATCCCAGTATGTGTGTGGTGCAGACACTGACATTATAATAAAACATGGGAACAGGGGAACATACATTTTCATGACATAGCAAGGTGTAAACCACATTCCTGGACCGCAGTCCAGTTAACCCCTTGTCTCCCTGGTGAGGTCAGGGGGTGGCCATATGGGGTGCAACCCCTTTAATAACGGGGTAATCTCCCTCTCCCTCTACAACCCGTCGCCGCTAGCGAAAGTTATATTTCGCTTTGCGGCGGCATCGCGGGTGTACTGGCATTTGATTGGTTCAGGGGCTGTCACATGAGGCGACAGCCCTTGAAAAATCAAATATTGCCAGCTTCCAAAATGTGCAACGCGACATCGCTCCGTTGCCGTCGTGCTTACTATAAGTGCACGCGGCGGCAAAAATGCATTTGTTTTTGGACGACGTCACCGTCGCCTGTCGCGGGCACTATACGCACGGCCTTATGCATCATCCTACACCTGGACAAAAATCCTGTTAGCTATTGGTAATAATTGGTTATTATGTTTCTAAGCTATTAACGAGGCATTAAGATCCCGCACAAATATGACATTCCAGAGCTCTTTGGAAGAGTCCTCTGTGGAATGGAAGTTAGTTCAGTCTCACATTTGACTGGTATGAAGAGATCTGGGCATATCTCTGAGGGACTGCAGACAGTCACAGCCTTGTATAAAGTAATAGATTATAGCGCAGCAAATATCTTCATAGTATAACAAGTCTTATACAGTATGTGTCATTAAGTGATCCAAATTAATAGAACATACTATACAACCCATACGCAGCTCCAAATAGTCAGACTTTCCAAGGGTCTGCAGTAGACTATCCGAGGTGAATCAGGGCACCGATAATCTCAGGGTAAAACAAACATGTCCAAGAGTGGAGACCATCCTCTGGGCGAGTGGCATGGATGGAAGACTCTGAGGCAGCACCGAGTGCCATAAATTCTAACTTCAGACCCGGGAAGCAAGAGCACGCCAACCGGGAAGCAAGAGCCCGCCAACCGGGAAGCAAGAGCCCGCCAACCGGGAAGCAAGAGCCCGCCAACCGGGAAGCAAGAGCACGCCAACCGGGAAGCAAGAGCACGCCAACCGGGAAGCAAGAGCCCGCCAACCGGAAAGCAAGAGCCGCCAACCGGGAAGCAAGAGCCCGCCAACCGGGAAGCAAGAGCACGCCAACCGGGAAGCAAGAGCCCGCCAACCGAGAAGCAAGAGCCCGCCAACCGGGAAGCAAGAGCCCGCCAACCGGGAAGCAAGAGCACGCCAACCGAGAAGCAAGAGCCCGCCAACCGGGAAGCAAGAGCCCGCAAACCGGGAAGCAAGAGCACGCCAACCGGGAAGCAAGAGCCCGCCAACCGGGAAGCAAGAGCATGCCAACCGGGAAGCAAGAGCCCGCCAACCGGGAAGCAAGAGCCCGCCAACCGTGAAGCAAGAGCCGCCAACCGGGAAGCAAGAGCACGCCAACCGGGAAGCAAGAGCCCGCCAACTGGGAAGAGGGAGCACGCCAACCGGGAAGCAAGAGCACGCCAACCGGGAAGCAAGAGCCCGCCAACCGTGAAGCAAGAACCCGCCAACCGGGAAGCAAGAGCCGCCAACCGGGAAGCAAGAGCCCGCCAACCGGGAAGCAAGAGCCCGCCAACCGGGAAGCAAGAGCCCGTCAACTGGGAAGCAAGAGCCCGCCAACCGGGAAGCAAGAGCCCACCAACCGGGAAGCAAGAGCCCGCCAACCGGGAAGCAAGAGCACGCCAACCGGGAAGAGGGAGCACGCCAACCGGGAAGAGGGAGCCCGCCAACCGGGAAGCAAGAGCACGCCAACCGGGAAGAGGGAGCACGCCAACTGGGAAGAGGGAGCCCGCAAACCGGGAAGCTGCAGAAGGGTGGAGTTGAAGCGCAAGACAGAGAACAATGCTGACACCCCGACTGCACCTATCAGAGGCCCGGGATGACCTGTATACTGTACCCGGGGGGCCCAGGATGACCTGTATACTGTACCCGGGATGACCTGTGTACTGTACCCGGGGGGCCCGGGATGACCTGTATACTGTACCCGGGAGGCCCGGGATGACCTGTATACTGTACGTCCCAATGCTTTTACCTTTTCTTTGTGTTAAGGGAGTTTTTTTTTTTACTTTATACCTTGAGTAAAACTGTTCTGTATTATGACATTAATGACCACCAAGTGGGGATCTATGATGTAGAAATCTGAAGGTAAGCAAATTTTACTCTAAATTATCTACTTCAGGGGTGGACAACTCCAGTCCTTAAGGACCACCAACAGGTCAGGTTTTCAGGATATTCCTGCTTAAGCACAGGTGGCTCAAGCATAATGAATGAGTCACCAGTGCTGTAGCTGGGACTGATTGAGACATCTGTGCTGAAGCAGGGATATCCTGAAAACCTGACCTGGTGGTGACCCTTGAGGACTGCAGTTGGCCGCCCCTGCATTATAATGTGTGCAGTAAGTCCCTATGACACTCCCCATACTACAATCAGAAATACAGGTGTCATCAAATATAGAGATACGCAGACACTTGAAATATAGAAGATTTATCAAAAGTGATAAGGAAACTGTAAATTGGACCTAAAACCATGTCTATGAATTGGTCTGCAGCTGTTTATGAGAGATGGCTCAAATACCTCTCAGGTACTAGGAAAAAAAGAAGCAAGAATATATTGTATGTGCCAATCAATGAACAAGTGAGTATTATGCGTACATCAATGTAGGTCTTTTACACATTTCATGTAACTGACATGGGTTTACTGCACCGGAAAGGACAACCAGATGACACCGCTGAGCTGCAGGGCGAGCAGCTGGTGGCCGTCCTGCTCGGTGCTGGACGCTCTTCTGCTCGGGGCTGGTCGCCCTCCTGCTCGGGGCTGGTCGCCCTCCTGCTCGGGGCTGGTCGCCCTCCTGCTCGGGGCTGTTCGCCCTCCTTCTCGGGGCTGTTCGCCCTCCTGCTCGGGGCTGTTCGCCCTCCTGCTCGGGGCTGGTCGCCCTCCTGCTCGGGGCTGGTCGCCCTCCTGCTCGGGGCTGGTCGCCCTCCTGCTCGGGGCTGGTCGCCTTGCAGCTCGGGGCTGGTCGCCCTCCTGCTCGGGGCTGGTCGCCCTCCTGCTCGGGGCTGGTCGCCCTCCTGCTCGGGGCTGGTCGCCCTCCTGCTCGGGGCTGGTCGCCTTGCAGCTCGGGGCTGGTCGCCCTCCTGCTCGGGGCTGGTCACCCTCCTGCTCGGGGCTGGTCGCCCTCCTGCTCGGGGCTGGTTGCCCTTCTGCTCGGGGCTGGTCGCCCTCCTGCTTGGGGCTGGTCGCCCTCCTGCTCGGGGCTGGTCGCCCTCCTGCTCGAGGCTGGTAACCCTCCTGCTCGGTGCTGGTCGCCCTGCTGCTCGGGGCTGGTCGCCCTGCTGCTCGGGGCTGGTCGCCCTGCAGCTCGGGGCTGGTTGTCCTGCAGCTTAGCGGTGTCATCTGGTTGTCCTTTCCGGTGCAGTAAACCCATGTCAGTTACATGAAATGTGTAAAAGACCTACATTGATGTACGTATAATACTCACTTGTTCATTGATTGGCACATACAATATATTCTTACTTCACATACTGTATGTGTAAGGGTTCCAGTCCAGGCTTTGGCTGTAACCTGCTCTTACCTGGCTGCTGTGGACATTTTGGTTACTGGCAGCCTGCTATATTGGCTGCACCTGTTCCAGGGCTTAAATAGCAGCCATTGACTTCCAGCCCCTGCTTGAGTATTGTATACGTTTCCTTGTGTTCCTGGCCATCTTGGGTTCCAGTTCCTGAACCTTCCTTGTTCCTGAGCCTATCCCATTGGCTTCCCTGTTTCTGTGGCTTCCCTGTTACCTGTTTGGATTCCTCTGTTGCTAACCCCAGACCGTGACCCCGATCTTGCTGCTTTCTACCTGCCCAGACCTGTTACCTGGACTTTACACCACTGCCGCCAGCCCTGACCTCCTGCCTGCTTACCGACTACAGATACTCTTACAGGACTATGTCCCTGGGCTCTGGTCGGTTATTTGCATCCCTACCTCAGCCCTACGGGTCCGCTTCCTGATTGGAGACGAGTACTGTCACATAATGCTCGGGCCACATATGGACCCCGCTGAGTTAGGGGGGTGCTGTCCCTCCGGGGCCAAATCCTGGATAGACACTCCGTCCTCCTGACTACGTGGGAAACTGTAATCGCTTCCATCACCTCCAGCTTCCAAATCCTTGACAACCATCCTCTTCCTGCACCCCCGGCTGATTCTTCGTCGGCTCCTACCCCTCCGCTTCAGCGAGCTAACCTTGCATTCCAGAAGCCAAAAGATGAATTCTCCACCGCTCCAGTTTCAAGGTCAAGTACACCTCTCACTGTTTCCTCTGCAGTAAGTGCTGTAACCCTTGATGGTTGTAAGACTCCTGATTCAATGTCTGATGTCCCTATTACTGAATATAAGGATCCTGCTTCAAAGTCAAATCCCCCTTTTTCTGACTCCCCTGCATTACCTACTGTAACCCTTTGCTAGTTATAAGGCCTTAGACTTAAAAGTAGGTTCCCCTTTCTCTGCCTCTCCTGTAGTGTGTGATATACCCATCATTAATGCTAAAACTCCTGCTTTAAAGTCAAGTTTCCCTGTCTCTGATTTGCAATGTCTGAGGTTCCTTTCACTGTTTCTAAGGCTCTTGCCATAAAGTTTCCCATAGTATCTGGCAGACCTTTCTCTGATGTCCCCACATGGTTAAATATACCTAGTTCTGATTCTTCCAATACAAGTACCCCTACTGCTGGGTTCCATGCAATGTTGGATACCCCCACCTTTGTTTCTCTTGCCATAAAATTCCCCACAGGATCTGGTATACCTATTGTTGTTTCCCAGACTCCCAATTCAGAGACAAGCATACCTTTCTCGGATCACTCTGCAGTACCTAGTGTAACCACTACTGATCCTCCGACACCTACTTCAGAGACAAGCATATATTTCTCTGATCCCTTTCTGTTACCTAGTGTAACCTCTGCTGAATCTCAGACAATAATTTCAGAGATATCCAAAGGAACCGTCTGTCCACTCAAGGTTGACCCCCACAGCTAGTAGCCAAATAAGATATAAGTGCGGAGCAGGAAAAAAGACCCTTTGAAGATGCGGGGTAAGAGCCACTTGCAGACCCGCTTCCCATGTGGGGCCAACGGCCGCAGTTGCAGCAGCCCACGGATGGAGCTCACACAGCTCACGAGAGTCCGTCCCCTCTGTGTCTCCTGGTCTTGTGATACCTGAAAGGGTAATGACGCACTTCCTGCGCGACCACGATCCAGAAGTAACAAAGAAAAAATGATCGATATCAGCGCTGCTCCTTGGGATGACAGACTCACCAGGTAGGTAATAAAATCAATTTATTAAATCTACATAAAACAGATACTAGAACATAACAAAAAAGACCTCCTCCCACGCGTTTCGGGCGAGTTCGCCCTTTCTCAAGGAGAATACTCCTTGACAAGCATATCTTTCCCTGACTGCTCCGCAGTGCCTGTTATAAACATTGAGGACTCTGGGACTCCCAGTCCATGGACAAGTTTATGTCTCACTGATTCTCCTGCAGTACCTGAGGTCCTTACTGATTCCAGGCCTCCCGGTTTTAAGACGGATTTACTGCTTGCTGATCCCTGTGCAGCGCCTGACATGTCTTTTCCTGATTTCATGGCGTCCCCTTCAAAGACAAATGCACCCCTCTTGGACTTCCCTGCAGAGCTTGATGTACCCGTTCCTATTTCCTGTGCTCTCGCTATGGGGACTGGTGTACTTCTTTCTTATTGCCCTTCCGTGACTGGTGCTTCCTCTGCGGATTCTGGGGGCCCCATGGCAGAGAGAAGTTTCCTGCACATTAATCCTCTTCCAGAGCCTGATGTATCTACGGCAGATTCCAAGGCTCCCACGTCAAAGACAAGTTTACTGCCCATGGATTCCCTGGTCTCTGTATTGATGCATTCCCAAGCCTACATGCCCAGGGGTGCTGGCCTCCTGCTGATGGCCAGTCCCACAGCAGAAAGCTACTTCATCACCTCAACTGTCACAGATAAGTTGCTATGTCTAACTGGACCTCGACAAGAGGATTGTATCTGTGCCTGGGTCGTCTTATGATGCATTCTGTGTATCAAGACTAGCAGTACCTCTGCTTTCTGCCCCAGGGCAGGTTTTCAATAAACGGGTTTTCCTCAAGTCTAGTACCTGTCCGAGACGTTTCCGAAATAATTCAAAGTCGCCAAGATCACAGAATAAGCCAGGTTCGGATCGGACGGAGGTCTCTCCTGAAGCGGGGGATACTGTAAGGGTTCCAGTCCATGCTTTGGCTGGACCCTGCCCTTACCTGGCTGCTGTGGACATCTTGGATGCTAGCAAGCCTCCTCTTGAACTTTACTATTGCACGTTTCAGGGCTTAAATAGCAGCCAGTGACTTCCAGCTCCTGCCTGAGCATTGTATGCATTTCTTCGTGTTCATCGACACCCTGGGTTCTAGGTCCCTGTTACTGAGCCTTCCCTGTGGCTTGCCTGTTCCGCTCACTACATCCTGTATGGAGACACTTTGCGGCTGTTACTTCTGTGTCACACTGCTCACTACATCCTGTATGGAGACACTTTATGGCTGGTACCACTCACTACATCCGGTATGGAGACACTTTGTGGCTGGTACCGCTCACTACATCTGTATGGAGACACTTTGTGGCTGGTACCACTCACTACATCCGGTATGGAGACACTTTGTGGCTGGTACCGCTCACTACATCCTGTATGGAGACACTTTGTGGCTGGTACCGCTCACTACATCCTGTATGGAGACACTTTGTGGCTGGTACCGCTCACTACATCCTGTATGGAGACACTTTGTTGCTGGTACCGCTCACTACATCCTGTATGGAGACACTTTGTGGCTGGTATCACTCACTACATCTGTATGGAGACACTTTGTGGCTGGTACCACTCACTACATCCTGTATGGAGACACTTTGTGGCTGGTACCACTCACTACATCTGTATGTAGACACTTTGTGGCTGGTACCACTCACTACATCCTGTATGGAGACACTTTGTGGCTGGTACCACTCACTACATCCTGTATGGAGACACTTTGTGGCTGGTACCACTCACTACATCCTGCATGGAGACACTTTGTGGCTGGTACCACTCACTACATCTGTATGTAGACACTTTGTGGCTGGTACCACTCACTACATCCTGTATGGAGACACTTTGTGGCTGGTACCACTCACTACATCCTGTATGGAGACACTTTGTTGCTGGTACCGCTCACTACATCCTGTATGGAGACACTTTGTGGCTGGTACCGCTCACTACATCTGTATGGAGACACTTTGTGGCTGGTACCACTCACTACATCGTGTATGGAGACACTTTGTGGCTGGTACCACTCACTACATCCTGCATGGAGACACTTTGTGGCTGGTACCACTCACTACATCTGTATGTAGACACTTTGTGGCTGGTACCACTCACTACATCCTGTATGGAGACACTTTGTGGCTGGTACCACTCACTACATCCTGTATGGAGACACTTTGTTGCTGGTACCGCTCACTACATCCTGTATGGAGACACTTTGTGGCTGGTACCGCTCACTACATCTGTATGGAGACACTTTGTGGCTGGTACCACTCACTACATCGTGTATGGAGACACTTTGTGGCTGGTACCGCTCACTACATCTGTATGGAGACACTTTGGGGCCTATTTTAGTAGGTTTGATAACCAACTCATTGAGGATTTTGAACAGTTCTCACAAAATGGTAGGTAGGTATTCAGAAAGCCTTGATGAGTTTTGGGACTGCATTTTCCCTAGCATTCTCCCTCCTGGCCAAACACACTGAGCAGGAGCTGCCAAACACCAAAATAGCGCCATTTTGATTTAAATCACCTTATTATATTAGCCTCGAAAAAGTCATCTGGGCTCTGGAATAGCAAGTTTATCAAAGATTTCATCTCGCCACCCCAAGGGCGGCGGGATGGGATCTGAGAGCAGGACATAGAGAGAAAAAATGCCTTTTTCCTGCATCGGATTGATGCCGGGGGTTTCCGGAGCTGATACACATTAATACCAGCACCGGAGCCCCCCGTCCTCAATCCGATGCAATAAAAATGCATTTACAGGCAACTCCATTACCTTAACGGCTAACCACTAAGGCAATGAAGGGGTTAAACACCATTGCCCGGTTTATAGTGGAGGGTGGATGAAGGTGGTATTTGGCCCATGGTGGGTGATTAGGCCTTGCGGGGGGGGGGGCTGTGGGAGGAGTTAACCCCTTTATTACCTTCGCGGTTTCTACCGCTAAGGTAATGAAGGGGTAACCCCTCCTGCTACCCACCCGGTAGGTATAAACACTCTGCAAGGGCCAAATGCCACCTTCACCCACCCCCGCTACCCACAATAAACATTACAATACTAGCCAATACACCCATTCATTGCCAGTGTGGTTACCTATGCCCTCAATGGGAGCAAAGATAACCCCAATGGGAATGAATGGGCACCCCCTCTACTCCCAATAATCCCCCCTGTCCCCCCTCCCCCCAACACATACTGTACAGTATTGGTAAAATTACTATTATCCAGATCTGGATAATAGCTCATTTGCCCATTCAAAGTAAAACATTATCCAGCCAGCAGAAAGAAAATAAAACTTCTACTTACCCCTGCCAGGATGAAGGTCATCCTCATCACCGTTCTCCGTGTCCATGTCCTCCGTGGGCAGCAACAGTACAATAAAAAATGCAATCTAATGGCCCCTAACCCCTTAATCACCTTAGCGATTAGTAACCGCTATAATAATTAATGGGTTAACCCCCCCGCTACACACCCAGGCGGCCTAACCACCCTCCCCAGGGCCACTATCCCCACCCTCTGCCCATTGATTGGCGCTGTGGCAGTCAATTGGCAACCGGGAAAAAAAATCAATCACCAAAGAAACAATAATTAAACAAAACAATCACACAAAATAAACAAGAATAAAAATAACAATCAACAAAAATGCATATTAATGAAATAAAAACAAGCATATGCCAAAAAATGCATTGCTTGTCACTGTATTTATTTATAGCCCTAAGGGGCACAGATAAATACATTGGCAGTAACTGCTCCAGCAACCTTCCCGGCAGGCCTAGCCACCCACCCTGGGGAACCTACCCCCTTTGTCTAACCCCAATAAACAGTGTACTCTGGTTTAACCTCTTCATTGCATTAGCAGCTAGACGCTAAGGTAATGAAGCTGTTTTTATTTAAATGTGAATACCAGTGTACAGGAGCAAGGGGTCTCTGGAGCTGAACCGCATTAATTTCAGGTCCGGGAACCCCCTGCTTCCTGAGTTACTGGCCCCGGTATGGGGTGCTGGTATCCCCAATGCAATGTTTAAATGTCCAGATCATGTGATCGGGACCTTTAAACGCATAGGAGATATCAGCACCCCATTCCGGGGCCTATAACTCGGGAAGCAGGAGGTCCCCGGACCTGAAATTAATGCGGTTCAGCTCCGGAGACCCTCTGCTCATCTACACGAGTATTACAATTTGTATGGAGACACTTTGTGGCTGTAACTCCCGTGTCACACCGCTCACTACATCCTGTATGGAGACACTTTGTGGCTGTAACTCCCGTGTCACACCGCTCACTACATCCTGTATGGAGACACTTTGTGGCTGTAACTCCCGTGTCACACCGCTCACTACATCCTGTATGGAGACACTTTGTGGCTGTAACTCCCGTGTCACACCGCTCACTACATCCTGTATGGAGACACTTTGTGGCTGTAACTCCCGTGTCACACCGCTCACTACATCCTGTATGGAGACACTTTGTGGCTGTAACTCCCGTGTCACACCGCTCACTACTTCCTGTATGAAGACACTTTGTGGCTGTAACTCCCGTGTCACACCTCTCACTACATCCTGTATGGAGACACTTTGTGGCTGTAACTCCCGTGTCACACCGCTCACTACATCCTGTATGGAGACACTTTGTGGCTGTAACTCCCGTGTCACACCGCTCACTACATCCTGTATGGAGACACTTTGTGGCTGTAACTCCCGTGTCACACCGCTCACTACATCCTGTATGGAGACACTTTGTGGCTGTAACTCCCGTGTCACACCGCTCACTACATCCTGTATGGGGACACTTTGTGGCTGTAACTCCCGTGTCACACCGCTCACTACATCCTGTATGGGGACACTTTGTGGCTGTAACTCCCGTGTCACACCGCTCACTACATCCTGTATGGAGACACTTTGTGGCTGTAACTCCCGTGTCACACCGCTCACTACATCCTGTATGGAGACACTTTGTGGCTGTAACTCCCGTGTCACACCGCTCACTACTTCCTGTATGGAGACACTTTGTGGCTGTAACTCCCGTGTCACACCGCTCACTACATCCTGTATGGAGACACTTTGTGGCTGTAACTCCCGTGTCACACCGCTCACTACATCCTGTATGGAGACACTTTGTGGCTGTAACTCCCGTGTCACACCGCTCACTACTTCCTGTATGGAGACCCTTTGTGGCTGTAACTCCCGTGTCACACCGCTCACTACATCCTGTATAGAGACACTTTGTGGCTGTAACTCCCGTGTCACACCGCTCACTACATCCTGTATAGAGACACTTTGTGGCTGTAACTCCCGTGTCACACCGCTCACTACATCCTGTATGGAGACACTTTGTGGCTGTAACTCCCGTGTCACACCTCTCACTACTTCCTGTATGGAGATACTTTGTGGCTGTAACTCCCGTGTCACACCGCTCACTACATCCTGTATGGATAGGGTGACCATTTGTCCCGGTTTTTTGTGTCGGCGGTGGTGCGCGTTTGGCTTTGCGCGGGGGGGGGGGGGGCGGCGGTGCGCGGCGGGGAGGAAGAAGATGCAGAGCAGCCCGGCAAGTATTTTGTCTTACTGCCAGGGGTTGGGCTTCTGCAGAAACATGCCGGGCTGCAGGGGATTGGATGGAGTATGCCGGGGGGCGGGGCTTTGGCTCACCCCGGCTTTCCCTCTCCCGGCACTTTGGCCCTCCCTCGGCACTCTGGCCCTCCCTCGGCTCTCTGGCCCTCCCTCTGGCTCCTCGGCAATCCGGCTCTCTCCCTCACTCCCCCGGCTCTCTCCCTCACTCCCCCGGCTCTCTCCCTCACTCCCCCGGCAACCCCCCCCCGGCAACCCGGCTCCCCCCCTCACTCCCCCGGCAACCCGGCTCTCTCCTTCAATCCCCCGGCACCCCCCTTCACTCCCCCTGCAACCCGGCTCTCTCCTTCAATCCCCCGGCACCCCCCCCCCTCACTCCCCCGGCAACCCGGCGCTCTCCTTCAATCCCCCCGGAATACCCCCTCACTCCCCCGGCAACCCGGCTCTCTCCCTCACTCCTCCGGCACACCCCTCCCTCCCCTGGCACCCCGGCTCCCTCCCTCCCCACTCAGAGCCCGCTCACAGCCTGCCGCCTGCGCCGAACCCGCAGTCGCCGCCGCAGGTAGGCATATGGGGGGGCTAGAGGGGAGCGGGAGATGCAGGGGTGGGGAGAGGAAGATGCTGCAGGGGAGGGAGGAAGATGCTGCAGGGGGGGAGAGGGATATGCTGCAGGGGGGGAGGGAGATGCTGTAGGGGGGGGGGAGAGGGAGATGCTGCAGGGGGGGAGAGGGAGATGCTGCAGGGGGGTGGGAGAGGGAGATGCTGCAGGGGGGAGAGAGGGAGATGTTGCGGGGGGAGAGAGGGAGATGCTGCGGGGGGGGGAGAGGGAGATGCTGCGGGGGGGAGAGGGAGATGCGGGGGGGGGGAGAAGGAGATGCGGGGGGAGAGAGGGAGATGCTGGGGGGGGAGAGGGAGATGCTGGGGGGGGAGACAGGGAGATGCTGGGGGGGGAGAGAGGGAGATGCTGCGGGAGGGAGAGAGGGAGATGCTGCGAGGGGGGAGAAAGGGAGATGCTGCGGGGGGGGGGGGGGGAGAGATGGAAGATGTGGGGGAGAGATGGATGTGGGAGGGGGAGAGAGGGAGATGCTGCGGGGGGGAGAGAGGGAGATGCTGCGGGGGGGAGAGGGAGATGCGGGGGGGAGAAGGAGATGCGGGGGGGAGAGAGGGAGATGCTGCGAAGGGGGAGAAAGGGAGATGCTGCGGGGGGGGGAGAGATGGAAGATGTGGGGGAGAGATGGATGTGGGAGGGGGAGAGAGGGAGATGCTGCGGGGTGGAGAGAGGGAGATGCTGCGGGGGGGGGAGAGGAAGATGCGGGGGGGGAGAGAGGGAGATGCTGGGGGGGAGAGAGGGAGATGCTGGGGGGGGGAGAGAGGGAGATGCTGCGGGAGGGAGAGAGGGAGATGCTGCGAGGGGGGAGAAAGGGAGATGCTGCGGGGGGGGGAGATGGAAGATGTGGGGGAGAGATGGATGTGGGAGGGGGAGAGAGGGAGATGCTGCGGGGGGGAGAGAGGGAGATGCTGCGGGGGGGGGGAGAGGAAGATGCGGGGGGAGAGAGGGAGATGCTGGGGGGGGAGAGGGAGATGCTGCGGGGGGAGAGAGGGAGAAGCTGTGGGGGGAGAGCGGGAGATGCTGCGGGGGGAGAGATGGAAGATGCGGGGGAGAGATGGATGTGGGGGGGAGAGGCTGCTTCTGCTGTAAACGCTGCTTGCGTGAGAGTGTGTGTGAGTGTGACAGTGTGAGTGTGTGTGTGTGTGCGAGTGACAGTGTGGGGGAGAGGGGGAGTGGGAGAGAGAGTGAGGAGGGAGAGGGGGAAGAGAGAGAGGGGGAGGAGGGAGAGGGGAGGAGGGAGAGGGGGAGAGGGAGGAAGAGAGAGAGAGGGGGAGGAGGAGAGAGGGAGAGGAGAAAAGGGGGGTAGAGGGAGAGGAGAGAAGGGGGGATGAGAGAGAGGAGAGGAGGGAGAAAGAAGGGGGGGAGAGATCGATCGATCCGTGGGGTGTGATGTGAGATGCGGGGGGGGGGGGGTGATGTGAGATGCAGGGGGGGTGATGTGAGATGTAGGGGGGGGATGTTTAAACCAAAATCATTACAAAATATATGCACATTGTTTTTTTAAAAGTATGCGTTAATTATTATTTATTACCCCCACTGCTTTACACGTCTATTTTGTGATTTACCCGTCGAACATGTCATCCAGATAGGGGTTCCCCGAAATGTAACGAAATACTTAAAGGGTTCCTCCAAACAAAAAAGGTTGGGAATCACTGCTCTATACCCACACACACTGCAGCCCCCACCTCTATACACACAAACACACACTGCAGCCCCCACCTCTATACACACAAACACACACTGCAGCCCCCACCTCTATACACACAAACACACACTGCAGCCCCCACCTCTATACACACAAACACCCACTGCAGGGCCTACCTCTGTATACAGAAACACACACTGCAGCCAGGGTTGCCACTTTTTTTAGATCTATTTATTATATATTTATCTTGCCTTTGGCTATATCCTCCCCTCCAAATTCCCTCAACATGGCTGCGCGACGTCACGTAATACACATTGCCATAACAACGAGCCGCTCCGTGACGTCACGCGGCATCAAGTTGACATGACAATGGGATGCATTATGGTGACGAGACATCAGGTGATGCCACATTGTCATGGCAACATGTCACCGCCTGACGTTAGTGTCTTGTTGTCATGGCAACAAGGAGGGGGGGGCGTGACGTGATGTACATTGTTTTATAAATAATGTTTTAAAGTGTCCCGGTTTTTCATTTTGAAAATCTGGTTACCCTATGTATGGGGACACTTTGCGAGCTGGGCTGACAGGTACCGTATGGGTGCATGTGGTCTCCGGGCATTTGTGGGGGGGTAAGTCCTTGCTGGAACGTCTCCGAGCTGTAGATGTTCTGCTCTATAGAAAGAAGATGCTGCTGAGGCAGGGATGTGAAGACGCTGATGAGACCCTCCATGCTGGAGCTGTTCCCACTGTGAGCCTGAGCTGGAAATCACAAAGGAAGACATGAGATTTGTTGCAAATCTATTCCTCAATTCACGCCCTCTCCCTGTACACCCACAATCAGACTGTAAGCTCTGCAGGGCAGGACTTAGTGGGGGTATCACTGCATAATTACACCCCGCTGCACATTATTCCACTCCCATCCCAAATAACATTATTAGGGTCACCAAACATTAAAACGCTTGGACCCCATTTCCCACTCTAGATACCACTCACAGCCACGGGCGGTTTGCCCTATCGGGCGATTGGGGCGTGGCCCACTGCTGCGGCTCCCCAGCTCCCTGACCACGTGCAATACTCTCCCTTCTCGCCGGTGCCGGGATCCACTTCTGGCTGACCCGAGGGGCTCTTATGTGTGGTCCTATTCTATGTTTCTATTGGACCACCCAAAAGGGGGGCAGAGGGGGGAGGGCAGGGTGGGGCAGGCGGGGGCCGTGTCTGCTGACTGGCCGGGCCTTGGACGGCAGCCCTGCCTGTCCCCCCTTGTCAGCGGCCCTGTGTAGAGCAGGGGTGAGCGACTCCAGTCCTCAAGATCCAGCTACAGGTCAAGTTGTAAGGATATCCCTGCTTCAGCACTGGCTCAGTCTTTGACTTAACCACTGATTGAGCCACCTGTGCTGAAGCAGGGATATCCCTAATACCTGGCCTGTTGGTGGCCCTTGAGGACTGGAGTTGCTCACCCTCGCTGTAGACCTTTTTAGTACCATTCATTACACTATGTATGTTTTCCCATACTGTATATCATGTTTGACCGTATAGTGATACCTGCTCCCAGCCACTGTTTCCCTAGAGACCCTCCAGTGGCTCGGATCAGATTTCATGTGGCATAATCGTGGGGTTGCTACACGTGGCACATTGGAGATATGATTTTCCCTTTTTCCATTTACGTCGTATTTTATCTACGACGCGCAGGCTGGGCAGATACTTAGTGCCACTATACAGTGCGGTCAGTCATGGTCAGCTTCCGGGACATTGACTCCCCTCTCTTCCCAGACACCATAAATGTTAGGGTGAAACAGCTCTGCAACCCTGCCCTTCCCCATTATCTCTTAGCATACACGGCGTCCACTGCAGCCAGGGATTCTGGGAAATGACGTGCAAATGAGCACTCACAGTGTGTTGTGTCCTGGAACAAGATTCATATCTCTGTTCACCCCCCCTTCTATGCAGCTTCTGCTTGTGAGCTCCCTGGTTTAGCTGCCTGCTATTTTCCCTGTCCCAGCAGCTAGCTGCATGTGAAAAGGCAACATTATTGTTACATGTTGTTTACACAGCCCCAGTCAGTGCTGGTTGCCTGCAATCTCCTATTCTCCTAGCTGAGAGTGGGCTGTTCCAACCCCCCTTGTCTTGCTGACAGTTAGTCTGTCCCGAGACTTTTCCTGCTTCCCAGATTCCCGTACACTTCCTTTCTAATCTAGCTGCTGAGCAAGCACATCCCATGCTATTCACCTCCTGGCAAGTATCACCGTTTATTACCTTTCCCTACTATCAAGCACCCTCACTATAGAGAAGCTCTCTCTCACTACGTCATCATCTACAAGTGCCTCTGTGTGTCTATGCTTTCCCCAATAAAGTGAAGAAAAGACAAAGAACTTGTGCTTGTAAAAGGAACGAGTTAAGCTATCTGGGCATATTTTACCCAGCGTAAACCCTTTGGCTCCAGAATATGTCACCTTTGGCTTCCAATCCATTTTAACATGGATCCCCTTCCCACAAACACACGGTGCCCATCTTTACTAACCAGCGATCTTCCGCAACACCCCTCCCAGTGCTGGAAGAAGACACCTTCCCCCCCGCGGAGTTGGCGTTACCTGAGGTTATCCGCGGTGGGTTTTGCTGATCTTGCTGCTGTTGCTGCTGCTGCCGCCTCGCCAGCTTTTTCATCTGTTACAACATAAAATAACAATTGTGTGAATCAGGGACACAGGGCCCACAACGGGCAGTGATTTATATTTCAAAAGGATCCAAAGATGGCCGCCGAACTTCACTCCTTTCAAAATGGCGGTTGGTGCTTTGATAGAGAACAGCATCCTCCTGTCTGTGGCACTCAAGAACAACAGTCAAATAGACATGTAAAGTATTTTTAATGATGCAGACATAATGCCCCACTTCTTCAGGAAGAAACTCGTGTAATATGTGCATTACCTCCGCATCGTTAAAAAGACTTTCAATATCTATTTGACAAAGTGTTTGCGTGCCACACGATATTGTTCTGTATTTCCCATAAACATAATTCTTGCACTAGTGCTGGAAACAAGTCATTTAGGATCCCCCGGTGTGGAAGGGGTTATCCCTAAGATGCACAAAAATAGGTTGTTTTTTTTCATTTGGCCATGGCTTTATATTGCACTTTTCCGCTCTAATCACACACTTTGCTTACAAATCCTTTGCATTTTGTTTTATTTTTTTGGTTCGGAGATTTTTTTTCTAGGGCTTCAGTAAATGGCTGCTTTTGTAAACAGTGGGCTTATTTGCATGCCATTACCCAGAATCCCTGGCTGCAGGGGAAGCATTGTAGGCTAAGAGATAATGGGGAAAGGCAGGGTTGCAGAGGTGAGAGGTGGGACAACTGTCCCGGGCCCGACACCTGCTGGGGGCCTGACCGGCCGACGCTGGAAGTTGGGCTCAGCCCACCAGGCCCCAACTGATGGCTGCCAGACCCAGTTCTCTCCAGCTGCTGTCCGGCCTTCGCCTCACTCTCAACGCCAGAAGTTGGGCCCTCCTTCCGCATTCCGCCTACGGGATCGGCGCAGCACCAGAGGTCTCTACCCAAAGTTAACATTTTTTGGGGGAAAGAGAGTTTGTGTGGGGGGGTTGCAAAGTTGCCAAAGGGGGTCCCAGTGGAAACTCCAGGCCTGGGCCCAGTGGAGAGCGGTACGTCCTGCATGATCTCACATGGGGGGTTGTTATTTGCGGTAAATCATCAGAACTTTAGCAAGACTGCAGCATTGTGGTCACAAGTAGAAATGTTTCAGAAAGTGTCTGAAGAGTAAGTTCTATGAACCGACGTGGGAGTGAAGGGCCCGACCCTCGCCGCTGGCTCCGTTTCTTACCTTAGCTCTCTGGTTCTGGAACCAAACTTGCACCACGCGAACACTGAGACCGGTTTCAGCCGCCAGCGTCTCTCTGACCTGGGCAAGGAGACACACGACATTCGGGTCACTTTATATCTGGGGGAAAACCCGCTCACCGGACAACTTGGCCTTGTCATGGACCCGAGCTGAAGTATCGCTTATCATATCTCCTAAGAGGAGAAAGAAGCCGTCTCTCTCTCCCTCTGCTTACCAAAAAAGTACACTCTTGAATTGTTTTTGCACTCACCCGCTAGAGGACAAGATCATTTTAGAAAGAAAATGGCCATGCTGGGAATTTAAAATGGCCGCCGCCACCCACACGTACTAAACAATAACAGGTGGCCATGGTAACCATCTTAATGGCGAAACCTAGCTGGGCCCCATCTCACCTTCCTGCAGGGCTTGGAGGAGACCTCAAAGGACGCCTTGAATGCCCTGCGCTGCTGCGTGGTTAGGATGGTGCGGGGTCTCTTGGGACGCTTCGGATCCTTGCCGTCTTCTGTTCCCTTCCCCTCTCCAAACTTGCCAGCCTCCTCCTCATCCTCACTCTTACCTAGGAGCACGGGTCAGAAAGGGGATGGACTGGTCAGGACCTCCCAACGTAGTGTAGGACCTACTGAAATTGGGTCACTGTGACGTGGTCGCAGGCTTCAAATAACGGCCAAAGTATTGAACCCAATGAGCCACATTTGCGAGGAAAGAATATAGATAAAATACACAGTAATGTCCTAAATAATTTGCCATGTTGGATCTCGCACTGGGGACTTCTTTGTCTCTTGATGGACATATCGGGCCATCGTTCCGTGCCATTGAACAGCAGTCGGACTTGATTTATATATACCCTCCTCCAGGAAACCCAGGAGAGAACACCCTGGCGCCCGCGGGGAACGGGTTTACTCCTCAGCACGGGAAGAAATATTTTGCTTTTGAAGAAAGAGGATGTAAATAAAAAGGGGGGTGGGGGTGATATTTAGTCCTCTTAGTACACTCTCTTTGACCACCATCGCTGCAACGTTCCTGTCTTGTATGGCCGGCACCGGAATCAGACATTTGGCCGAAGGCCATTCTGCTGTGACCAAGTCACCTGCCGGCGTTTGGGCGCCAAGAGACCCTCCGTCGCAGCCGCTCCGCCACTGGACACTCGGCGTCTGCAGTTTTGCTGTAAGTTTTGCGGTTAGGGGAGAGGGTTGAGGATAAGGGTTTAGGTGTTTAGGGTAAACGATTAGGGTAAGGGGTTAAGATTTTGAATGTAGGGTATTAGTGTAAGGGGTTTAGGGTAAAATGTTTTAGGGTAGGGGGTAGCGTTAACATTAGGGGAGTTTTAGGGTAAGGGGATAGGTTTTTAGGGTAGGGAATTATGGTAAGGGGCTAAGGTTTTAACATTAGGGGATTAGGATAAGGGGTTTTACGGTAATGGGTTAAGGTTTTTAGGGTAGGGGCATCGTTAGTTTTAGAGGTTAAGATTAGGGGTTTTTAGACTATGGGGTTTGGGTTTTTAGGGTAGCGTTATTATTAGGGGTTAACATTAGGCGGGCTTTACAGTAGGTAAGGAGTAAGGTTAGGGGCTTACCTTGGCAACAAAACGGCCGCCGACGCGATGTCGCCATGGCGATGTGAGTGGCGGCGGAAACTTGGTCACGGCAAAACGGCCGTGACCAAATGTCCTGGACCATGCCCACACAAGGGGGTGGAAACCCTACAGGGAAGTGTGTTACTGGGGGATCAGCGACAAACACTGTGCAGATCAGCACGCTGTGGGGTGAAGGGTTTCCTCCTTCACATATCCCACATGTGCTTCCCATTAAGATGGCGTTGGGAAACCCAGCTTCCCTGGGTCCTTATTCTGGGATTCATCTACATGAAGGTTTTATAATAAGTCCCTACAAACAGCCCACGGGCGCCATTTTTATACGGCTCTCTCCCTCGCTGATTCCCGGGCGTTCCCAACTCATCCGCAGCGGTCAATCAATTCGCGAGATAAGGAAACGTCTCCCTTACTTCCCAGGGGCATTACACGAATCATTGTGTTTATAAACCAGGCCTGTAGTATTAGATAATACTTACTGCATTTAAACAGGAAAAGTCATCTCGTAATGCCATGTTTAATGCATTTTAAAGGAGCAATCCCAGCAATATCCTACATGTTTTTTTGTGTGTTATTCAACTCTTAATGCCATTTTTAATGAGTGTTAATACACTGAGCCTCCTTTATTTCTATAGCAGGTTTTATCCCACTTCCCCAGCAGTGCAAGATCTTTGTAACACTTTCCTGTTTGTGATTATTTGTTGCCAATGGACAAAGCACTTTGAATTCATAGCTGTATTCAATCTGAGCCCCTTCAGCCTACATCTGCGTCGCCCCAAAGGCTGACAGCCTGATGAGGCTCCCCAAGAGCGGCTCCCCTCTGCACAGGACCAGCGTGCTAAGGGTTAACAGTTGCTTGTACTTTGTGGAACGTCAACCCCACCCACTGGAATGTTAATGAGCCAAGAGGGCAAAGAACTTTGTATTGGCAACTGCATTTATTCTGAACCCCTTCAGTGTGCATCTGCGTCTACACAAGGGAGGACAGCCTTTCGCACAGCTAAAGGGTGTGAGCCGTTTGGTGATGTTTGGTGATGTTAAAGCTTCTCTATATCAATCTGAAACTCACAAACCCTTTATCCTCTGTACCTAATTCTCCAACTCTATCTATCCATGAAATGTCTGTGAATTGACTGTATAATCCTGTTCTTTTAATGTAACCATGTATTGTTATAACTCTGTGCCCAGGACACACGTGAAAACGAGAGGCAACTCTCACTGTATTACTTCCTGGCAACACATTTCTATAAATAAAAAATGTTCCCAGCAGTTTGAGCTGCAACCTGTAACAATAGATAATGTTACCTAGATAATGTTAGTAATATCAGGATACATTGTAGCTGCTGAGTTGCACTGACTGAAGGATGGATTGAAACTGAAAGGCAGACATTTAGTGAATCTGGGGAAGCAGGATCTTTGTCGATCGGTCACAGGAAGGAGTGGCTCAGTGAGTAAAGACACTGACTAGCACTGAGATTTTGAAGCAGCAGAGTTTCAATTCCCGGTGTCGGCTCCTTGTGACCTTGGGCAAGTCACTTTATCTCCCTGTGCCTCAGGCACCAAAAACATAGATTGTAAGCTCCACGGGGCAGGGACCTGTGCCTGCAAAATGTCTCTGTAAAGCGCTACGTATAATTAGCAGCGCTATACAAAAACATGTTATTATTACGGGAGAATGAATCGATCGTCATCTTAGGTAATTAGTGTTCAAAAATAAGACAGCCTACTTTAAAACAAACAAATATATATATGTATCTTTAAAACAAACAAATATATATATGTATATGTACCGCTTGGATTGTTTCTTTAATGTACTGCGCATCCTTTGGTTACTATAGCAGGCTCTGATACACCTCTATATGAGTCCAGCAGCTCAAGAACTTTGGCAACAAATGATCTCAAACAGGAAATTGTTGCAGTGCCCCCAAGCACGGGACTGGCTGAGTTGCAAGCTGTAACAATAGACAATGTTACCCTTCGAAATATAAGGTTATATTGTAGCTGTTGTGTTCCACTGACTGCAGGATATATGGAAAGGCAGCCATTAGGTGAACCCAGGGCGTGGAACCTGCGCTGATCCATCACAGGAGAACAGATCGATCGGCAGCGTGGAGAATTCGTTTTCATTGAGGTAAAACCCCTCCGTTCTATTTCCCGCCTGTAGCAGGAGATTGTGCCGGCCCTTTAAATGATTTACTCAAAGTTGTGTGTCTGGCAATAAATGGAATAAATTGAACTCGGGATGAAATGTTTAATAGGGGAACATCTTTTCGCTGCGGCTTTTAAATAAGTCTGGCGAGTGGCACTTTGTAAAGTACTGATTAAGAGAACTTAAGGTTTATTTGCAAAACTGATGAATATTTTAGCTTCTAAACTACCTGTAATGGGGCATAAATCATTAATAACCATTTTATTTTAAGAGCTCCATTACAGCCAATTTGGGAAGGAAATGATCCGTGAATTAAGAGAGCTCGTTATGTGTCCAATGAGATTCTGTTAGGAATTGTGTTGGATTAAGGATATCCCTGCTTCAGCACAGTTGGCTCAATCAGTGGCTCAGTCTTTGACAGAGCCAACTGTGCTGAAGCCGGGATATCCCTAGTACCTGTTGGCCACTCCTGTTGGCCACAGGCTACATCTAGCTACGTTTACTAAGCTGTAGACCTCCTTTAGTGGTCGAGTCTCAGCCACAGAGGCAGAAGTGTGTGTGTGCAAGGGGGGGGGGGGGGTAACTGCCCCGGTATGGGACATCTTGCCGTGGCCGATTTACCACCACCGTCCGTCTTGCCGCTAAGGTATGTTATTAAGGGGTTAACTTTGGAGGGTTTAGGATAAGGCTTTAAGGGGTTTAGGGTAAGGTTAGGGCGTTTAGGGTAAGGTTAGTGGGTTTAGGGTAAGGTTAGTGGGTTTAGGGTAAGGTTAGTGGTTTTAGGGTGGGGTTAGGGTGAGGAGTCTACTGTAGGTTAGGGATTTTAGGGCAAGGGCTCCAATTATGGGTTTTAGGGTAAGAGGTTAAGGCTGGTGGGGGGGGGGGGCGGAGAGAGACGAGCTGGGGTAGTGAGAGAGACTGGAGCTGGGGGGGAGTGAGAGACTGGAGCTGGGGGGGAGTGAGAGACTGGAGCTGGGGGGGAGTGAGAGAGACTGGAGCTGGGGGGGAGTGAGAGAGACTGGAGCTGGGGAGAGTGAGAGAGACGAGTTGGAGGGGAGTGAGAGAGACTGGAGCTGGGGGGAGTGAGAGAGACTGGAGCTGGGGGGAGTGAGAGAGACTGGAGCTGGGGGGAGTGAGAGACGGGAGCTGGGGGGGAGTGAGAGAGACGAGCTGGGGGGGAGTGAGAGAGACGAGCTGGGGGGTGAGAGAGACTGGTGGAGGGGAGTGAGAGACTGGTGGGGGGGGGGAGTGAGAGAGACTGGAGCTGGGGGGAGAGTGCTAGAGACTGGTGGGGGGGGGGAGTGTAAGAGACTGGTGGGGGGAGTGTGAGAGACTGGAGCTGGGGGGGAGTGAGAGAGACTGTGGGGGGGAGTGAGAGAGACTGGAGCTGGGGGGGAGTGAGAGAGACTGGAGCTGGGGGGTGAGAGAGACTGGTGGAGGGGAGTGAGAGACTGGTGGGGGGGGAGTGAGAGAGACTGGAGCTGGGGGGAGAGTGCTAGAGACTGGTGGGGGGAGTGGGAGAGACTGGTGGGGGGAGTGTGAGAGACTGGTGGGGGATGAGAGAGACTGGTGGGGGAGTGAGAGAGACGAGCTGGGGGGGAGTGAGAGAGACTGTGGGGGGGGAGTGAGAGAGACTGGAGCTGGGGGGTGAGAGAAATTGGTGGCGGGGGGAGAGAGAGACTGGTGGGGGGGGGGAGTGAGAGAGACTGGTGTGGGGGGGGGAGTGAGAGAGACTGGTGTGGGGGGGGGGGAGTGAGAGAGACTGGTGTGGGGAGAGTCACCTGTGCTGAAGCTGGGACTGACTGAGCCACCTGGGCTGAAGCAGGGATATCCTGAAAACCTGACCTGTTGGGGGGGCATGAGGACGGGTTGAACACCCCTGGGTTAGGGTCTCACCAATCGAGGGGCCGCAAACACAGAAGAAAATTCGCGCATTTCACATGTTATAACCGGATGATAAATAAAGAGGATCTGGGGAAGAAGAGTCTCTATAAATATGGGCATTTTCTGTACACACACGTCGCCTGTGCAAGGTGAGTGACAGAGTGCGGGGAAATCACCAATTACTTTATGTTCCAAAAATCCTGAAGGAAAAGGTTTTAATATTAAAATGCGTGTGATGGGCAAACACTGCTCATTATAGCTTAACACCATCCTCTCTGTCTATAGCAACGCTAGTATAATACGTTCATTCATTTCAGCTTCATGTCTATATTTTCAATGGTCACTTCAGTCGGAATAATACATCTATTTCTCATTTTGGGGGGGCCTCCTAAACTTGACATAGCTGAGGGCCTCAGAAGGTCAAAGTCCGGCCCTGGGTATAAGTGCCGTGTATCTACCAGTCTATCCAACAAGCAGCGATTCAGGACATTGCTGCCTGAGAATGAGCAAATAGTGAGCACAGAGGGGACTGCGTACACATCGGGACCCTAATATCTCCCAGCTTGTCACCACCTGTTATACAAAGGATCACAGGCCTGCAGAGAAACTAGACAGCTAATAAAACCAATGCAAATTCAACGAGGGGCGACTTAGTTTTAATTAGCCAGATCTCGGCGCTCTTAAACGTCTCAGGCACTGGAAGTGGGACTTAATTAAGCCTTAACCCCCCCTCCCCTCAGTCCTGGCTCAGAAGTGGAACACATTGTGCACGGTGACCTTTTCATGAGCCGGACTTGGCTGGCCTTACAGAATCCCCAGGTCCATATTGTATAAAAGATGTTTGCCGTCAGGGCGGGATGAGGAATAAGAGGGAGAGCTCGTATAATGAAGCTGCACGGACCCCTCTCTTTCTCTGCTTTGAATCGCCACTTCTTTGGTTCGAGGGAATTAGGGGGAAAGGCAGAGTTGGGGCACTTAATTGGAAATGGGGATGGTTGTTGAGTTGATGCTGTTTACATAGGATTGAGTGCTAGAGTCGACAGAGGCTGTAATTGAAGTAAAGGCTTTGGAGATTAGCTTTTAGCATATGGGATCTGCCTCTCTGCTCTCCCCCTCTCTCTCTGCATTTTCCAATAAAATTGGGTTTAGCTTCTGCTCTCTCTCGCTCTCTCTCTCTCTCACCCGCCTGTCCCTAAAAAGCTCTTTGAAAGTTAGACATGAGAGGGAAGCGTAAGGGAGGGTGTGCAAGGGGAGAAATCATTTTTGAAAGGGCTTTGGCGTGGGGTGTAGTGGCCAGTTTCGTGGTGCGGAGGAAGTCTGCCTTTCTCTGCTTTGCTAACGTTTCCTGATCGGACAGCGGCTTCTTGTTCCTTAGCTGATCACGCCATTGAATACCTGTGGCGTGTAATAATATCTTGTATTTATTTACACGGCATCTTTGATTTCTAAAGAGCTGTACTGTCATACAGTACCTTATTGTACTAAACCCATTGTTACTTTAAGAGACGGCTGCCAAGGTGGCATGACAAACTGTCAGCTCTGCTGCCGAGTGACTCGCCGGGCGATGTGCCTGGATGTGCTTCTGAGGGGGACCTTCTCTTGACGTTACCACAACACGTAGTATGGTCGTTTTATTCGTGTGACAGGAAGCTTTACAATGAGGTGGATTCTTGTCGCGGCCTTAAAAATGAACCCAAGACCCGACCTCTCTCTCTCTCTCTCTCTCTCAAACATGTGTCCGATTGCTTCAGGTCCAGGGGACAGTGGTCTTGGCTCTCCGCCCTCACCTCGCTGCAGTGATATGTACACTTAGATTGTAAGCTCTCCGGGGCAGGGATTTCCTTTTCTTGTTTCTTTGTTACGGTATCTCCTATATATGCTGGACAGTTGTGTGTGTGTTCGCTCTGAATTTGGGACACCTCTTAAGGTATCGTAACCACATGGTGCCTGACGGTTCCTGAGATCAGGGAGCGGGTCTGTGTCTGGAAATTGGATACTTTCTATCTTTAATTCTATGAGTTATTACAATGTCCCTAAGCGAGTCAGTCCCTGGGGGCTCTACCTGGCAGGCTGTGCACCTGGTGACATCATAACGCACACAGCCTGGTGGCAGATAAGGAGAGGCAGATAGCAGTATAAAGGTTACACAGAAAGAGAGGAAGTCAGTGGGTGCGGGAGGAGAAAGTAAGGACGCTGGAGAAGGAGAGACAGGCGGAAAGAATTGGGATCATCATTAGGCAGGGGGATCTCAACTCCAGTCCCCAAGACCCCTAGCAGGTCAGGTTTCAGGATATCACTGATTCAGCACGGGTGGCTCAATCTATCCCTGCTTCAGCACAGGTGGCTCAATCAGTGGCTCAGTCTTTGACTGAGCCACCAGGACTCAAGCAGGGATATCCTTAAAACCTGGCCTGTTGGTGGGTCTTGATAACTGGAGTTGAGAACTCCTGTCATAAGGTATTAAAGTAAAATGATGGGAGGGAGAGAGATGAGGGGTGGGGGAGGGAGATGAGGGGAGGAGGGTGGGATGAGTGGGGGCGGAGAGAAGTGAACAAGGGGGTGAGAGGAGGATGAGGGAGGGATGAGTGGGGGGGAGGGCGCAGGGGGTAGGGGAGTGAGAGGAGGAGGAGGAGGAGGGACGAATGAGTGGGGGGGAGAGAAGGTGGTGGGGGGAGGAGGAGAAGGGAGGGTTGAGTGGGGGGGAGAGAGAAGGGGTGTGGGGGTGAGAGGAGGAGGAGGGAGGGAGGGATGAGTGGGGGGGAGAGAGAAGGGGGTGGGAGGAGGAGGGGGGTGGGAGGAGGATGGGGGGACAGGAAGAGGATGGGGACAGGAGGAGGATGGGGGACGGGAGGATGGGGGGACAGGAAGAGGATGGGGGACAGGAAGAGGATGGGGGACAGGAGGAGGGAGGGATGAGTGGGGGGAGAGAGAAGGGGGTGGGAGGAGGAGGGGGGGTGGGAGGAGGATGGGGGACAGGAAGAGGATGGGGGACAGGAGGAGGATGGGGGACAGGAGGAGGATGAGGGAGGGATGAGTGGGGGGGAGGCGCAGGGGGTAGGGGAGTGAGAGGAGGAGGGATGAATGAGGGGGGGAGAGAAGGTGGTGGGGGGAGGAGGAGCAGGGAGGGTTGAGTGGGGGGGATAGAGAAGGGGTGTGGGGGTGAGGGGAGGAGGAGGGAGGGAAGAGTGGGGGGGAGAGAGAAGGGGGTGGGAGGAGGAGGGGGGACAGGAGGAGGATGGGGGGACAAGAAGAGGATGGGGGACAGGAGGAGGATGGGGGACAGGAGGAGGGAGGGATGAGGTTGGTTTCTTAGAATCCCGAGCAACGTGGGGTACTTTCAGCTCGTGGTATTCTAATTCCCTGTACTGTTTTGTCTCTTTTGTAAAGCGCTGAGTGCACTGCGGGCACTGTATTAATAAAGATATACATACATTTGTGCGCAGCTGCATCTTCCCATTTCCTGGGAGAAGGACGCCCTGATACTTACACACGTCTTCCTAGTGGGAGATTTCAGGCATTGGCCGGTATGACTAGTGATACATGATGCATTATGAGGGTTACTTAGGGGGGGGGGGGGTCTGTTTATGACAGTCTCACATCTAAATGACCTCCCCCAATCCTAGGTAATAAACATAAATGAAATGTAAAACCCTAATAAAGAGCTCTCAGTGATACTGCTCCCCCTTACATCTCAGCCCTCACCCCCAAATATATCCCTAAACGCCCCTTCCGTTCTGCCCATAACATCCACCTCCCCTCCTGCCTTATTCCCCCCTCACTCCCGCATACAAGACGTCTCCCGCGCTGCCCCCTCTCTCTGGCATTCGCTGCCTCGCACCATCAGACTCTCCCCCAGCTGTCAGGCATTTATACTCCTTGATACCCCACATTCTCATGGAGGCCAATCTGTCATCCCCCCAACATCCAACTCTCCCCCTCCAACCCCACTGAGACAGCTGTGCGGCAGGGCCAAACTCAATGCTAACACCCCCAACATCCAACTCTCCCCCTCCAACCCCATTGGGACAGCTGTGCGGCAGGGCCAAACTCAATGCTAACACCCCCAACACCCAACTTTCCCCCTCCAGCCCCATTGGGACAGCTCTGCGGCAGGGCCAAACTCAATGCTAACACCCCTAACATCCACACAAACATTAATGGGACCAGCTGAGCGGCGGGACCATACTCCACCCTGTGTAGCACCCCCCTCCAAACCTTAATGGAATCAGCTGTACCGATGGGACATATCCCAAATTGAGGAGCCACTTTACCGTCTTCTTTCAACATTTCCCCTTATCCCCTCTAGATTGCAAGCTCCCCGGATCAGGACCCTCATTACCTCCTGTATCTGTTTCTCCTTATCTGTACGTCATTCTGTTTATGTAACATCACCCTGCACTCCCATTGTACTGCACTGCGGCGTATGTTGGCGCTACACAAATAAACGATAATAATAATTATAACCCGGATTCATTACTCTGGAGCCATCGATTAAAATCTCCAGTCTGTAAAACCAGTGCAAAAAATAATAACCTTATCTACTCCAACTGGGATGTTTTACTTTGCCAATTTCCGGTGCTGTGGCATTGTCCCCGGTTATGCCGGACGGTGAGTGAGACGTACCTGACTCGGAGGCGGCTGGGCTCACTAGACTCAGCAGCTCTCGTTCTCTCTCGTAGTCGGTTTTACAGAGGAGCTGCCCGTCCTTTAGCACAAACTCGTCCCCCTTCTGAAGGCGCCGCTCGCACACGCAGCAGCAGAAGCAGCCCAGGTGGTAGACGCTTTTCTGCGCCCTCATGACGAACTCGCTGGGTGTGATGGCGTCCAGGCAGGTGCCGCATTTCACCGTGAACAACCTGCCGAGAGAAAGAGCGTTGGCGTATTGGTTAAAGGTTAAAATACCCCCGAGGAAGACAGCACTGGGAAAATCACATCATCAACGGACCCTAAACCAGGTCAGCGCTGGGAGGGTTTCTTTTTCACGCCCCAAGTGGTCGAAGCAACTTCAAAAAAGTAGTGGTACTGGGTATGACTTAAAAAAGATTACACGTTTATTTAAAATTAGGAAAAAGCTACTTTTTCCTATATATTATAAATCATATTTATGGTTTGCAAGAAGAAAAGAAGAGTCCTAAAATAGACACATTTAAGTAGAAAGTAGAACTGTAAGTTTGTCTATAAGAAGGCCGTGGTATTCGGGGGTAGTAGCGGCCGTGGTATTCGGGGGTAGTAGCGGCCGTGGTATTCGGGGGTAGTAGCGGCCGTGGTATTCCGGGGTAGTAGCGGCCGTGGTATTCTGGGGTAGTAGCGGCCGTGGTATTCCGGGGTAGTAGCGGCCGTGGTATTCCGGGGTAGTAGCGGCCGTGGTATTCCGGGGTAGTAGCGGCCGTGGTATTCTGGGGTAGTAGCGGCCGTGGTATTCCGGGGTAGTAGCGGCCGTGGTATTCCGGGGCAGTAGCGGCCGTGGTATTCCGGGGTAGTAGCGGCCGTGGTATTCCGGGGCAGTAGCGGCCGTGGTATTCCGGGGTAGTAGCGGCCGTGGTATTCCGGGTAGTAGCGGCCGTGGTATTCCGGGGTAGTAGCGGTCGTGGTATTCGGGGGTAGTAGCGGCCGTGGTATTCTGGGGTAGTAGCGGCCGTGGTATTCCGGGGTAGTAGCGGCCGTGGTATTCCGGGGTAGTAGCGGCCGTGGTATTCCGGGGTAGTAGCGGCCGTGGTATTCCGGGATAGTAGCGGACGTGGTATTCCGGGGTAGTAGCGGCCGTGGTATTCCGGGGTAGTAGCGGCCGTGGTATTCCGGGATAGTAGCGGCCGTGGTATTCCGGGGTAGTAGCGGCCGTGGTATTCCGGGGTAGTAGCGGCCGTGGTATTCCGGGGTAGTAGCGGTCGTGGTATTCGGGGGTAGTAGCGGCCGTGGTATTCGGGGGTAGTAGCGGCCGTGGTATTCCGGGGTAGTAGCGGCCGTGGTATTCCAGGGTAGTAGCGGCCGTGGTATTCCGGGGTAGTAGCGGCCGTGGTATTCCGGGGTAGTAGCGGCCGTGGTATTCCGGGGTAGTAGCGGCCGTGGTATTCCGGGGTAGTAGCGGCCATGGTATTCCGGGATAGTAGCGGCCGTGGTATTCCGGGGTAGTAGCGGCCGTGGTATTCCGGGGTAGTAGCGGCCGTGGTATTCGGGGGTAGTAGCGGCCATGGTATTCTGGGGTAGTAGCGGCCGTGGTATTCCGGGGTAGTAGCGGCCATGGTATTCCGGGGTAGTAGCGGCCGTGGTATTCCGGGGTAGTAGCGGCCGTGGTATTCCGGGGTAGTAGCGGCCATGGTATTCTGGGGTAGTAGCGGCCGTGGTATTCCGGGGTAGTAGCGGCCATGGTATTCTGGGGTAGTAGCGGCCGTGGTATTCCGGGGTAGTAGCGGCCATGGTATTCTGGGGTAGTAGCGGCCGTGGTATTCCGGGGTAGTAGCGGCCATGGTATTCCGGGGTAGTAGCGGCCATGGTATTCCGGGGTAGTAGCGGCCATGGTATTCCGGGGTAGTAGCGGCCATGGTATTCTGGGGTAGTAGCGGCCGTGGTATTCCGGGGTAGTAGCGGCCATGGTATTCTGGGGTAGTAGCGGCCGTGGTATTCCGGGGTAGTAGCAGCCGTACCTTCACATCTCGATCACTGCAAATACCCTTCATTTTATCAGCATGTAACAGTCACACATGCTATTCAGATTCAAAATCTCAACTCCGGGCGGCAAAACCTGTTCTTGATTTACACTGGGTCAAAACGAAGGTAAATCCTTGTTACATACCCCCACCCTGCACCCCCCTTCTGTACCCCCTCCTCACCCCCCACCCCCTCCTCTCACACACACACACCCCTGTCCAGTCGGGAGGGGGAGCAGTGAATGTGTACAGAGCTCGTTACCAGCTCAGGACGCAGCTAATCTTCTTAAGTCCGGCAATAACATGGAAGCAGATAACAGAGCCGGTGACTTCAAGCTGCAGAATTCCAAGTGAAACATTACAAGCTGTGATCCCGGGCAGCTGCTTAATCAGAGAATTACATGCCAGTTATTTATTTTAAAACCTCATTCCGTGGCCTGTCTGGGCGTTCACTTTCACTCCGAACCCGCACTTGTTTAAAAAACAAACAAACAAAAAAACACATGTTATTAAGGATTTTGAATGTTTGCATAAAGAATACAAGACATAAGAAAGTAGCCTGTTCTGTTCCAAAAATGACATTTGTAGTGATGATAATAGATCGATTTAATAGCAAATATATAGTCCAGGGATGGCGAACTCCAGATCTCCAGAAAGCTACCAACATGTCAGGTTTACAGGATATCTCTGCTTCAGCACAAGTGGTGCAGTCTTCGACTGAGCCAGTGATTGAGCCACCTATGCTGAAGCAGAGATTTCCTAAAACGTGACCTGTTGGTGGCTCTTGAGGACTGGAGTTGGCCGCCCTGATATAGTCCATTGTGCAATTATCGGATGTTTCGATGGTTACCAGCCTATAATATATATATATATTTGGACGTCCCAGTTGGGCGGGATCCTCCCTTTCTTCTCTTGATCCTATTAGAGTGTAATAACGTTTCTCTACACACTGATGGGTATACGGGTGAACTTTTAGGAAGTTAATAAGAGAAGCAAGAAAAGAGAGCAGGAACAAAACCCGAATATGGTGTATAACACACGAATTCAGCAAAGCCTCTTATTCTGCTCCGATAGTGTGTGCGTGACGTGTCCCACGTGTGATAAACTCACTCCTCTGCCCCGGCCTCGTTCCATCCCATGGGGGGGACATTATACACCCAAAGAGAGTGCCACGACGAGGAAGAAAGTAGAAGGGTGGGAAAGAGAGAGGTGAGGATACGATGAAGAAGAGAATACCTGTGACGGGGCGAGAGATATAGAAAGGGGGAGACACGGATGGGAGGTTTAGGATCGAACACACGTTACTCTTCTTTGGCCGGTCGGGGGACTATTTTATACGTTAGTGTATTGTACTTTTTAAACATGTTTATTGTATGGCTGGGCTTCGACTTTGGAGGAACGCCACATCTATGGGGTACAGGGTTTTATTTTACCGTCAAACCCTTTGATGCCAATGAGAATACCTGCAGCAGGGGGGGCAACTGCAGAATATCCCTGCTTCAGCACAGGTGGCTCAATCGGTCCCAGCTTTAGCACAGGTGGCTCAATTAGTTCCTGCTTCAGCACAGGTGGCTCAGTCAGTGGCTCGGTCTTTGACTGGGCGAATGATCAAGCCCACTGTGCTGAAGTTGGGATATCTTTCAAACCTGACCTGTTGGTGGCCATTGAGGACTGCACTTTGCCAGCCCTGGCCTGTTTTTTCATGGTGTTTTCAGTTGTATGGATGTACGGTGCTGCTCTTGTCATTACCATCACACACATACAGCGCTGCAGAATATGTCGGTGCCATATAGTTACAAGTAAGAATAATCTTCAATTAAATTAACAGGCGGTATCCTTCTTACCTCAAACTGTGCGGCCTTGAGCGTGAAGTCCGGAGAAATAGGGCTAAGGAACCTCAATACGCAGGGAGCTGGGAGTGGAGGCGTCTCAGTACGCAGGGAGCTGGGAGCGGAGGAGCCTCAATACGCAGGGAGATGGGAGGGGAAGAGTCTCAATACGCAGGGAGCTGGGAGCGGAAGAGCCTCAATACGCAGGGAGCTGGGAGCGGAGGAGCCTCAATACGCAGGGAGCTGGGAGGGGAAGAGTCTCAATACGCAGGGAGCTGGGAGCGGAAGAGCCTCAATACGCAGGGAGCTGGGAGCGGAGGAGTCTCGGTACGCAGGGAGCTGGGAGTGGAGGCGTCTCAGTACGCAGGGAGCTGGGAGTGGAGGCGTCTCAGTACGCAGGGAGCTGGGAGCGGAGAGTCTCAGTACGCAGGGAGCTGGGAGCGGAGGCGTCTCAGTACGCAGGGAGCTGGGAGGGGAAGAGTCTCAGTACGCAGGGAGCTGGGAGCGGAGAGTCTCAGTACGCAGGGAGCTGGGGCAGAGAGTCTCAGTACGCAGGGAGCTGGGAGCGGAGGCGTCTCAGTACGCAGGGAGCTGGGAGCGGAGGAGTCTCAGTACGCAGGGAGCTGGGAGCGGAGAGTCTCAGTACGCAGGGAGCTGGGAGCAGAGGAGTCTCAGTACGCAGGGAGTGGAGGCGTCTCAGTACGCAGGGAGCAGGGAGCAGAGGCGTCTCAGTACGCAGGGAGCTGGGAGCGGAGAGTCTCAGTACGCAGGGAGCTGGGAGCAGAGGAGTCTCAGTACGCAGGGAGTGGAGGAGTCACAATACGCAGGGAGCTGGGAGCAGAGGCACCTCTCAGTACGCAGGGACCTGGGAGCAGAGGTATCTCTCAGTACTCAGGGAGCTGGGAGGGGAGGAGTCTCAGTACGCAGGGAGCGGAGGCGTCTCAGTACGCAGGGAGCTGGGAGCGGAGAGTCTCAGTACGCAGGGAGCTGGGAGCGGAGGAGTCTCAGTACGCAGGGAGCTGGGAGCGGAGGCGTCTCAGTACGCAGGGAGATGGGAGCGGAGGCGTCGCAGGGAGCAGAGGAGCCTCAGTACGCAGGGAGCTGGGAGTGGAGGAGTCACAATACGCAGGGAGCTGGGAGTGGAGGAGACTCAGTACGCAGGGAGCTGGGAGTGGAGGAGTCACAATACGCAGGGAGCTGGGAGTGGAGGCGTCTCAGTACGCAGGGAGCGGAGGCACCTCTCAGTACGCAGGGAGCTGGGAGGAGTCTCAGTACGCAGGGAGCGGAGGCGTCTCAGTACGCAGGGAGCTGGGAGCAGAGAGTCTCAGTACGCAGGGAGCTGGGAGCGGAGAGTCTCAGTACGCAGGGAGTGGAGGCGTCTCAGTACGCAGGGAGCTGGGAGCAGAGAGTCTCAGTACGCAGGGAGCTGGGAGCGGAGAGTCTCAGTACGCAGGGAGCTGGGAGCGGAGGCGTCTCAGTACGCAGGGAGCTGGGAGCGGAGGAGTCTCTCAGTACGCAGGGAGCTGGGAGCGGAGGAGTCTCAGTACGCAGGGAGCTGGGAGCGGAGAGTCTCAGTACGCATGGAGTGGAGGCGTCTCAGTACGCAGGGAGCTGGGAGCAGAGAGTCTCAGTACGCAGGGAGCTGGGAGCGGAGAGTCTCAGTACGCAGGGAGCTGGGAGCGGAGGCGTCTCAGTACGCAGGGAGCTGGGAGCGGAGGAGTCTCTCAGTACGCAGGGAGCTGGGAGCGGAGGCGTCTCAGTACGCAGGGAGCTAGGAGCGGAGGAGTCTCAGTACGCAGGGAGCTGGGAGCGGAGGCGTCTCAATACGCAGGGAGCTGGGAGCAGAGAGTCTCAGTACGCAGGGAGCTGGGAGCAGAGAGTCTCAGTACGCAGGGAGCTGGGAGCGGAGGAGTCTCAGTACGCAGGGAGCTGGGAGCGGAGGCGTCTCAGTACGCAGGGAGCTGGGAGCGGAGAGTCTCAGTACGCAGGGAGCTTGGAGCAGAGGCGTCTCAGTACGCAGGGAGCAGAGAGTCTCAGTACGCAGGGAGCTGGGAGCGGAGAGTCTCAGTACGCAGGGAGCTGGGAGCAGAGAGTCTCAGTACGCAGGGAGCTGGGAGCGGAGGAGTCTCAGTACGCAGGGAGCTGGGAGCGGAGGCTTCTCAGTACGCAGGGAGCTGGGAGCGGAGGCGTCTCTCAGTACGCAGGGAGCTGGGAGCGGAGGAGTCTCAGTACGCAGGGAGCTGGGAGCGGAGAGTCTCAGTACGCAGGGAGATGGGAGCGGAGAGTCTCAGTACGCAGGGAGATGGGAGTGGAGGAGTCTCAGTACACAGGGAGATGGGAGCGGAGAGTCTCAGTACGCAGGGAGATGGGAGCGGAGAGTCTCCGTACGCAGGGAGCCGGGAGCGGAGGAGTCTCAGTACGCAGGGAGCTGGGAGCGGAGGAGTCTCAGTACGCAGGGAGCTGGGAGCAGAGGAGTCTCAGTACGCAGGGAGCTGGGAGCAGAGGAGTCTCAGTACGCAGGGAGCTAGGAGTGGAGGAGTCTCAGTACGCAGGGAGCTGGGAGCGGAGGAGTCTCAGTACGCAGGGAGCTGGGAGCGGAGGCGTCTCAGTACGCAGGGAGCTGGGAGCGGAGGCGTCTCAGTACGCAGGGAGCTGGGAGCAGAGAGTCTCAGTACGCAGGGAGCTGGGAGCGGAGGAGTCTCAGTACGCAGGGAGCTGGGAGCGGAGGAGTCTCAGTACGCAGGGAGCTGGGAGCGGAGGCGTCTCAGTACGCAGGGAGCTGGGAGCGGAGGAGTCTCAGTACGCAGGGAGCTGGGAGCGGAGGAGTCTCAGTACGCAGGGAGCTGGGAGCGGAGGCGTCTCAGTACGCAGGGAGCTGGGAGCAGAGAGTCTCAGTGCGCAGGGAGCTGGGAGCGGAGGCGTCTCAGTACGCAGGGAGCTGGGAGCGGAGGCGTCTCAGTACGCAGGGAGCTGGGAGCAGAGAGTCTCAGTACGCAGGGAGCTGGGAGTGGAGGCGTCTCAGTACGCAGGGAGCTGGGAGCGGAGGCGTCTCAGTACGCAGGGAGCTGGGTGCGGAGAGTCTCAGTACGCAGGGAGCTGGGAGCAGAGAGTCTCAGTACGCAGGGAGCTGGGAGCGGAGGCGTCTCAGTACGCAGGGAGCTAGGAGCGGAGGAGTCTCAGTACGCAGGGAGCTGGGAGCGGAGGAGTCTCAGTACGCAGGGAGCTGGGAGCGGAGGAGTCTCAGTACGCAGGGAGCTGGGAGCGGAGGAGTCTCAGTACGCAGGGAGCTGGGAGCGGAGAGTCTCAATACGCAGGGAGCTGGGAGCGGAGGAGTCTCAGTACGCAGGGAGCTGGGAGGGGAGGAGTCTCAGTACGCAGGGAGCTGGGAGCGGAGAGTCTCAGTACGCAGGGAGCTGGGAGCGGAGGAGTCTCAGTACGCAGGGAGCTGGGAGCGGAGGAGTCTCAGTACGCAGGGAGCTGGGAGGGGAGGAGTCTCAGTACGCAGGGAGCTGGGAGCGGAGGAGTCTCAGTACGCAGGGAGCTGGGAGGGGAGGAGTCTCAGTACGCAGGGAGCTGGGAGCGGAGGAGTCTCAGTACGCAGGGAGCTCGGAGTGGAGGCGTCTCAGTACGCAGGGAGCTGGGAGCGGAGGAGTCTCAGTACGCAGGGAGCAGGGAGTGGAGGAGTCTCAGTACGCAGGGAGCTGGGAGCAGAGACTCTCAGTACGCAGGGAGCTGGGAGCGGAGGAGTCTCAGTACGCAGGGAGCTGGGAGCGGAGGCGTCTCTCAGTACGCAGGGAGCCGGGAGCGGAGGAGTCTCTCAGTACGCAGGGAACTGGGAGCGGAGGCGTCTCTCAGTACGCAGGGAGCTGGGAGCGGAGGCGTCTCAGTACGCAGGGAGCTGGGAGCGGAGGAGTCTCTCAGTACGCAGGGAGCTGGGAGCGGAGGCGTCTCTCAGTACGCAGGGAGCGGAGGCATCTCAGTACGCAGGGAGCTGGGAGCGGAGGCGTCTCTCAGTACGCAGGGAGCTGGGAGCGGAGGCGTCTCTCAGTACGCAGGGAGCGGAGGCGTCTCTCAGTACGCAGGGAGCGGAGGCGTCTCTCAGTACGCAGGGAGCTGGGAGCAGAGGCGTCTCTCAGTACGCAGGGAGCGGAGGCGTCTCTCAGTACGCAGGGAGCTGGGAGCAGAGGCGTCTCTCAGTACGCAGGGAGCTGGGAGCGGAGGCTCTCTCAGTACGCAGGGAGCTGGGAGCGGAGGCGTCTCTCAGTACGCAGGGAGCGGAGGCGTCTCAGTACGCAGGGAGCTGGGAGCGGAGGCGTCTCTCAGTACGCAGGGAGCTGGGAGCGGAGGCGTCTCTCAGTACGCAGGAAGCTGGGAGCGGAGGCGTCTCTCAGTACGCAGGGAGCTGGGAGCTGAGGCGTCTCTTAGTACGCAGGGAGCGGAGGCGTCTCTCAGTACGCAGGGAGCGGAGGCGTCTCAGTACGCAGGGAGCTGGGAGCGGAGGCGTCTCTCAGTACGCAGGGAGCGGAGGCTTCTCAGTACGCAGGGAGCTGGGAGCGGAGGCGTCTCTCAGTACGCAGGGAGCTGGGAGCGGAGGCGTCTCAGTACGCAGGGAGCTGGGAGCGGAGGCGTCTCTCAGTACGCAGGGAGCGGAGGCTTCTCAGTACGCAGGGAGCTGGGAGCGGAGGCGTCTCTCAGTACGCAGGGAGCTGGGAGCGGAGGCGTCTCAGTACGCAGGGAGCTGGGAGCGGAGGCGTCTCTCAGTACGCAGGGAGCGGAGGCTTCTCAGTACGCAGGGAGCTGGGAGCGGAGGCGTCTCAGTACGCAGGGAGCTGGGAGCGGAGGCTCTCTCAGTACGCAGGGAGCTGGGAGCGGAGGCGTCTCTCAGTACGCAGGGAGCTGGGAGCGGAGGCTCTCTCAGTACGCAGGGAGCTGGGAGCGGAGGCGTCTCTCAGTACGCAGGGAGCTGGGATGGACCTGTGAATAATGTTCAGGATTAAGGGAGCGCTGATGTTATGGGGTTTCCGCATTTGCTCACCTTCCAGCCAGGCCGCGCGAGAAGGTCCGAGGATCGGCATTGAGTGAAGATTGTAGGAGAGATCGGGTTCACAAACTGACCTTGTGGTGGAATGATGCGGATCACGAAGGGTGAGATCCCCCCAAGTCTGACTATGGGGCCCCTGATGGTGAAAATGAGTGACACAAATTTCTAATGAATGAGACTAGTGCTTCTCCTGAGTCACACTCACTTGGAAGAAAGGAGACTGCCTTCCACAGAGCGACAGTCCCTTATAAAGATGCCTTTCAAAAAGAGTGACACAGCAAAGGAATGAGACTGCCTTCCAAAGAGTGACACTCAGCTCTAAAGAATGAGACAGGCTTCCTGTGAGTGACAATCAGCCCTAAGGAATGAGACAGGCTTCCTGTGAGTGACAATCAGCCCTAAGGAATGAGACAGGCTTCCTGTGAGTGACACTCCGCTCTAAGACATGAGACAGGCGTCCTGTGAGTGACACTCACCTCTAAGGAATGAGACAGGCTTCCTTTGAGTGACACTCACCTCTAAGGAATGAGACAGGCTTCCTGTGAGTGACAGTCACTCCTGGGATGAGACAGGATTCCTGTGAGTGACAAACAGCACTAAGGGATGAGGCAGGCGTCATGTGAGTGACAGTCACTCCTGGGATGAGACAGGATTCCTGTGAGTGACACACAGCTCTAAGGGATGAGACAGGCTTCCTGTGAGTGACACACAGCACTAAGGGATGAGACAAGCTTCCTGTGAGTGACACTCAGCTCTAAGGGATGAGCCAGGCTTCCTGTGAGTGACATACAGCACTAAGGGATGAGACAGGCTTCCTGTGAGTGACACTCACTCCTGGGATGAGACAGGCTTCCTGTGAGTGACACACAGCACTAAGGGACGAGACAGGCTTCCTGTGAGTGACACTCAGCTCTAAGGGATGAGACAGGATTCCTGTGAGTGACACACAGCTCTAAGGGATGAGACAGGCTTCCTGTGAGTGACACACAGCACTAAGGGATGAGACAGGCTTCCTGTGAGTGATACTCAGCTCTAAGGGATGAGCCAGGCTTCCTGTGAGTGACACACAGCACTAAGGGATGAGACAGGCTTCCTGTGAATGACACTCACTCCTGGGATGAGACAGGCTTCCTGTGAGTGACACACAGCACTAAGGGATGAGACAGGCTTCCTGTGATTGACACTCACTCCTGGGATGAGACAGGCTTCCTGTGAGTAACACACAGCACTAAGTGAGAAGACAGGCTTCCTGTGAGTGACACAGCACTAAGGGATGAGACAGGCTTCCTGTGAGTGACACACAGCACTAAGGGATGAGACAGGCTTCCTGTGAGTGATACTCAGCTCTAAGGGATGAGCCAGGCTTCCTGTGAGTGATACACAGCACTAAGGGATGAGACAGGCTTCCTGTGAATGACACTCACTCCTGGGATGAGACAGGCTTCCTGTGAGTGACACACAGCACTAAGGGATGAGACAGGCTTCCTGTGAGTGACACTCACTCCTGGGATGAGACTGGCTTCCTGTGAGTAACACACAGCACTAAGGGATGAGACAGGCTTCCTGTGAGTGAGACAGCACTAAGGGATGAGACAGGCTTCCTGTGAGTGACACTCACTCCTGGGATGAGACAGGCTTCCTGTGAGTAACACTCACTCCTGGGATGCTATAAAGCCCTTTGCCACGGAAATATTAAAATCCCAAATCTATTGTTCAGACCAGCAGTGGCCAACTCCAGTCCTCAAGAGCTACCAACAGGTCAGGTTTTCAGGATATCCCTGCTTCAGCACAGTCGGCTCAATTAGTGCCTTCTTCAGCACAGGTGGCTCAATCAGTGCTGAAGCAGGGATATCCATAAAACCTGACCTGATGGTGGCTCTTGAGAACTGGAGTTGGCTACCTAAAGGTTCAGACCTAAACCAGTTTGTTTATAAAATAATGAGTATATATATATACATATGTCTTGGAGCTTCAGGGACTGTTTGATAAGACAGCAGGGACGGAGCTCCCAGCGAGACTCCCTTAGTGAGAGAAATACTGCTTCCTGGCAGATAACAAACCTGTTCCCAAGGTCACAGAACATGAATCTCCCGACCTTGCAAACTGAGCAGCTTCTATGGGGGACCTTCCACCATCCTCCTCCTCCTCGCATGTCATAGACATAGATAGTACGGACACCATCCTCCTCCTCCTCGCATGTCATACACATAGATAGTACGGACACCATCCTCCTCCTCCTCGCATGTCATACACATAGATAGTACGGACACCATCCTCCTCGCATGTCATAGACATAGATAGTACGGACACCATCCTCCTCCTCCTCGCATGTCATACACATAGATAGTACGGACACCATCCTCCTCCTCCTCGCATGTCATACACATAGATAGTACGGACACCCTCCTCCTCCTCGCATGTCATACACATAGATAGTACGGACACCATCCTCCTCCTCCTCGCATGTCATACACATAGATAGTACGGACACCATCCTCCTCCTCCTCGCATGTCATACACATAGATAGTACGGACACCATCCTCCTCCTCCTCGCATGTCATACACATAGATAGTACGGACACCATCCTCCTCCTCCTCCTCGCATGTCATAGACATAGATAGTACGGACACCATCCTCCTCCTCCTCGCATGTCATACACATAGATAGTACGGACACCATCCTCCTCCTCCTCGCATGTCATACACATAGATAGTACGGACACCATCCTCCTCCTCCTCGCATGTCATACACATAGATAGTACGGACACCCTCCTCCTCCTCCTCGCATGTCATACACATAGATAGTACGGACACCCTCCTCCTCCTCCTCGCATGTCATACACATAGATAGTACGGACACCATCCTCCTCCTCCTCGCATGTCATACACATAGATAGTACGGACACCCTCCTCCTCCTCCTCGTATGTCATAGACATAGATAGTACGGACACCATCCTCCTCCTCGCATGTCATACACATAGATAGTACGGACACCATCCTCCTCCTCCTCGCATGTCATAGACATAGATAGTACGGACACCCTCCTCCTCCTCGCATGTCATACACATAGATAGTACGGACACCATCCTCCTCCTCGTATGTCATACACATAGATAGTACGGACACCATCCTCCTCCTCCTCGCATGTCATACACATAGATAGTACGGACACCCTCCTCCTCCTTGCATGTCATAGACATAGATAGTACGGACACCCTCCTCCTCCTCCTCGCATGTCATACACATAGATAGTACGGACACCATCCTCCTCCTCCTCGCATGTCATACACATAGATAGTACGGACACCATCCTCCTCCTCCTCGCATGTCATAGACATAGATAGTACGAACACCCTCCTCCTCCTCGCATGTCATACACATAGATAGTACGGACACCATCCTCCTCCTCGCATGTCATACACATAGATATTACGGACACCCTCCTCCTCCTCGCATGTCATACACATAGATAGTACGGACACCATCCTCCTCCTCCTCGCATGTCATAGACATAGATAGTACGGACACCCTCTTCCTCCTCCTCGCATGTCATACACATAGATAGTACGGACACCCTCCTCCTCCTTGCATGTCATACACATAGATAGTACGGACACCCTCCTCCTCGCATGTCATAGACATAGATAGTACGGACACCATCCTCCTCCTCGCATGTCATACACATAGATAGTACGGACACCATCCTCCTCCTCCTCGCATGTCATACACATAGATAGTACGGACACCATCCTCCTCCTCCTCGCATGTCATACACATAGATAGTACGGACACCATCCTCCTCGCATGTCATACACATAGATAGTACGGACACCATCCTCCTCCTCCTCGCATGTCATACACATAGATAGTACGGACACCATCCTCCTCCTCCTCGCATGTCATACACATAGATAGTACGGACACCATCCTCCTCGCATGTCATACACATAGATAGTACGGACACCATCCTCCTCCTCCTCGCATGTCATACACATAGATAGTACTGACACCATCCTCCTCCTCCTCGCATGTCATACACATAGATAGTACGGACGTCCTACAAATGTCATATGATAATAGAACGTCCTACAAATATTGCTCCCTCGCATATTACTTTGCACGATATATATATATAACACAAAAACCAACGTTTCGGTTCCTACAAACGGAACCTTCCTCAGGAACCGAAACGTTGGTTTTTGTGTTTTAATACACTTTTGCATTTCTACCCGTGTGTGCTGTCTCTCCTTACTGGAACATCATCTGGTAATATACATCTTTTATGATTTTCTATGGGACAAGCTTCTGGATTTCCTAATGTTTATGTGTGTGCCGGCTGCGAATAGATTTTCATATATATATATATATATATATATATATATATATATATATATATATATATACATACGATACCGTTTTTGAGATGAAATCAAAGGGCCGCACTCAGGTAAGTAGGCAAAATAATTAATTATATTTGAAAATGACACAAAATCCGACGTTTCGGTCCCCCAACGCGACCTTTCTCACCACCTGGAGAAAGGTCGCGTTGGGGGACCGAAACTTAGTTTTTTGTGTCATTTTCAAATATAATCAATTATTTTGCCTACTTACCTGAGTGCGGCCCTTTGATTTCCTCTCAAAAACGGTATCGTATGTCTTGTTATTACTTTATGGGTCAAGCACCTATATTGATGGACTTTCCAGTGGAGTGCCTGCTGTTTTTTGTGACATATATATATCTACTATATATTTCTGAAAGCATTGTATGTATGTATGTTTCACTGTGTTCCCTGTCCCTAGCGGCAATTTCATTGGTCCCTTGGCCATCCCGCCCCCGCACACCTCTCATTGGCCTCACACACTCACACCACCCCCTTGGCCCGCCCCCCACACCTTTCATTGGCCTGAGGCGGAGTGACGGGCCAAAGGTCCAAAAAAACACACACACACACACACCTCTCTCTCTGTCCTCTCCCCCCCCCAATCACACTCACCTCCCCCCCTCCCCGGTGCTCCACTCACCTCCCCGCCTCCGCTCCACTCACCTCCGCTCCACTCACATCCCTCCCGCTCCACTCACCTCCCTCCCGCTCCACTCACCTCCCTCTCCACTCACCTCCCTCCCGCTGCACTCCCTCTCCACTCACCTCCCTCCACCTCCCTCCCGCTCCACTCACCTCCCTCCACCTCCCTCCCGCTCCACTCATCTCCCTCTCCACTCACCACCCTCCCGCTCCACTCCCTCCCGCTCCACTCCCTCCCGCTCCACTCACCTCCCGCTCCACTCACCTCCTGCTCCACTCACCTCCCGCTCCACTCACCTCCCGCTCCACTCACCTCCCTCCCAGGCGTGGGGACAGGCAGTGGGCAGGGCAGCCTGCCGCTGCCACGCGGCACCTAAGATGGCGGCGGACGGAAGGACCCCCTTCCTCCCTAGCGGACTAAGTAACATGGCGGCGGCCGGAAGGAGAGGTCCCGCTCCACTCACCTCCCTCCCGCTCCACTCCCTCCCGCTCCACTCACCTCCCGCTCCACTCACCTCCCGCTCCACTCACCTCCCTCCCGCTCCACTCCCTCCCGCTCCACTCACCTCCCTCCCCGGCGCGGGGACAGGCAGTGGGCAGGGCAGCCTGCCGCTGCCACGCGACACCTAAGATGGCGGCGGACGGAAGGACCCCCTTCCTCCCTCGCGGACTAAGTAACATGGCGGCGGCCGGAAGGAGAGGTGACGTGTGTGTGTGTGTGTGTGTGTGACACTGTGTGTGTGTGACACTGTGTGTGTGTGTGTGTGTGTGTGTAACACTTTGTGTGTGTGTGACACTGTGTGTGACACTTTGTGTGTGTGTGTTACACTGTGTGTGTGTGTGTGTGTGTGTGTGTGTGTGTGTGTGTGTGTGTGTGTGTGTGTGTGTGTGTGTGTGTGTGTGTGTGTGTGTGTGTGTGTGTGTGTGTGTGTGTGGGTGTGTGTGTGTGTACCTAATGTCATATATAGACAATAATATCCAAAACACTTAAATAGGCAGAAATCTCAAATACAGGCTGTTATATTCACAGGCACCTACGGCATGCATACAATATAGTGCGTCCTAAAGGACATAGGGGCTTATGCAGAGAGGTACGGTAAGGTATAATTAGGCAGGTTTGCGCCAAAACTGTCCGCTTTCAAACAGATAGTGGCGAGAACTTGGCGGGACAATTTAAATTCGGCAAACGTGTTGCGAGAAGTGTGATCTCGCCAATGCGAAAACACGCAGGATTCCAGTAGCTCCGATGCGCATGAACGCGCCAATCGGAGCTACTAAATGGCGCGTTTAGTGGAAATTTTGCCCGCCAACTAAAGTTGGCTGTATTGTGGGCTAATACCGCGCGGCTCAGAATGGCGAGAAGTGAAACTCGCCTAATTAGCCATTTCCTGCACACCGCGCTACCGGAGTTCCCTGCATACCACAACAATAAATTCCAATCCTGCGGCGAATTTAAGCAGTACCTCTCTGCATAAGCCCCATAGAGTGATAAGTCAGTATATACTTGACTACCTCAACAAGCATTAAGTCTGCTTCCTAAAAGCAGATATAAAGACCAAGACCAACAGCAACAAAAATCCCTGAGGGAAATTGGTAACAGTGCTAGGAGGGTCACTCCAAACATAGAACAATTCACATGCAAATGGCATGAATAGAATGCAACCTCTCAATAGCGTGCTGGATAAACAACCTGTGTATTGCAAGTGTAACTGTAATGAAAAAGTGTTTCAATGTCCAGAAAAAATCACAGCAGCAGTGTTATATAGCATAATTACGTGACAGCACAATCCAGGGGTCCCGCCTAGCACCCCCATTGTGAGTTTATCCCTTAGTTTTACTACAGTGTTTCCATTGGGTAGTATCCGTGACAGCGGTCCTAGCCTTAAAATTGTTTTTAAATCTTGTACTGTTTTCTAAATCTTCTTTGTGTCAATTAATAAATTGTTATTTTTCATATGGTATACCTGAGTGCTCTTAAGCGGGTCCCTTTTCCCCTTTTTTTTCACATTATTACTAACCCGTGAGCACCGCCTATTATGGTAATTGTTCCATTATATATTGGCTTATGGTGACCTTGATTTTGTTAGAGTGGATGCGAGGTTATTTCTCCCCTTTTTCGTATATATATATATATATATATATAATAAAAAAATAAATAGATGATACCGTTCTGTGGCTAACGAATGGTATCATCTATTTATTTTTTGATTATTGAAGCTCGGCTAACACGGTACTGATACCTCTACATATATATATATATATATATATATATATATATATATATATATATATGCAAATATAACTGTATGCTCATCTGCATGTCTTAGACAGGTCTGCAACCCCGCCTTTCCAGACCTGTCTAAGACATGCAGATGAGCATACAGTTATATTTGCATATTTGCTTTCCTGTGGAGGGTTTTTGTCACTTTTTTTACTCACCATAACTTAACTCAGTATTATGGTATATATATATATATATATATATATATATATATATATATATACACACACCTTTGCAGGGTATATGTGTGTGTGTATTACAATACAGTATATTGCTCCCACATGTTACAGTACCTGTCCGTACTTTGTTAAGAACTGCTTCATACCTCCAGCCTTATAACGGAGTACTGCAAACCTTTCACCGTACACCCTGTGAAGTGCTAGGATGTGTAATTACAGATCCCGTGCAGAAGTGACAGGCCGGCCGCTGGTGTAACAGCCCTCCTCAGCCTGGAGGCATTCCTGCCTCTACGTCCTGCACAAACTGTGTATAGAAGCCTTACCCAGCGCGAGAGCCATCTAATGACGTGCAACATTCCTATTAGCTGGAAATTAATTCCCCCCGAGATGCCATCATGGCTAGACAGCACATTAAGGCATCGCCCCGTTCAGAGAATTAGACACAGAATCTCAGCCAGCGCAAAACCCCGACCCAAAATATTATATAAATATATATTTATTGCTGTCATTTGACGTGTCACTGGGATAGTGAGCCCAGGTATCCAGCCGTAAGCAAAGAATGCGCGGCCACTGTGGCAAATGATCTCATTCATTGCTACATGTTTCCTCTCCTAAGTTCGGGTCGTGTAGTTCGATCCTTCGGCCACAACATGTTAAGCTGCAGCCACGTCAAGGTCACGTCAAGGTGACCCCGAATCTGCAGGTCCCACACTGCCCATGTTACTCTGTGTCCTGTGTATCTCTCCCACTGCACGGAGAGGAGGGGGAACACGGCAGTGATATAGCCAGCAGCACGGAGAGGAGGGGGAACACGGCAGTGATATAGCCAGCAGCACGGAGAGGAGGGGGAACACGGCAGTGATACAGCCAGCAGCACGGAGAGGAGGGGGAACACGGCAGTGATATAGCCAGCAGCACGGAGAGGAGGGGGAACACGGCAGTGATACAGCCAGCAGCACGGAGAGGAGGGGGAACACGGCAGTGATATAGCCAGCAGCACGGAGAGGAGGGGGAACACGGCAGTGATACAGGCCAGCAGCACGGAGAGGAGGGGGAACACGGCAGTGATACAGGCAGCAGCACGGAGAGGAGGGGGAACACGGCAGTGATATAGCCAGCAGCACGGAGAGGAGGGGGAACACAGCAGTGATATAGCCAGCAGCACGGAGAGGAGGGGGAACACGGCAGTGATATAGCCAGCAGCACGGAGAGGAGGGGGAACACGGCAGTGATATAGCCAGCAGCACGGAGAGGAGGGGGAACACGGCAGTGATACAGCCAGCAGCACGGAGAGGAGGGGGAACACGGCAGTGATACAGCCAGCAGCACGGAGAGGAGGGGGAACACGGCAGTGATACAGCCAGCAGCACGGAGAGGAGGGGGAACACGGCAGTGATACAGCCAGCAGCACGGAGAGGAGGGGGAACACGGCAGTGATACAGCCAGCAGCACGGAGAGGAGGGGGAACACGGCAGTGATATAGCCAGCAGCACGGAGAGGAGGGGGAACACGGCAGTGATACAGCCAGCAGCACGGAGAGGAGGGGGAACACGGCAGTGATACAGCCAGCAGCACGGAGAGGAGGGGGAACACGTCAGTGATACAGGCAGCAGCACGGAGAGGAGGGGGAACACGGCAGTGATATAGCCAGCAGCACGGAGAGGAGGGGGAACACGGCAGTGATACAGCCAGCAGCACGGAGAGGAGGGGGAACACGGCAGTGATACAGGCCAGCAGCACGGAGAGGAGGGGGAACACGGCAGTGATACAGCCAGCAGCACGGAGAGGAGGGGGAACACGTCAGTGATACAGGCCAGCAGCACGGAGAGGAGGGGGAACACGGCAGTGATATAGCCAGCAGCACGGAGAGGAGGGGGAACACGGCAGTGATATAGCCAGCAGCACGGAGAGGAGGGGGAACACGGCAGTGATATAGCCAGCAGCACGGAGAGGAGGGGGAACACGGCAGTGATATAGCCAGCAGCACGGAGAGGAGGGGGAACACGGCAGTGATATAGCCAGCAGCACGGAGAGGAGGGGGAACACGGCAGTGATATAGCCAGCAGCACGGAGAGGAGGGGGAACACGGCAGTGATATAGCCAGCAGCACGGAGAGGAGGGGGAACACGGCAGTGATACAGGCCAGCAGCACGGAGAGGAGGGGGAACACGGCAGTGATACAGGCCAGCAGCACGGAGAGGAGGGGGAACACGGCAGTGATACAGGCAGCAGCACGGAGAGGAGGGGGAACACGGCAGTGATATAGCCAGCAGCACGGAGAGGAGGGGGAACACGGCAGTGATATAGCCAGCAGCACGGAGAGGAGGGGGAACACGGCAGTGATAAGCCAGCAGCACGGAGAGGAGGGGGAACACGGCAGTGATATAGCCAGCAGCACGGAGAGGAGGGGGAACACGTCAGTGATACAGCCAGCAGCACGGAGAGGAGGGGGAACACGGCAGTGATATAGCCAGCAGCACGGAGAGGAGGGGGAACACGGCAGTGATACAGGCAGCAGCACGGAGAGGAGGGGGAACACGGCAGTGATACAGGCAGCAGCACGGAGAGGAGGGGGAACACGGCAGTGATATAGCCAGCAGCACCGGAGAGGAGGGGGAACACGGCAGTGATATAGCCAGCAGCACGGAGAGGAGGGGGAACACGGCAGTGATACAGCCAGCAGCACGGAGAGGAGGGGGAACACGGCAGTGATACAGCCAGCAGCACGGAGAGGAGGGGGAACACGGCAGTGATATAGCCAGCAGCACGGAGAGGAGGGGGAACACGGCAGTGATATAGGCAGCAGCACGGAGAGGAGGGGAACACGGCAGTGATATAGCCAGCAGCACGGAGAGGAGGGGGAACACGGCAGTGATACAGCCAGCAGCACGGAGAGGAGGGGGAACACGGCAGTGATATAGGCAGCAGCACGGAGAGGAGGGGGAACACGGCAGTGATATAGCCAGCAGCACGGAGAGGAGGGGGAACACGGCAGTGATATAGGCAGCAGCACGGAGAGGAGGGGGAACACGGCAGTGATACAGGCAGCAGCACGGAGAGGAGGGGGAACACGGCAGTGATACAGCAGCAGCACGGAGAGGAGGGGGAACACGGCAGTGATATAGCCAGCAGCACGGAGAGGAGGGGAACACGGCAGTGATACAGCCAGCAGCACGGAGAGGAGGGGGAACACGGCAGTGATATAGCCAGCAGCACGGAGAGGAGGGGGAACACGGCAGTGATATAGCCAGCAGCACGGAGAGGAGGGGGAAACACGGCAGTGATACAGCCAGCAGCACGGAGAGGAGGGGGAACACGGCAGTGATATAGCCAGCAGCACGGAGAGGAGGGGGGAACACGGCAGTGATACAGCCAGCAGCACGGAGAGGAGGGGGAACACGGCAGTGATACAGGCCAGCAGCACGGAGAGGAGGGGAACACGGCAGTGATACAGCCAGCAGCACGGAGAGGAGGGGGAACACGTCAGTGATACAGGCCAGCAGCACGGAGAGGAGGGGGAACACGGCAGTGATACAGGCCAGCAGCACGGAGAGGAGGGGGAACACGGCAGTGATATAGCCAGCAGCACGGAGAGGAGGGGGAACACGGCACTGATACAGCCAGCAGCACGGAGAGGAGGGGGAACACGGCAGTGATATAGCCAGCAGCACGGAGAGGAGGGGGAACACGGAAGTGATATAGCCAGCAGCACGGAGAGGAGGGGGGAACACGGCAGTGATACAGGCCAGCAGCACGGAGAGGAGGGGGAACACGGCAGTGATACAGGCCAGCAACACGGAGAGGAGGGGGGAACACGGCAGTGATACAGGCCAGCAGCACGGAGAGGAGGGGGAACACGGCAGTGATATAGCCAGCAGCACGGAGAGGAGGGGGAACACGGCAGTGATATAGCCAGCAGCACGGAGAGGAGGGGGAACACGGCAGTGATACAGCCAGCAGCAGCAGGAGAGGAGGGGGAACACGGCAGTGATATAGCGCAGCAGCACGGAGAGGAGGGGGAACACGGCAGTGATACAGCCAGCAGCACGGAGAGGAGGGGGAACACGGCAGTGATACAGCCAGCAGCACGGAGAGGAGGGGGAACACGGCAGTGATATAGCCAGCAGCACGGAGAGGAGGGGGAACACGGCAGTGATACAGCCAGCAGCACGGAGAGGAGGGGGAACACGGCAGTGATATAGGCCAGCAGCACGGAGAGGAGGGGAACACGGCAGTGATACAGCCAGCAGCACGGAGAGGAGGGGGAACACGGCAGTGATATAGCCAGCAGCACGGAGAGGAGGGGGAACACGGCAGTGATATAGGCCAGCAGCACGGAGAGGAGGGGAACACGGCAGTGATACAGGCCAGCAGCACGGAGAGGAGGGGGAACACGGCAGTGATACTAGCCAGCAGCACGGAGAGGAGGGGGGAACACGGCAGTGATATAGCCAGCAGCACGGAGAGGAGGGGGAACACGGCAGTGATATAGCCAGCAGCACGGAGAGGAGGGGGAACACGGCAGTGATACAGGCAGCAGCACGGAGAGGAGGGGGAACACGGCAGTGATACAGCCAGCAGCACGGAGAGGAGGGGGAACACGGCAGTGATACAGCCAGCAGCACGGAGAGGAGGGGGAACACGGCAGTGATACAGGCCAGCAGCACGGAGAGGAGGGGGAACACGGCAGTGATACAGCCAGCAGCACGGAGAGGAGGGGGAACACGGCAGTGATACAGCAGCAGCACACGGAGAGGAGGGGGAACACGGCAGTGATACAGCCAGCAGCACGGAGAGGAGGGGGAACACGGCAGTGATACAGGCCAGCAGCACGGAGAGGAGGGGGAACACGGCAGTGATACTAGCCAGCAGCACGGAGAGGAGGGGGAACACGGCAGTGATACAGCCAGCACGGAGAGGAGGGGAACACGGCAGTGATATAGCCAGCAGCACGGAGAGGAGGGGGAACACGGCAGTGATATAGCCAGCAGCACGGAGAGGAGGGGGAACACGGCAGTGATATAGCCAGCAGGAGAGGAGGGGGAACACGGCAGTGATACAGCCAGCAGCACGGAGAGGAGGGGGAACACGGCAGTGATATAGCCAGCAGCACGGAGAGGAGGGGAACACGGCAGTGATATAGCCAGCAGCACGGAGAGGGAGGGGGAACACGGCAGTGATATAGCCAGCAGCACGGAGAGGAGGGGGAACACGGCAGTGATATAGCCAGCAGCACGGAGAGGAGGGGGAACACGGCAGTGATATAGCCAGCAGCACGGAGAGGAGGGGAACACGGCAGTGATATAGCCAGCAGCACGGAGAGGAGGGGGAACACGGCAGTGATATAGCCAGCAGCACGGAGAGGAGGGGGAACACGGCAGTGATATAGCCAGCAGCACGGAGAGGAGGGGGAACACGGCAGTGATAGCCAGCAGCACGGAGAGGAGGGGGAACACGGCAGTGAGATCAGCCAGCAGCACGAGAGAGGGGGAACACGGCAGTGATATAGCCAGCAGCACGGAGAGGAGGGGGAACACGGCAGTGATACGCCAGCAGCACGAGAGGAGGGGGAACACGGCAGTGATATAGCCAGCAGCACGGAGAGGAGGGGGAACACGGCAGTGATATAGCCAGCAGCACGGAGAGGAGGGGGGAACACGGCAGTGATATAGCCAGCAGCACGGAGAGGAGGGGGAACACGGCAGTGATATAGCCAGCAGCACGGAGAGGAGGGGGAACACGGCAGTGATATAGCCAGCAGCACGGAGAGGAGGGGGAACACGGCAGTGATATAGCCAGCAGCACGGAGAGGAGGGGGAACACGGCAGTGATATAGCCAGCAGCACGGAGAGGAGGGGGAACACGGCAGTGATACAGCAGCAGCACGGAGAGGAGGGGGAACACGGCAGTGATACAGCCAGCAGCACGGAGAGGAGGGGGAACACGGCAGTGATATAGCCAGCAGCACGGGGAGGAGGGGGAACACGGCAGTGATATAGCCAGCAGCACGGAGAGGAGGGGGAACACGGCAGTGATACAGCCAGCAGCACGGAGAGGAGGGGGAACACGGCAGTGATATAGCCAGCAGCACGGAGAGGAGGGGGAACACGGCAGTGATATAGCCAGCAGCACGGAGAGGAGGGGAACACGGCAGTGATACAGGCAGCAGCACGGAGAGGAGGGGGAACACGGCAGTGATACTAGCCAGCAGCACGGAGAGGAGGGGAACACGGCAGTGATATAGGCCAGCAGCACGGAGAGGAGGGGGAACACGGCAGTGATACAGCCAGCAGCACGAGAGGAGGGGGAACACGGCAGTGATATAGCCAGCAGCACGGAGAGGAGGGGGAACACGGCAGTGATACAGGCAGCAGCACGGAGAGGAGGGGGAACACGGCAGTGATACAGGCCAGCAGCACGGAGAGGAGGGGGAACACGGCAGTGATATAGGCCAGCAGCACGGAGAGGGAGGGGGAACACGGCAGTGATATAGGCAGCAGCACGGAGAGGAGGGGGGAACACGGCAGTGATACAGGCCAGCAGCACGGAGAGGAGGGGGAACACGGCAGTGATATAGGCCAGCAGCACGGAGAGGAGGGGGAACACGGCAGTGATACAGCAGCAGCACGGAGAGGAGGGGGAACACGGCAGTGATACAGCCAGCAGCACGGAGAGGAGGGGGAACACGGCAGTGATATAGCCAGCAGCACGGAGAGGAGGGGGAACACGGCAGTGATACAGGCAGCAGCACGGAGAGGAGGGGGAACACGGCAGTGATATAGCCAGCAGCACGGAGAGGAGGGGGAACACGGCAGTGATACAGCCAGCAGCACGGAGAGGAGGGGGAACACGGCAGTGATATAGCCAGCAGCACGGAGAGGAGGGGGAACACGGCAGTGATACAGCCAGCAGCACGGAGAGGAGGGGGAACACGGCAGTGATATAGCCAGCAGCACGGAGAGGAGGGGGAACACGGCAGTGATATAGCCAGCAGCACGGAGAGGAGGGGGAACACGGCAGTGATACAGGCCAGCAGCACGGAGAGGAGGGGGAACACGCAGTGATACAGCCAGCAGCACGGAGAGGAGGGGGAACACGGCAGTGATATAGCCAGCAGCATGGAGAGGAGGGGGAACACGGCAGTGATACAGCCAGCAGCACGGAGAGGAGGGGGAACACGGCAGTGATATAGCCAGCAGCACGGAGAGGAGGGGGAACACGGCAGTGATACAGGCAGCAGCACGGAGAGGAGGGGGAACACGGCAGTGATATAGCCAGCAGCACGGAGAGGAGGGGGAACACGGCAGTGATACAGGCAGCAGCACGGAGAGGAGGGGGAACACGGCAGTGATATCAGCCAGCAGCACGGAGAGGAGGGGGAACACGGCAGTGATACAGCCAGCAGCACGGAGAGGAGGGGGAACACGGCAGTGATATAGCCAGCAGCACGGAGAGGAGGGGGAACACGGCAGTGATACAGGCCAGCAGCACGGAGAGGAGGGGGAACACGGCAGTGATATAGCCAGCAGCACGGAGAGGAGGGGAACACGGCAGTGATACAGGCCAGCAGCACGGAGAGGAGGGGGAACACGGCAGTGATACAGCCAGCAGCACGGAGAGGAGGGGGAACACGGCAGTGATATAGCCAGCAGCACGGAGAGGAGGGGGAACACGGCAGTGATATAGCCAGCAGCACGGAGAGGAGGGGGAACACGGCAGTGATATAGGCAGCAGCACGGAGAGGAGGGGGAACACGGCAGTGATACAGCCAGCAGCACGGAGAGGAGGGGGAACACGGCAGTGATACAGGCCAGCAGCACGGAGAGGAGGGGAACACGGCAGTGATATAGGCCAGCAGCACGGAGAGGAGGGGGAACACGGCAGTGATACAGGCCAGCAGGCACGGAGAGGAGGGGGAACACGGCAGTGATATAGCCAGCAGCACGGAGAGGAGGGGGAACACGGCAGTGATACTAGCAGCAGCACGGAGAGGAGGGGGAACACGGCAGTGATACAGGCCAGCACGGAGAGGAGGGGGAACACGGCAGTGATATAGCCAGCAGCACGGAGAGGAGGGGGAACACGGCAGTGATACAGGCCAGCAGCACGGAGAGGAGGGGGAACACGGCAGTGATATAGCCAGCAGCACGGAGAGGAGGGGGAACACGGCAGTGATATAGCCAGCAGCACGGAGAGGAGGGGGAACACGGCAGTGATACAGCAGCAGCACGGAGAGGAGGGGGAACACGGCAGTGATATAGCCAGCAGCACGGAGAGGAGGGGGAACACGGCAGTGATACAGCCAGCAGCACGGAGAGGAGGGGGAACACGGCAGTGATATAGCAGCAGCAGACGGAGAGGAGGGGAACACGGCAGTGATAAGCCAGCAGCACGGAGAGGAGGGGGGAACACGGCAGTGATACAGGCCAGCAGCACGGAGAGGGAGGGGAACACGGCAGTGATATAGCCAGCAGCACGGAGAGGATGGGGGGAACACGGCCAGTGATACAGCCAGCAGCACGGAGAGGAGGGGGAACACGCAGTGATACAGGCCA
>NC_134492.1:64634625-64733949 GCF_040206685.1 Ascaphus truei | reverse complement strand
ACGGCAGTGATATAGCCAGCAGCACGGAGAGGAGGGGAACACGGCAGTGATATAGCCAGCAGCACGGAGAGGAGGGGGAACACGGCAGTGATACAGGCCAGCAGCACGGAGAGGAGGGGGAACACGGCAGTGATACAGGCAGCAGCACGGAGAGGAGGGGGAACACGGCAGTGATACAGGCCAGCAGCACGGAGAGGAGGGGAACACGGCAGTGATATAGCCAGCAGCACGGAGAGGAGGGGGAACACGGCAGTGATATAGCCAGCAGCACGGAGAGGAGGGGGAACACGGCAGTGATATAGCCAGCAGCACGGAGAGGAGGGGGAACACGGCAGTGATATAGCCAGCAGCACGGAGAGGAGGGGGAACACGGCAGTGATACAGGCCAGCAGCACGGAGAGGAGGGGGAACACGGCAGTGATACAGGCCAGCAGCACGGAGAGGAGGGGGAACACGGCAGTGATATAGCCAGCAGCACGGAGAGGAGGGGGAACACGGCAGTGATACAGCCAGCAGCACGGAGAGGAGGGGGAACACGGCAGTGATATAGCCAGCAGCACGGAGAGGAGGGGGAACACGGCAGTGATATAGCCAGCAGCACGGAGAGGAGGGGAACACGGCAGTGATACAGCAGCAGCACGGAGAGGAGGGGGAACACGGCAGTGATACAGCCAGCAGCACGGAGAGGAGGGGGAACACGGCAGTGATATAGCCAGCAGCACGGAGAGGAGGGGGAACACGGCAGTGATATAGCCAGCAGCACGGAGAGGAGGGGGAACACGGCAGTGATATAGCCAGCAGCACGGAGAGGAGGGGGAACACGGCAGTGATACAGCCAGCAGCACGGAGAGGAGGGGGAACACGGCAGTGATATAGCCAGCAGCACGGAGAGGAGGGGGAACACGGCAGTGATATAGCCAGCAGCACGGAGAGGAGGGGGAACACGGCAGTGATATAGGCAGCAGCACGGAGAGGAGGGGGAACACGGCAGTGATACAGCCAGCAGCACGGAGAGGAGGGGGAACACGGCAGTGATACAGGCCAGCAGCACGGAGAGGAGGGGGAACACGGCAGTGATATAGCCAGCAGCACGGAGAGGAGGGGAACACGGCAGTGATACAGCCAGCAGCACGGAGAGGAGGGGGAACACGGCAGTGATATAGCCAGCAGCACGGAGAGGAGGGGGAACACGGCAGTGATATAGCCAGCAGCACGGAGAGGAGGGGGAACACGGCAGTGATACAGCCAGCAGCACGGAGAGGAGGGGGAACACGGCAGTGATATAGCCAGCAGCACGGAGAGGAGGGGGAACACGGCAGTGATACAGCCAGCAGCACGGAGAGGAGGGGGAACACGGCAGTGATACAGGCCAGCAGCACGGAGAGGAGGGGGAACACGGCAGTGATACAGCCAGCAGCACGGAGAGGAGGGGGAACACGGCAGTGATACAGGCCAGCAGCACGGAGAGGAGGGGGAACACGGCAGTGATACAGCCAGCAGCACGGAGAGGAGGGGGAACACGGCAGTGATATAGCCAGCAGCACGGAGAGGAGGGGGAACACGGCAGTGATACAGCCAGCAGCACGGAGAGGAGGGGGAACACGGCAGTGATATAGCCAGCAGCACGGAGAGGAGGGGGAACACGGCAGTGATATAGCCAGCAGCACGGAGAGGAGGGGGAACACGGCAGTGATACAGGCCAGCAGCACGGAGAGGAGGGGGAACACGGCAGTGATACAGGCCAGCAGCACGGAGAGGAGGGGGAACACGGCAGTGATACAGGCCAGCAGCACGGAGAGGAGGGGGAACACGGCAGTGATATAGCCAGCAGCACGGAGAGGAGGGGGAACACGGCAGTGATATAGCCAGCAGCACGGAGAGGAGGGGGAACACGGCAGTGATACAGCCAGCAGCACGGAGAGGAGGGGGAACACGGCAGTGATATAGGCAGCAGCACGGAGAGGAGGGGGAACACGGCAGTGATACAGCCAGCAGCACGGAGAGGAGGGGGAACACGGCAGTGATACAGCCAGCAGCACGGAGAGGAGGGGAACACGGCAGTGATATAGCCAGCAGCACGGAGAGGAGGGGGAACACGGCAGTGATACAGCCAGCAGCACGGAGAGGAGGGGGAACACGGCAGTGATATAGCAGCAGCACGGAGAGGAGGGGGAACACGGCAGTGATACAGCCAGCAGCACGGAGAGGAGGGGGAACACGGCAGTGATATAGCCAGCAGCACGGAGAGGAGGGGGAACACGGCAGTGATATAGGCCAGCAGCACGGAGAGGAGGGGGAACACGGCAGTGATACAGGCCAGCAGCACGGAGAGGAGGGGGAACACGGCAGTGATATAGCCAGCAGCACGGAGAGGAGGGGGAACACGGCAGTGATATAGCCAGCAGCACGGAGAGGAGGGGGAACACGGCAGTGATATAGCCAGCAGCACGGAGAGGAGGGGGAACACGGCAGTGATACAGCAGCAGCACGGAGAGGAGGGGGAACACGGCAGTGATACAGCCAGCAGCACGGAGAGGAGGGGGAACACGGCAGTGATATAGCCAGCAGCACGGAGAGGAGGGGGAACACGGCAGTGATACAGGCCAGCAGCACGGAGAGGAGGGGGAACACGGCAGTGATACAGCCAGCAGCACGGAGAGGAGGGGGAACACGGCAGTGATACAGCCAGCAGCACGGAGAGGAGGGGGAACACGGCAGTGATACAGCCAGCAGCACGGAGAGGAGGGGGAACACGGCAGTGATACAGCAGCAGCACGGAGAGGAGGGGGAACACGGCAGTGATACAGGCAGCAGCACGGAGAGGAGGGGGAACACGGCAGTGATACAGGCCAGCAGCACGGAGAGGAGGGGAACACGGCAGTGATATAGCCAGCAGCACGGAGAGGAGGGGGAACACGGCAGTGATATAGCCAGCAGCACGGAGAGGAGGGGGAACACGGCAGTGATATAGCCAGCAGCACGGAGAGGAGGGGGAACACGGCAGTGATACAGCCAGCAGCACGGAGAGGAGGGGGAACACGGCAGTGATATAGCCAGCAGCACGGAGAGGAGGGGAACACGGCAGTGATATAGCCAGCAGCACGGAGAGGAGGGGGAACACGGCAGTGATATAGCCAGCAGCACGGAGAGGAGGGGGAACACGGCAGTGATATAGCCAGCAGCACGGAGAGGAGGGGGAACACGGCAGTGATATAGCCAGCAGCACGGAGAGGAGGGGGAACACGGCAGTGATATAGCCAGCAGCAGCACGGAGAGGAGGGGGAACACGGCAGTGATATAGCCAGCAGCACGGAGAGGAGGGGGAACACGGCAGTGATATAGCCAGCAGCACGGAGAGGAGGGGGAACACGGCAGTGATATAGCCAGCAGCACGGAGAGGAGGGGGAACACGGCAGTGATATAGCCAGCAGCACGGAGAGGAGGGGGAACACGGCAGTGATATAGCCAGCAGCACGGAGAGGAGGGGGAACACGGCAGTGATACAGGCAGCAGCACGGAGAGGAGGGGGAACACGGCAGTGATATAGCCAGCAGCACGGAGAGGAGGGGGAACACGGCAGTGATATAGCCAGCAGCACGGAGAGGAGGGGGAACACGGCAGTGATATAGCCAGCAGCACGGAGAGGAGGGGGAACACGGCAGTGATATAGCCAGCAGCACGGAGAGGAGGGGGAACACGGCAGTGATATAGCCAGCAGCACGGAGAGGAGGGGGAACACGGCAGTGATATAGCCAGCAGCACGGAGAGGAGGGGGAACACGGCAGTGATACAGCCAGCAGCACGGAGAGGAGGGGGAACACGGCAGTGATACAGCCAGCAGCACGGAGAGGAGGGGGAACACGGCAGTGATACAGGCCAGCAGCACGGAGAGGAGGGGGAACACGGCAGTGATATAGCCAGCAGCACGGGAGGAGGGGGAACACGGCAGTGATATAGCCAGCAGCACGGAGAGGAGGGGGAACACGGCAGTGATATAGCCAGCAGCACGGAGAGGAGGGGGAACACGGCAGTGATATAGCCAGCAGCACAGAGAGGAGGGGGAACACGGCAGTGATATAGCCAGCAGCACGGAGAGGAGGGGGAACACGGCAGTGATACAGGCAGCAGCACGGAGAGGAGGGGGAACACGGCAGTGATACAGCAGCAGCACGGAGAGGAGGGGGAACACGGCAGTGATATAGCGAGCAGCACGGAGAGGAGGGGGAACACGGCAGTGATACAGGCCAGCAGCACGGAGAGGAGGGGGAACACGGCAGTGATATAGCCAGCAGCACGGAGAGGAGGGGGAACACGGCAGTGATACAGGCAGCAGCACGGAGAGGAGGGGGAACACGGCAGTGATACAGCCAGCAGCACGGAGAGGAGGGGGAACACGGCAGTGATATAGCCAGCAGCACGGAGAGGAGGGGGAACACGGCAGTGATATAGCAGCAGCACGGAGAGGAGGGGGAACACGGCAGTGATACAGGCCAGCAGCACGGAGAGGAGGGGGAACACGGCAGTGATATAGGCCAGCAGCACGGAGAGGAGGGGGAACACGGCAGTGATACAGGCAGCAGCACGGAGAGGAGGGGGAACACGGCAGTGATACAGCCAGCAGCACGGAGAGGAGGGGGAACACGGCAGTGATATAGCCAGCAGCACGGAGAGGAGGGGGAACACGGCAGTGATACAGGCAGCAGCACGGAGAGGAGGGGGAACACGGCAGTGATATAGCCAGCAGCACGGAGAGGAGGGGGAACACGGCAGTGATACAGCCAGCAGCACGGAGAGGAGGGGGAACACGGCAGTGATATAGCCAGCAGCACGGAGAGGAGGGGGAACACGGCAGTGATACAGCCAGCAGCACGGAGAGGAGGGGGAACACGGCAGTGATATAGCCAGCAGCACGGAGAGGAGGGGGAACACGGCAGTGATATAGCCAGCAGCACGGAGAGGAGGGGGAACACGGCAGTGATACAGGCCAGCAGCACAGAGAGGAGGGGGAACACGGCAGTGATATAGCCAGCAGCACGGAGAGGAGGGGGAACACGGCAGTGATATAGCCAGCAGCATGGAGAGGAGGGGGAACACGGCAGTGATACAGCCAGCAGCACGGAGAGGAGGGGGAACACGGCAGTGATATAGCCAGCAGCACGGAGAGGAGGGGGAACACGGCAGTGATACAGGCAGCAGCACGGAGAGGAGGGGGAACACGGCAGTGATATAGCCAGCAGCACGGAGAGGAGGGGGAACACGGCAGTGATACAGGCAGCAGCACGGAGAGGAGGGGGAACACGGCAGTGATATAGCCAGCAGCAGCACGGAGAGGAGGGGGAACACGGCAGTGATACAGCCAGCAGCACGGAGAGGAGGGGGAACACGGCAGTGATATAGCCAGCAGCACGGAGAGGAGGGGGAACACGGCAGTGATACAGGCAGCAGCACGGAGAGGAGGGGAACACGGCAGTGATATAGCCAGCAGCACGGAGAGGAGGGGGAACACGGCAGTGATACAGGCCAGCAGCACGGAGAGGAGGGGGAACACGGCAGTGATACAGCCAGCAGCACGGAGAGGAGGGGGAACACGGCAGTGATATAGCCAGCAGCACGGAGAGGAGGGGGAACACGGCAGTGATATAGCCAGCAGCACGGAGAGGAGGGGGAACACGGCAGTGATATAGCCAGCAGCACGGAGAGGAGGGGGAACACGGCAGTGATACAGCCAGCAGCACGGAGAGGAGGGGGAACACGGCAGTGATACAGGCCAGCAGCACGGAGAGGAGGGGGAACACGGCAGTGATACAGCCAGCAGCACGGAGAGGAGGGGGAACACGGCAGTGATACAGGCCAGCAGCACGGAGAGGAGGGGGAACACGGCAGTGATATAGCCAGCAGCACGGAGAGGAGGGGGAACACGGCAGTGATATAGGCAGCAGCACAGAGAGGAGGGGGAACACGGCAGTGATACAGGCCAGCAGCACGGAGAGGAGGGGAACACGGCAGTGATATAGGCAGCAGCACAGAGAGGAGGGGGAACACGGCAGTGATACAGGCCAGCAGCACGGAGAGGAGGGGGAACACGGCAGTGATATAGCCAGCAGCACGGAGAGGAGGGGGAACACGGCAGTGATATAGCCAGCAGCACGGAGAGGAGGGGAACACGGCAGTGATACAGCCAGCAGCACGGAGAGGAGGGGGAACACGGCAGTGATATAGCCAGCAGCACGGAGAGGAGGGGGAACACGGCAGTGATACAGGCAGCAGCACGGAGAGGAGGGGGAACACGGCAGTGATATAGCCAGCAGCACGGAGAGGAGGGGGAACACGGCAGTGATATAGCCAGCAGCACGGAGAGGAGGGGGAACACGGCAGTGATACAGCCAGCAGCACGGAGAGGAGGGGGAACACGGCAGTGATATAGCCAGCAGCACGGAGAGGAGGGGGAACACGGCAGTGATACAGCCAGCAGCACGGAGAGGAGGGGGAACACGGCAGTGATACAGGCCAGCAGCACGGAGAGGAGGGGGAACACGGCAGTGATACAGCCAGCAGCACGGAGAGGAGGGGGAACACGGCAGTGATACAGGCAGCAGCACGGAGAGGAGGGGGAACACGGCAGTGATACAGGCAGCAGCACGGAGAGGAGGGGGAACACGGCAGTGATACAGGCCAGCAGCACGGAGAGGAGGGGGAACACGGCAGTGATACAGCCAGCAGCACGGAGAGGAGGGGGAACACGGCAGTGATACAGGCAGCAGCACGGAGAGGAGGGGGAACACGGCAGTGATATAGCCAGCAGCACGGAGAGGAGGGGGAACACGGCAGTGATACAGGCCAGCAGCACGGAGAGGAGGGGGAACACGGCAGTGATACAGGCCAGCAGCACGGAGAGGAGGGGGAACACGGCAGTGATATAGCCAGCAGCACGGAGAGGAGGGGGAACACGGCAGTGATATAGCCAGCAGCACGGAGAGGAGGGGGAACACGGCAGTGATATAGCCAGCAGCACGGAGAGGAGGGGGAACACGGCAGTGATACAGCCAGCAGCACGGAGAGGAGGGGGAACACGGCAGTGATACAGGCCAGCAGCACGGAGAGGAGGGGGAACACGGCAGTGATATAGGCAGCAGCACAGAGAGGAGGGGGAACACGGCAGTGATATAGGCAGCAGCACGGAGAGGAGGGGGAACACGGCAGTGATACAGGCCAGCAGCACGGAGAGGAGGGGGAACACGGCAGTGATACAGCCAGCAGCACGGAGAGGAGGGGGAACACGGCAGTGATATAGCCAGCAGCACGGAGAGGAGGGGGAACACGGCAGTGATACAGGCCAGCAGCACGGAGAGGAGGGGGAACACGGCAGTGATACAGGCAGCAGCACGGAGAGGAGGGGGAACACGGCAGTGATACAGCCAGCAGCACGGAGAGGAGGGGGAACACGGCAGTGATACAGCCAGCAGCACGGAGAGGAGGGGGAACACGGCAGTGATACAGGCAGCAGCACGGAGAGGAGGGGGAACACGGCAGTGATATAGCCAGCAGCACGGAGAGGAGGGGGAACACGGCAGTGATACAGGCCAGCAGCACGGAGAGGAGGGGGAACACGGCAGTGATATAGCCAGCAGCACGGAGAGGAGGGGGAACACGGCAGTGATATAGCCAGCAGCACGGAGAGGAGGGGGAACACGGCAGTGATATAGCCAGCAGCACGGAGAGGAGGGGGAACACGGCAGTGATACAGCCAGCAGCACGGAGAGGAGGGGGAACACGGCAGTGATATAGCCAGCAGCACGGAGAGGAGGGGGAACACGGCAGTGATACAGGCCAGCAGCACGGAGAGGAGGGGGAACACGGCAGTGATATAGGCAGCAGCACAGAGAGGAGGGGGAACACGGCAGTGATATAGGCAGCAGCACGGAGAGGAGGGGGAACACGGCAGTGATACAGGCAGCAGCACGGAGAGGAGGGGGAACACGTCAGTGATACAGCCAGCAGCACGGAGAGGAGGGGGAACACGGCAGTGATATAGCCAGCAGCACGGAGAGGAGGGGGAACACGGCAGTGATACAGGCCAGCAGCACGGAGAGGAGGGGGAACACGGCAGTGATATAGGCAGCAGCACAGAGAGGAGGGGGAACACGGCAGTGATACAGGCCAGCAGCACGGAGAGGAGGGGGAACACGGCAGTGATATAGCCAGCAGCACGGAGAGGAGGGGGAACACGGCAGTGATATAGGCAGCAGCACAGAGAGGAGGGGGAACACGGCAGTGATACAGGCCAGCAGCACGGAGAGGAGGGGGAACACGGCAGTGATATAGGCAGCAGCACAGAGAGGAGGGGGAACACGGCAGTGATACAGCCAGCAGCACGGAGAGGAGGGGGAACACGGCAGTGATACAGGCCAGCAGCACGGAGAGGAGGGGGAACACGGCAGTGATACAGGCCAGCAGCACGGAGAGGAGGGGGAACACGGCAGTGATACAGCCAGCAGCACGGAGAGGAGGGGGAACACGGCAGTGATACAGGCCAGCAGCACGGAGAGGAGGGGGAACACGGCAGTGATACAGGCAGCAGCACGGAGAGGAGGGGGAACACGGCAGTGATATAGCCAGCAGCACGGAGAGGAGGGGGAACACGGCAGTGATACAGCCAGCAGCACGGAGAGGAGGGGGAACACGGCAGTGATACAGCCAGCAGCACGGAGAGGAGGGGGAACACGGCAGTGATACAGGCAGCAGCACGGAGAGGAGGGGGAACACGGCAGTGATATAGCCAGCAGCACGGAGAGGAGGGGGAACACGGCAGTGATATAGCCAGCAGCACGGAGAGGAGGGGGAACACGGCAGTGATATAGCCAGCAGCACGGAGAGGAGGGGGAACACGGCAGTGATATAGCCAGCAGCACGGAGAGGAGGGGGAACACGGCAGTGATACAGCCAGCAGCACGGAGAGGAGGGGGAACACGGCAGTGATATAGCCAGCAGCACGGAGAGGAGGGGGAACACGGCAGTGATATAGCCAGCAGCACGGAGAGGAGGGGGAACACGGCAGTGATATAGCCAGCAGCACGGAGAGGAGGGGGAACACGGCAGTGATACAGCCAGCAGCACGGAGAGGAGGGGGAACACGGCAGTGATACAGGCAGCAGCACGGAGAGGAGGGGGAACACGGCAGTGATATAGCCAGCAGCACGGAGAGGAGGGGGAACACGGCAGTGATATAGCCAGCAGCACGGAGAGGAGGGGGAACACGGCAGTGATATAGCCAGCAGCAGCACGGAGAGGAGGGGGAACACGGCAGTGATATAGCCAGCAGCACGGAGAGGAGGGGGAACACGTCAGTGATACAGGCAGCAGCACGGAGAGGAGGGGGAACACGGCAGTGATACAGCCAGCAGCACGGAGAGGAGGGGGAACACGGCAGTGATACAGGCCAGCAGCACGGAGAGGAGGGGGAACACGGCAGTGATACAGCCAGCAGCACGGAGAGGAGGGGGAACACGGCAGTGATATAGCCAGCAGCACGGAGAGGAGGGGGAACACGGCAGTGATATAGCCAGCAGCACGGAGAGGAGGGGGAACACGGCAGTGATATAGCCAGCAGCACGGAGAGGAGGGGGAACACGGCAGTGATACAGCCAGCAGCACGGAGAGGAGGGGGAACACGGCAGTGATACAGGCAGCAGCACGGAGAGGAGGGGGAACACGGCAGTGATATAGCCAGCAGCACGGAGAGGAGGGGGAACACGGCAGTGATATAGCCAGCAGCACGGAGAGGAGGGGGAACACGGCAGTGATACAGGCCAGCAGCATGGAGAGGAGGGGGAACACGGCAGTGATACAGGCCAGCAGCATGGAGAGGAGGGGGAACACCTTGACGTGACCTTGACGTGGCTGCAGATTAACATGTTGTGGCCGAAGGATCGAACTACACGACCCGAACTTAGGAGAGGAGAAAATATAGAAAAAAATATATAGTAATAAACGAATGAATGTGTCACATTGGGGTGTATATGGGGTTTCTTTGTTTACGTTTGCAGAACGTTGCATACTGTAACCCTTTAACTCAGGCGGGGGCAACTCCAGTCATCCAGGGCCACCAACAGGTCAGGGTTTCAGGATATCCCTGCTTCAGAACGAGGGCTCAATCAGTCCCTGCTTCAGGAGAGAGATTGTTTAACAATCTGAGTGCGGATTTCGGATTCAATATGGAAACGTAAAAATCCTCTGGGATTGTATCCAACGGCAGATTCGGGGGACGGCGGATTTGGCGTTCAAAACCCGGGAGATTGCAGCGGGACGGATTTGGACAGGGACGCCCTTCTCGAAGAACAAGCCCGTTCCACAACAAACACTGATTAACCCATTACAGCGCAGCTACAGCCGCAGAGACAGACAGTGAGCTGCGTGTCCCCCAGCCAGCCATGTCTCCGCAGGGAGGTTGTGGAAAGAGGAGGGAATGGGATAAGAGGATTTAGTACAGGGACCTTACAGATTCCTCCATGGCCTTATCCCCCCTATGGAGAACTTACCGGCTGACATTCTGTTCCAGGAGAAGAACAATAGCCGGCTCACGTACCCTGTTTTTATTTTCCTTTAATTAAACTAAAGGATTAACCATTCTATTAAACACCCCCAGGAAAGGGGAAAGGGGCGAGACTTTGTTTAGCTCTGGGGACAGGAGGAAGTGCAGCTGCGGAGGAATGCAGGGATGGGTGTATACAGGAGTCGGGCCGTCACTGCAAGAGGCGTCTGCAAGATGCTCATTTGGAATACACAGGATTAGCGAGTTCTGGTTCAGCCGCAAACCACTTCCATTCCCTGTGGGATCGCCACTTCCATTCCCTGTGGGATCGCCACTTCCATTCCCTGTGGGATCGCCACTTCCATTCCCTGTGGGATCGCCACTTCCATTCCCTGTGGGATCGCCACTTCCATTCCCTGTGGGATCGCCACTTCCATTCCCTGCGGGATCGCCACTTCCATTCCCTGCGGGATCGCCACTTCCATTCCCTGCGGGATCGCCACTTCCATTCCCTGTGGGATCGCCACTTCCATTCCCTGTGGGATCGCCACTTCCATTCCCTGTGGGATCGCCACTTCCATTCCCTGTGGGATCGCCACTTCCATTCCCTGTGGGATCGCCACTTCCATTCCCTGTGGGATCGCCACTTCCATTCCCTGTGGGATCGCCACTTCCATTCCCTGTGGGATCGCCACTTCCATTCCCTGTGGGATCGCCACTTCCATTCCCTGTGGGATCGCCACTTCCATTCCCTGTGGGATCGCCACTTCCAATCCCTGTGGGATCGCCACTTCCATTCCCTGTGGGATCGCCACTTCCATTCCCTGTGGGATCGCCACTTCCATTCCCTGTGGGATCGCCACTTCCATTCCCTGTGGGATCGCCACTTCCATTCCCTGTGGGATCGCCACTTCCATTCCCTGTGGGATCGCCACTTCCATTCCCTGTGGGATCGCCACTTCCATTCCCTGTGGGATCGCACTTTGAGAGCTGCTCTTCGTAAGCAAATCTCCGAAACTAGTGCAGCAGATTTATCAAGGGAAAAACAATGACGTTTATCGACCTCATGTTCATATACTACACCACCTACTTATATCCTATACTCCCTACTCGTATCCTATACCCCCTACTCATCCTATACCCCATACTCATATACTATACCCCATACTCATATACTATACCCCCTACTCATATACTATACCCCCTACTCATATCCTATACCCCCTACTCATATCCCATACCCCCTACTCATATCCTAAACCCCTTTATCATATACTATAAAACCTACTTATATCCTATACCACCTACTCATATCCTATACCACTTACCCATATACTATACCACCTACTCATATCTTATACCACCTACTCATATCCTATACCCCTTACTCATATACTATACCCCCTACTCATATCCCATACCCCCTACTCATATCCTATACCCCTTACTCATATACTATACCACGCATTCATATAATAAGAGCTCTTAAAATGGATAACCCTATGAAGGACCGTGAGAGGTTGGTCAATAAAAGTGATTCTACCCCCTCTCCCTCGGGTGTCACTCTGTGGCGCGCATACATTAAGCCTTTTAACTGAATATTTTGGGAAAGACACGTTACAAAACTTGAATATGGCGCTTTGCGTGTCGTGCAAATACGTCTGCCCCTGACCGGCCACTTCTTTATTATTTTCTCCTGTCCATCTGGTAGAGAATCCATCAAATCGAATCATCGTCTTGAGTGAACTTATCCGCGGGCTGTCTCTCCCCCGGCCCCCCCGGCCCCCCCGGCCCCCCGGCCCTTACCAAACGTACGGCATAATATATGGGCACGTCTTCATTGTGCATGAAATTCCTCTGGTCAGACGTTACTTTGGGGTCTGCCCGTGTATCACCGCTCCCCCTCACCAGATTAGCTGTTACCACGACTCACCCCCCCTCTCCCCCTGTGACAGACAAGCTTCCGTTTAATACCTGGCAACCACGGGAGAGTTAAGCCTCCCCAAATATGAGCGGGTTCATTTATTTTTGGCTGGGAGCACAGAGGGCCGCGACCCAACTGAGAGAGAGAAATGAGGCACCGCAGGCCGGCTCCAGTCAGGAGGAGTGGGCCGGGCACAGCCTTTCTCTAGTTAATACTTAACAAGACCCCTGAACAAAGGCAGCGATGTGTCTGGGGGCTCAGCCCGCGGCGCTGTGTAATATGGAATTCTCTCTGTATTGCGCTGGATCGCCGCACTGTCGGTCACAGCGCTGTGTAATAAGGAATTCTCTCTGTATTGCGCTGTCAGTCACAGCGCTGTGTAATAAGGAATTCTCTCTGTATTGCGCTGGATCGCCGCACTGTCGGTCACAGCGCTGTGTAATAAGGAATTCTCTCTGTATTGCGCTGTCAGTCACAGCGCTGTGTAATAAGGAATTCTCTCTGTATTGCGCTGTCGGTCACAGCTCGGCACAAGGAACCTTTTGCTCATTCCCAGTGCGGCGAAATCCGGCGCTAGCTGCAGGGGGGGGGAGGGGGGGCAACTCCAGTCCTCAAGGGCCCCCCAACAGTGCAGGTTTTCAGGATATCCCAGCTTCAGCACAGGTGGCTCAATCAGCGGCTCAGTCTTTGACTGAGGCACTGATTGAGCCACCTGTGCTGAAGCAGGGATATCCGTGATACCTGACCCGCCGTGGCTTTTGAGGACTGGTATTGCATATTACACAAATTGCTCTGCATATTACACACACAACTCTGCATATTACACACTCTGCTCTGAATATTACACATTGCTCTGTACATTACACACACTGATCTGCATATTACACACACTGATTTGCCTATTACACACACTACTCTGCATATTACACACATTGCTCTGCATATTACACACAACTCTGCATATTACACACACTGATTTGCATATTACACACATTGCTCTGCATATTTCACACACTGTTCTGCATATTACACACACACTGCTCTGCGTATTATACACATTGCTCTGCATATTACACACACAACTCTGAGTATTACACACCCTGCTCTGAATATTACACACATTGCTCTGCATATTACACACTGTTCTGCATATTACACATACTGCGCTGCATATTACACATATCGCTCAGCATATTACACACCCTGCTCTGAATATTACACACATTGCTCTGCATATTACACACACACTGCACTGCATATTAAACATTGCTCTGCATATTACGCACACTGCTCTGCATATTATACATACTGCTCTGCATATTACACACATTGCTCTGCATATTACACACACTGCTTTGCATATTACCCATTGCTCTGTATGTTATACAAATTGATCTGCATATTACACATACTGCTCTGAATATTACAGACATTGCTCTGCATATTACACACACTGAGCTGCACGTTAAACACACTGCTCTGCATATTACACACACTGCTCTGCATATTACACACACTGTTTTATATATACTATATAGCACACATACAGATTACTCAGTCAATATATAGGAGTCACTTGATACTTTTTTTGTAACTACAGTAACAGCACTCTGCTAATGAACATTTTCTATTGTATGCCTATATTATATATACATATCATATACAGGTATAATATACACATATATACAGATATAATATACACATCATATACAGGTATATAAAGGTATAATATATGCATATCATATACAGGTATAATATACACATATATACAGATATAATATACACATATATACAGGTATAAAATACACATATCATATACAGGTATAATATACACATATCATATACAGATATAATATACACATATCATATACAGGTATAATATACACATATCATATACAGGTATAATATACACATCATATACAGGTATAATATACACATATCATATACAGGTATAATATACACATATCATATACAGGTATAATATACACATATCATATACAGGTATAATATACACATATCATATACAGGTATAATATACACATATCATATACAGGTATAATATACACATATCATATACAGGTATAATATACACATCATATACAGGTATAATATACACATATCATATACAGGTAAAATATATGCTCTGTGCTGAGTGTACATGAACGTGTGTGCCGTGTTTGGCTCTAACTGTCCCCCATGCGGAAGGCGAGCTCGGCCCAAACCTAAGCAAAGCCCCCTTATAATAAACATTCAGGTCAGAATGAATGGGAGCTGGTGGGATACAAGCATGCAACACAATGCATACCCACCAGCGGCCAGCACCAGCACTGTGTGCCATGTGCTGAGGCAGGCAGTGTCATGTGCTGATGGGAGCGTTCCCCGGGAGACGCAGACAGCCCTGGCTTGGTATCAGATGCTCTCACAATGAGATGCTCAGTGTGAGGCCACTTCTGCCCCATATAAGATAATATGGCTTTATATTCAGTGGGGGCGTTTAACCCCTACGATGCTGGAGCGCCGAGGTGAACAGTTCAGGATCTGCAAACCTGCTTGTGAGGGGCACATGATGCAGTTTGTGGGGTGTCAGTGCCTTGTGTTTAATACACGATCCCTGCACTAACATAATGAAAAGGAGGGATTTGCTTCCCGAGAGATTCAGTTACAGGGGAACCGTGGGAATTTCCGCGGGGACATTATAAATGGCGGCAGAGAGCGCTGGGAACCACAGATGACGAGAAATAGACCAAACTCAAAGAAGACGTCACACAGTGACAAGCGAAAGGAAAGTCACGTAGGGGTTAATTCTATACAGTCTCCTGAGGAACAGAACGGCTACTTGGGACAATATAGGAAAGGGCCCTCAGTATAGGATATAGTGTACATAGTAGGGTTGTATGAACAATGTTTTCACGCCTGACCACAACTCACAATGTCACTGTGTATTTTATACAACAATAACCTTATTATTAGCGCTTTTCTCCCGATGGGACACAAAGCGTCACAATGACAGCACAGCGCGCGGGACGCAGCACGTAGCAATGTTACAGGCACCGTCCCTGCCCCGCAGAGCTTACACTCCAAGTATCTGGTGCCTGAGGCACAGGGAGATAAAGTGACTTGCCCAAGGTCACAAGGAGCCGACGCCGGGAATCGCACCAGGTTCCCCCGTCGCACACTCAGTGTGATTGTTATCAGTCAGAGCCTTTACTCGCTGAGTCTGTACTCACTGAGACGCTCCTTCTCCAAAGTGGAGACGATATTATTATTATTATCAGTTATCTCTGATTGATGGAAAAAGAAGGTTTAGCCGATCCCGTGCGGAGACGCGGTGTCTGAAAGGGAACACTTTGTGATGTGTACAAACTTGTTATCCAACCGAGGTTTGGTCTGATTACATCTGACCCTTCCCCTGCCTTATAACACTGCGGCCCGACCTCTGACCTTTATCAATGCCCGGTGGGCACGGCTGACTCTCCGTGACGTCTTCTCTCAGCCGCTGGTGGATACGGAGACACAGTAACGGGGGAGCAGGAATTCCATGGAGAACGGCAAGGGTTAACTTTAATTATACACCGTAACCTGAACTAATATATCAATTAGCTCATTGTATGTTAACGTAGAATATGAGCTTTCGTTTGTAAGGTGGGCAAGCCAAATACTTATAAAGAATGCCAGAAAGTACTAGGTTACATTTTAGTTTTTTATATATATTTATAATGATTTATCAATAAACTTCTAATTATATTGTACCACACCAGTGTTTCTCAACAGGGGTTCCGCGGTCTCCCCAAAAGGATACCCTGTAATTCTCAGGTCAATTGAAATGTGTACCAAATACAGAAGAATTTACAATGCATCTGGTCTCAGACGCGCCATTAGAGAGGGTTGGGGTTCCTTAAAATGCATCTGATCCCAGACGCGCTATTAGAGAGGGTTGGGGTTCCTTACAATGCATCTGACCTCAGACGCGCTGCTAGAGAGGGTTGGGGTTCCTTACAATGCACCTGATCTCAGGCGCGCTGATAGAGAGGGTTGGGGTTCCTTACAATGCATCTGATCTCAGACGCGCTATTAGAGAGGGTTGGGGTTCCTTACAATGCATCTGATCTCAGACGCGCTATTTGAGAGGGTTGGGGTTCCTTACAATGCATCTGACCTCAGACGTGCTATTAGAGAGGGTTGGGGTTCCTTACAATGCATCTGATCTCAGACGCGCTATTAGAGAGGGTTGGGGTTCCTTACAATGCATCTGATCTCAGACGCGCTATTTGAGAGGGTTGGGGTTCCTTACAATGCATCTGATCTCAGACGCGCTATTAGAGAGGGTTGGGGTTCCTTACAATGCATCTGATCCCAGACGCGCTATTAGAGAGGGTTGGGGTTCCTTACAATGCATCTGATCTCAGACGCGCTATTAGAGAGGGTTGGGGTTCCTTACAATGCATCTGATCTCAGACGCGCTATTTGAGAGGGTTGGGGTTCCTTACAATGCATCTGATCTCAGACGCGCTATTAGAGAGGGCTGGGGTTCCTTACAATGCATCTGATCTCAGACGTGCTATTTAAGAGGGTTGGGGTTCCTTACAATGCATCTGATCTCAGACGCGCTATTAGAGAGGGTTGGGGTTCCTTACAATGCATCTGATCTCAGACGCGCTATTAGAGAGGGTTGGGGTTCCTTACAATGCATCTGATCTCAGACGTGCTATTAGAGAGGGTTGGGGTTCCTTACAATGCATCTGACCTCAGATGTGCTATTAGAGAGGGTTGGGGTTCCTTACAATGCATCTGATCTCAGACGCGCTATTAGAGAGGGTTGGGGTTCCTTACAATGCATCTGATCTCAGACGCGCTATTTGAGAGGGTTGGGGTTCCTTACAATGCATCTGATCTCAGACGCGCTATTAGAGAGGGTTGGGGTTCCTTACAATGCATCTGATCCCAGACGCGCTATTAGAGAGGGTTGGGGTTCCTTACAATGCATCTGATCTCAGACGCGCTATTAGAGAGGGTTGGGGTTCCTTACAATGCATCTGATCTCAGACGCGCTATTTGAGAGGGTTGGGGTTCCTTACAATGCATCTGATCTCAGACGCGCTATTAGAGAGGGTTGGGGTTCCTTACAATGCATCTGATCTCAGACGTGCTATTTAAGAGGGTTGGGGTTCCTTACAATGCATCTGATCTCAGACGCGCTATTAGAGAGGGTTGGGGTTCCTTACAATGCATCTGATCTCAGACGCGCTGCTAGAGAGGGTTGGGGTTCCTTACAATGCACCTGATCTCAGGCGCGCTGATAGAGAGGGTTGGGGTTCCTTACAATGCATCTGATCTCAGACGCGCTATTAGAGAGGGTTGGGGTTCCTTACAATGCATCTGATCTCAGACGCACTATTAGAGAGGGTTGGGGTTCCTTACAATGCATCTGATCTCAGACGCGCTATTAGAGAGGTTTGGGGTTCCTTACAATGCATCTGATCTCAGACGCGCTATTTGAGAGGGTTGGGGTTCCTTACAATGCATCTGATCTCAGACGCGCTATTAGAGAGGGTTGGGGTTCCTTACAATGCATCTGATCTCAGACATGCATCTGATCTCAGACGCGCTATTAGAGAGGGTTGGGGTCCCTTACAATGCATCTGATCTCAGACATGCATCTGATCTCAGACACGCTATTAGAGAGGGTTGGGGTTCCTTACAATGCATCTGATCTCAGACGCGCTATTTGAGAGGGTTGGGGTTCCTTACAATGCATCTGATCTCAGACGCGCTATTAGAGAGGGTTGGGGTTCCTTACAATGCATCTGATCTCAGACATGCATCTGATCTCAGACGCGCTATTAGAGAGGGTTGGGGTCCCTTACAATGCATCTGATCTCAGACATGCATCTGATCTCAGACACGCTATTAGAGAGGGTTGGGGTTCCTTACAATGCATCTGATCTCAGATGCGCTATTAGAGAGGGTTTAAGCAGTCATGGAAAAGGGGTGGTATGGTTTAGTTTATTCATTTAATTTACAATATGGCTCTTATCCGCTATGATTTTCCATGCTGACAGGTCCCTTGTGGGTTCAACCCAATGGAGCAATAAGTTCAAAAGAACAAAGTCCAGATGTTAAAATGAAGAAGTAAAAGACGAGACTTCTAATCAAAATGATCACTAACTAATTAGTCCAAAGCAGAGACTGCCCCCGTGTAGACGATGGATTGGCGGAGCGGGGGTGGGATTGTAGCAGACACGGGGTTAGCGGGACCTCTGGGATCAGACAGGACTCTGGTGTTCTTGGCGGTTGGATATTGAATTATCCCCCAAGTGCCACCATAAAATGAAAGAATACTAAAGGGGAAATGCCCCACGCGGCCAAATCCCCCGAAGTAATAAAAGAAATGTATAAAATCCCGGCCCGGCTCGCGCACATATGTCTGTTATTTGAAGGGCGGCTTTTTAATTGGAAGGACAGATGCCATATCCTGGCTGTATATTTCTCAGCAGTTACACACCATAAAAGTCAGTGAGGGAGGTATAATGTGGCACGTCTGAGATAACGTTCTCCGGGAGATGTGCCGTTTGAAGGACACCGCCACGTCATTGACATGACAACGATTGACCAGTGACAGGACACGTGGAAAACAGTTTTGTCGTATTGAGTAATAATTGCGTTGTATTTCATGCTGGAGAACACGGGCGGGACGATGTCTTACCCACGGTAACTTATATACTGCGCGCTTTAAATCTATTCCAGCTTCACATTGCAAAGCCAGTTTAACCGTCCTCAGGCCCAAAAAGGTCAAAAGCTGTCTGTGAGTGGGGTTACTGGCTCTGCACTTCTTTAACCCAGGCAGTGCTGAAAAGCTGTGTAATGCGGCAGGTATAACCATATAGGGGGTCCATGTTAAAACGGACGAGAAGCAAAAGAAGACACTGTGTGCTCATTCGCATGTCATTACCCAGAATCCCTGGCTGCAGTGGATGCATTCGTTGCTAAGAGATAATGGGGAAGGGCAGGGATGCAGACCTGTCTGAGACGTGAGAATGTGCTCACACGCGGGGTTTTTATTTAATAAGGCGTCTCCTTGACCCCGTTGCTGTCTCGGGGGGCCTCAGTGTGACGGGCTACGATCGGTCCGTCATGTCCCGTAGGTTGCTCTGCAAGTCGACCTGTTGCATTCTGTAATCAGCTGATCACAGTCTTGCTTGTCTTTATTGTGGGACTGCGCGGCCATGTCTCACGTCCCCGCTGGTGACACAGCGGGGACCCCATTGCAGCCACTATGTGGCCTGTGTGTGATCGTTGTATCTACGCTGTCTGTGTCACGACCACGGCTAACACTGTGCTCTCCCTGGGGAGCCAGCATGGTAATGCCTCGGCTGAGAGGATGTAATACGGGCCGAGTACTATGGAACAATACTGGATTTAGGGAAGGGTAACAAGGTGCTGACGTGATAATGGGGTCTTGATGCTTTAATCCTCCAGTTTTTAAGTATCAGTGGCCGCTCTGGGCTGCTATTATTCTCCCCGCGCCTGACATGGCTCCCGGGATGGACCTGAAGCGTTGTACTCTGATTCTTCACCAATAAACTGCATGATTCAGGGAGCGCTCTGCCGTCTCTTGGACTATTGAAGTCTATACATACATTGTGGTTGCATTATCCCAGCCACCATGGACATGTGCATCAAATGTGTGTAACTTGATTGAAAAGTGTCTTGTGTTTGACCCAGACGCTAAAAGAAGGAATATCTGACGTCTCGCACACAGCGTGGTGTTAATAAACTCTGCTCGGAGCCCGCGGCTCCGATGGTAACACAGGGGTCAGCCCTGTCTCTGCCTCCCTGGGGGCTACCTGCTGTGTTACTGTCTTCCCCCATAAAGCGGACATTCCATGTGTACCAGGAACATTGCAAAATGGAAACCTGACATTCTCCACCAGGATGGAAGTTCCGCCCGCGCTGGTAGGAAGTCTCATGCCTCAGTGTATTTCAGCTGCTGCCCGTAGGAGGAAGGATTGCGGCCCATTGCCACCTCCTGGGGACCTTGAGGAAGATTTCTCGTCTTCCTATGGCTCAGGTCGTGGTATTAGTAGTACTTGAATTTGCTACAGTATGTCTCGGGTAACATTAATTACAGTGTAAGCTTCGTAGGATAGTCAGCTATACACAGATAGTGATTTGTTGCAGTAAATATTCATGCAAAACGGGTCTTTCAATGCTGCATTCTGTAAATCTAGCATTTTAACCCAAGGGCCCAGAGTTTTTTTTAACCTTCTGTTGGTTAAGAAATCCTATAATTATATTGCGAACCCCAACCCTTGTGTCTGAGATCAGATGCATTGTAAGGATCCCCAACCCTCTCTAATAGCACGTCTGAGATCAGATGCATTGTAAGGAACCCCAACCCTCTCTAATAGCGCGTCTGAGATCAGATGCATTGTAAGGAACCCCAACCCTCTCTAATAGCGCGTCTGAGATCAGATGCATTGTAAGGAACCCCAACCCTCTCTAATACCGCGTCTGAGATCAGATGCATTGTAAGGAACCCCAACCCTCTCTAATAGCACGTCTGAGATCAGATGCATTGTAAGGAACCCTAACCCTCTCTAATAGCACGTCTGAGATCAGATGCATTGTAAGGAACCCCAACCCTCTCTAATAGCGCGTCTGAGATCTGATGCATTGTAAGGAACCCCAACTCTCTCTTATAGCGCGTCTGAGATCAGATGCATTGTAAGGAACCCCAACCCTCTCTTATAGCGCGTCTGAGATCAGATGCAATGTAAGGAACCCCAACCCTCTCTAATAGCGCGTCTGAGATCAGATGCATTGTAAGGAACCCCGACCCTCTCTAATAGCGCGTCTGAGATCAGATGCATTGTAAGGAACCCCAACCCTCTCTAATAGTGCGTCTGAGATCAAATACATTGTAAATACTTCTGTATTTGGAACAATTTTCAAATGACCCGAAAATTGCAGGGAACCCTTTAGGGATACACCAGGGAACCCAAGGGTCCCCCGGAACCCCACTTGTAAAACACTGCTATAGCCTTAGTATCGTCCAGGCACGAAAGGCATAAAGAATAGCCTGCACATTATGTAATGCGGCCACTCAGCCGTGCAGCGAAGCTTATTAACAGTTTGGCCCTGGTTTTTATTACCCCTGTCTCTTTCAATATTTGGTTTGTAATTAAAGGAATCATCATAAGGAGATCCTCGCTCCTGCTTTATGGCTGCATTAATTTCCTGCTTTGTAAATAAACCCTTCCCCCCCCCCCCCCCCCAAATTACTTTTTACAGCTTGTGTTTATTGTACCAATTACAGCCCCCGGCTGGAAAGTTAAACACAGTTACCGCTTCCCAACGGGCCGGACACGCGGGCTTGTAGTCGGGATAACAGCCAAGCTTGCAGATCCTGGCACTGAGAGGGTTAATCCCCATCTTCAACATGGTAAGGGCGGTGTATCAACCCAAAGAGGCGTGCTTCAGCTCAATGCTTCAGCTCAATGTTTCACTGTCAGATGTTAGTCAGGCTTCCTACTGTATAGCAGGAGTTTTGTCACTGTCTTTAGTTAATGTGTGGCTGAAAGCTATTCCAGCTTCACATCTTTTCATGAGACCTAAAACAACTGTCTGTGAGTAGGTTGTGCTGCTCTGCACTTCTTTAACCCCGGCTGTGCCTGTAAGCTGTGTAATACAGCAGGTATAATCTTGTAGGGGTTCCATGTCAAAATGCACATGAAGTAAACAATGATGCACTGTGCTCATTTGCATGTCATTTCCCAGAATCCCTGGCTGCAGTGGAAACACTGTATGCTAACAGATATTGGGGAAGGGCAGGGTTACAGACCTGTCTGAGACGTGATTGCGCTCACAAGTGATATTTGCTTTTGCTGTGTCTGGCACACAACGTAACACAGAGAGGAACAGAGAGGCACCGAGAGGAACAGAGAGGCACAGAGAGGCACAGAGAGGCACAGAGAGGAACAGAGAGGAACAGAGAGGCACCGAGAGAGAGGCACCGAGAGGAACAGAGAGGCACAGAGAGGCACAGAGAGGAACAGAGAGGCACAGAGAGGCACAGAGAGGAACAGAGAGGAACAGAGAGGTACAGAGAGGCACAGAGAGGCACAGTGAGGAACAGAGAGGCACAGAGAGGAACAGAGAGGCACAGAGAGGAACAGAGAGGCACAGAGAGGAACAGAGGCACAGAGAGGAACAGAGAGGCACAGAGAGGAACAAAGAGGCACAGAGAGGAACAGAGAGGCACAGAGAGGAACAAAGAGGCACAGAGAGGCACAGAGAGGAACAGAGAGGCACAGAGAGGAACAGAGGCACAGAGAGGAACAGAGAGGCACAGAGAGGAACAGAGAGGCACAGAGAGGAACAGAGAGGCACAGAGAGGAACAGAGAGGCACAGAGAAGAACAGAGAGGCACAGAGAGGAACAGAGAGGCACAGAGAGGAACAGAGAGGCACAGAGAGGCACAGAGAGGATTCATATGTTCAGGGGAAAGGGCCCTTTCGTTTTGCCTCATCTACTACAGTGGTGCGGAAACTTTTTAGTTGGTGCCCCCGTCTGCGCTCCCCCCGTCTGCGCTCCCCCCGCCTGCACTCCCCCCCGCCTACATCCCCCCCGTCTGCCCGCGCTCCCCCTGCCTGCTTCCCCCATGCCCGTGCTCCCCCCTGCCCGCCCTCCCCCTGCCCGCACTCCCCCCTGCCCGCGCTCCCCCCTGCCCGCGCTCCCCCCTGCCCGCGCTCCCCCTTGCCCGCGCTCACCCCTGCCCGCGCTCCCCCCTGTCAGCACTCCCCCCGCCTACATCCCCCCCCTGCCCGCGCTCCGCCCTGCCTGCTTCCCCCTGCCCGCGCTCCCCCCTGCCTGCTTCCCCTGCCTGCTTCCCCCTGCCTGCTTCCCCCTGCCTGCTTCCCCCTGCCCGCACTCCCCCCTGCTCGCGCTCCCCCCTGCCTGCGCTCCCCCTTGCCTGCTTCCCCCCTGCCCGCACTCCCCCCTGCCTGCGCTCCTCCCTGCCTGCGCTCCCCCCTGCCTGCGCTCCTCCCTGCCTGTGCTCCCCCCTGCCTGCTTCCCCCCTGCCCGCGCTCCCCCATGCCCGTGCTCCCCCTTCCCTGCGCTCCCCCCTGTTCTCTGAGGGCAGGTAAGGGAAGTTGCAGGGGCCTCCCCCGGCATTTCATTTACATACCTGGGGGAATAGCGTGGGTCCTCTGCAACCGCCGCACCCCCCCTAGAAAATCCCACGTCCCCCCCTGGGGGGTGTCCCCCCCCAGTTTGCGCACCCCTGATCTACTATATATGTTGGAAAGTTGTATGTCTGGTCGCTAACCATTTGTACACCTCATAAGATACGGTAACCATATTTTGCATGAATGTTCCTGAGATCAAGGAGCGGGTTTGTGTCTGTGTTTGGATACAATTCACATATTACATCACTGAAGACACTATATATGACCTCACATATCACATGATCTCATCACAGAACCCTCAAACTACCATTTAATCTTGGTCACTCTGAAAATCCAATTTGCAAAATGAGCAAAAATACATGTACAGTAACCCCCTCCCCCCTCAGTGGAGTTACCGGTTTGCTACAAGGGGTTAATAGCAAAAGAGCAAATGCTGTGCCCCATCCTGTGATGCCACAGGGATACTGATGTCCCCAGGAGTAAATAGCAACGGAGGAAGATTCTGCAAGGGTAGGTTCCTGGAGGACAAGAGGAGAGGAGCATCGGGGAGGAGGGATAGGGATTACATTCATGAAGTAATAGGAGAGATCAGACCCCCATTTGTTTGTCATGTTACAGATATGGACAGTGCCCTTATAGGATCCCACTTAGATGGCCAACAGAAACACACAGGTACCAAAGAGAGGGAGACATTTATGCCACATCCAGAGGCTCTCGGGTGCCAGCGGATCCACCTATGTGTTCTCCCCAATCAGTAAGGAAGTTGCAGTTCCCATCAGGAATGGGGTATAGTAGTAACCTACACAGAACCAGCCAGAATCCCAATAAGGTCCCAAAGTAGACGGACGTTACTCCGAAGGGAGGCCTGGTCCAATGCAAGTAACGCAGCCAAGTATGTGCACCTCCCTTTGAGTGGGCACCTAATGAAACACTGTGTCATGAGTAACCAAGAGTATGTAAAGCAAGCTACAACTATGTCATGTATGTGTGTGAGGTGTCCCCGTGCCAGGGGACATGAGGAGTTATTGAGTTGTACTACAAATGTTCCAGGCGCCCATCATTATCACGCTGCTGCCTCACCGTCCGGCCGCCTGAATCCAGCACCCTGACTTGAAGTAAACTATGCTGAGTAGCCAAATACTGCACCCCGATATAATCTCAGGCAGTGAGGGGAACGTACAGGAGCAGTCAAAGTTCTTCCAGAGCGCAAGATCAGGATTTGGGACGAGAGTACAATGTCCCACACACACAGCATTAGAGGATCTCGGTGTTTGGGGCGAGAGTACAATGTCACACACACGCAGCATTAGAGGATCTCAGTGTTTGGGGCGAGAGTACAATGTCCCACTCACACGCAGCATTAGAGGATCTCGGTGTTTGGGGCGAGAGTACAATGTCCCACACACGCAGCATTAGAGGATCTCGATGTTTGGGGCGGGAGTACAATGTCCCACTCACACGCAGCATTAGAGGATCTCGGTGTTTGGGGCGAGAGTACAATGTCCCACACACGCAGCATTAGAGGATCTCGATGTTTGGGGCGGGAGTACAATGTCCCACATACGCAGCATTAGAGGATCTCGATGTTTGGGGCGGGAGTACAATGTCCCGCACACGCAGCATTAGAGGATCTCGGTGTTTGGGGCGAGAGTACAATGTCCCACATATGCAGCATTAGAGGATCTCGATGTTTGGGGCGGGAGTACAATGTCCCGCACACGCAGCATTAGAGGATCTCGGTGTTTGGGACGAGAGTACAATATCCCACACACACGCAGCATTAGAGGATCTCGGTGTTTGGGACGAGAGTACAATGTCCCACACACACAGCATTAGAGGCTCTCGGTGTTTGGGACGGGAGTACAATGTCCCGCACACGCAGCATTAGAGGCTCTCGGTGTTTGGGACGAGAGTACAATGTCCCACACACGCAGCATTAGAGGCTCTCGGTGTTTGGGATGAGAGTACAATGTCCCACACACACACGCAGCATTAGAGGCTCTCGATGTTTGGGGCGGGAGTACAATGTCCCACACACACGCAGCATTAGAGGCTCTCGGTGTTTGGGACGAGAGTACAATATCCCACACACACGCAGCATTAGAGGATCTCAGTGTTTGGGACGGGAGTACAATGTCCCGCACACGCAGCATTAGAGGCTCTCGGTGTTTGGGATGAGAGTACAATGTCCCACACACACACGCAGCATTAGAGGCTCTCGATGTTTGGGGCGGGAGTACAATGTCCCACACACACGCAGCATTAGAGGCTCTCGGTGCTTGGGATGAGAGTACAATATCCCCCACACACGCAGCATTAGAGGCTCTCGGTGTTTGGGATGAGAGTACAATATCCCACACACACGCAGCATTAGAGGATCTCGGTGTTTGGGACGAGAGTACAATGTCCCACACACACGCAGCATTAGAGGCTCTCGGTGTTTGGGACGAGAGTACAATGTCCCACACACGCAGCATTAGAGGCTCTCGGTGTTTGGGACGAGAGTACAATGTCCCACACACGCAGCATTAGAGGCTCTCGGTGTTTGGGACGGGAGTACAATGTCCCGCACACGCAGCATTAGAGGCTCTCGGTGTTTGGGACGAGAGTACAATGTCCCACACACACACGCAGCATTAGAGGCTCTCGGTGTTTGGGACGGGAGTACAATGTCCCACACACACACAGCATTAGAGGCTCTCGGTGTTTGGGACGGGAGTACAATGTCCCACACACACACAGCATTAGAGGCTCTCGGTGTTTGGGACGAGAGTACAATGTCCCACACACACGCAGCATTAGAGGCTCTCGGTGTTTGGGACGAGAGTACAATGTCCCACACACACACGCAGCATTAGAGGCTCTCGGTGTTTGGGACGGGAGTACAATGTCCCACACACACACAGCATTAGAGGCTCTCGGTGTTTGGGACGGGAGTACAATGTCCCACACACACACAGCATTAGAGGCTCTCGGTGTTTGGGACGAGAGTACAATGTCCCACACACACACAGCATTAGAGGCTCTCGGTGTTTGGGACGAGAGTACAATGTCCCACACACACGCAGCATTAGAGGCTCTCGGTGTTTGGGACGGGAGTACAATGTCCCACACACACACGCAGCATTAGAGGCTCTCGATGTTTGGGACGAGAGTACAATGTCCCACACACACACGCAGCATTAGAGGCTCTCGATGTTTGGGGCGGGAGTACAATGTCCCACACACACGCAGCATTAGAGGCTCTCGGTGTTTGGGATGAGAGTACAATGTCCCACACACGCAGCATTAGAGGATCTCGGTGTTTGGGGCGGGAGTACAATGTCCCACACACACGCAGCATTAGAGGCTCTCGGTGTTTGGGATGAGAGTACAATGTCCCACACACGCAGCATTAGAGGCTCTCGGTGTTTGGGACGAGAGTACAATGTCCCACACATGCAGCATTAGAGGCTCTTGGTGTTTGGGACGGGAGTACAATGTCCCGCACACGCAGCATTAGAGGCTCTCGGTGTTTGGGACGAGAGTACAATGTCCCACACACACACGCAGCATTAGAGGCTCTCTGTGTTTGGGACGAGAGTACAATGTCCCACACACACAGCATTAGAGGCTCTCGGTTTTTGGGACGAGAGTACAATGTCCCACACACACGCAGCATTAGAGGCTCTCGGTGTTTGGGACGAGAGTACAATGTCCCACACACGCAGCATTAGAGGCTCTCGGTGTTTGGGACGGGAGTACAATGTCCCGCACACACACAGCATTAGAGGATCTCTGTGTTTGGGGCGAGAGTGCAATGTCCCACACACGCAGCATTAGAGGCTCTCGGTGTTTGGGGCGAGAGTACAATGTCCCGCACACACACGCAGCATTAGAGGCTCTCGGTGTTTGGGACGAGAGTACAATGTCCCACACACGCAGCATTAGGCCTGGGACCCGGTGCGCCCGGAGGCGCGGGCGGCCACACGCGAGTTCCCCACCAGCAGGGGAATCCTCCCGAGCCGGTCCCGGTCCCCCCTGGCTGCACAGCTCACTACACGCTGTGGCGCGTCAGCCGCTAGGGGATACAAGAGAATGGTGATCCCTAGCATTGACGCGTCACGTGGTGTGGCTGTGAGCCAATGGGGAGGGGAGGCTTCGGGAGGAGGAGAGGCTTCGGGGAGCGGGGAGGAGTGTGGAGTGAAAGCAGCGTGAGTGCCTGTCTGTGTGTGTGTCTGAGTGCGTGCGTGCCTGTGTGTGTCTGAGTGCGTGCGTTCCTGTCTGTGTGTGTGTATGTGTGAGCCTGAGTGTGTGAGTGTCTGCCTCTTTCTGTGTGTGTGTGTGTGTCTGAGTGCGTGCGTTACTGTCTGTGTGTGTGTATGTGTGAGCCTGAGTGTGTGAGTGTCTGCCTCTTTCTGTGTGTGTGTGTGTGTCTGAGTGCGTGCGTGCCTGTCTGTGTGTGTGTCTGAGTGCGTGCGTGCCTGTCTGTGTGTGTGTCTGAGTGCGTGCGTTCCTGTCTGTGTGTGTGTATGTGTGAGCCTGAGTGTGTGAGTGTCTGCCTCTTTCTGTGTGTGTGTGTGTGTCTGAGTGCGTGCGTGCCTGTCTGTGTGTGTGTCTGAGTGCGTGCGTGCCTGTCTGTGTGTGTGTCTGAGTGCGTGCGTGCCTGTCTGTGTGTGTGTATGTGTGAGCCTGAGTGTGTGAGTGTCTGCCTCTTTCTGTGTGTGTGTGTGTGTCTGAGTGCGTGCGTGCCTGTCTGTGTGTGTGTATGTGTGAGCCTGAGTGTGTGAGTGTCTGCCTCTTTCTGTGTGTGTGTGTGTGTCTGAGTGCGTGCGTTCCTGTCTGTGTGTGTGTATGTGTGAGCCTGAGTGTGTGAGTGTCTGCCTCTTTCTGTGTGTGTGTGTGTGTCTGAGTGCGTGCGTGCCTGTCTGTGTGTGTGTCTGAGTGCGTGCGTGCCTGTCTGTGTGTGTGTCTGAGTGCGTGCGTTCCTGTCTGTGTGTGTGTATGTGTGAGCCTGAGTGTGTGAGTGTCTGCCTCTTTCTGTGTGTGTGTGTGTGTATGAGTGCCTGCGTGTGCCTGTGCCTGTCTGTGTGTATGTGTGTGTGTTGCTTTACTTACTTTCAATCAGCAGCCTGAGCCGTGGAGGGGGGGGGGGGGGGGGAGAGTAGCGGGTCCCTCCGCTCAAGCCACGCCCACCTCCCGCTCCCTACAGACCGCATATCGCGGTCTGTGTATGTCAGCGCCCCGCCTGTATGCAATGCGGGCGCGCTGTCTCTGGGAGCGGGGCCTTAGCCTTAGAGGCTCTCGGTGTTTGGGATGAGAGTACAATGTCCCACACACACACGCAGCATTAGAGGCTCTCGTGTTTGGGGCGAGAGTACAATGTCCCACACACACACAGCATTAGAGGCTCTAGGTGTTTGGGGCGAGAGTACAATGTCCCACACACACACAGCATTAGAGGCTCTAGGTGTTTGGGGCGAGAGTACAATGTCCCACACACACGCAGTATTAGAGGCTGTAGGTGTTTGGGGCGAGAGTACAATGTCCCACACACGCAGCATTAGAGGCTCTCGGAATTTGGGGCGAGAGTACAATGTCCCACACACACGCAGCATTAGAGGCTCTCTGTGTTTGGGGCGAGAGTACAATGTCCCACACACACGCAGCATTAGAGGCTCTCGGTGTTTGGGGCGCGAGTACAATGTCCCACACACACGCAGCATAGAGGCTCTCAGTGTTTGGGACGAGAGTACAATGTCCCGCACACACGCAGCATTAGAGGCTCTCAGTGTTTGGGACGGGAGTACAATGTCCCACACACACGCAGCATTAGAGGCTCTCTGTGTTTGGGGCGAGAGTACAATGTCCCACACACAGCATTAGAGGCTCTCTGTGTTTGGGACGAGAGTACAATGTCCCACACACGCAGCATTAGAGGCTCTCTGTGTTTGGGACGGGAGTACAATGTCCCACACACGCAGCATTAGAGGATCTCTGTGTTTGGGACGGGAGTACAATGTCCCACACACGCAGCATTAGAGGCTCTAGGTGTTTGGGGCGAGAGTGCAATATCCCACACACGCAGCATTAGAGGCTCTCGGTGTTTGGGACGGGAGTACAATGTCCCACACACACGCAGAATTAGAGGATCTCGGTGTTTGGGACGAGAGTACAATGTCCCACACACACGCAGTATTAGAGGCTGTAGGTGTTTGGGGCGAGAGTACAATGCCCCACACACGCAGCATTACAGGCTCTCTGTGTTTGGGGCGAGAGTACAATGTCCCGCACACACGCAGCATTAGAGGCTCTCGGTGTTTGGGGCGAGAGTACAATGTCCCACACACGCAGCATTAGAGGCTCTCAGTGTTTGGGACGAGAGTACAATGTCCCACACACACACGCAGCATTAGAGGATCTCGGTGTTTGGGGCGAGAGTACAATGTCCCGCCCACACACGCAGCATTAGAGGCTCTCGGTATTTGGGGCGAGAGTACAATGTCCCACACACGCAGCATTAGAGGATCTCAGTGTTAGGGACGGGAGTACAATGTCCCACACACACAGCATTAGAGGATCTCGGTGTTTGGGATGAGAGTACAATGTCCCACACACGCAGCATTAGAGGATCTCGGTGTTTGGGACGGGAGTACAATGTCCCGCACACGCAGCATTAGAGGCTCTCTGTGTTTGGGACGGGAGTACAATGTCCCACACACACACGCAGCATTAGAGGATCTCTGTGTTTGGGACGGGAGTACAATGTCCCACACACACACAGCATTAGAGGCTCTCGGTGTTTGGGACGAGAGTACAATGTCCCACACACACGCAGCATTAGAGGCTCTCGGTGTTTGGGACGAGAGTACAATGTCCCACACACACACGCAGCATTAGAGGCTCTCGGTGTTTGGGACGGGAGTACAATGTCCCACACACACACAGCATTAGAGGCTCTCGGTGTTTGGGACGGGAGTACAATGTCCCACACACACACAGCATTAGAGGCTCTCGGTGTTTGGGACGAGAGTACAATGTCCCACACACACACAGCATTAGAGGCTCTCGGTGTTTGGGACGAGAGTACAATGTCCCACACACACGCAGCATTAGAGGCTCTCGGTGTTTGGGACGGGAGTACAATGTCCCACACACACACGCAGCATTAGAGGCTCTCGATGTTTGGGACGAGAGTACAATGTCCCACACACACACGCAGCATTAGAGGCTCTCGATGTTTGGGGCGGGAGTACAATGTCCCACACACACGCAGCATTAGAGGCTCTCGGTGTTTGGGATGAGAGTACAATGTCCCACACACGCAGCATTAGAGGATCTCGGTGTTTGGGGCGGGAGTACAATGTCCCACACACACGCAGCATTAGAGGCTCTCGGTGTTTGGGATGAGAGTACAATGTCCCACACACGCAGCATTAGAGGCTCTCGGTGTTTGGGACGAGAGTACAATGTCCCACACATGCAGCATTAGAGGCTCTTGGTGTTTGGGACGGGAGTACAATGTCCCGCACACGCAGCATTAGAGGCTCTCGGTGTTTGGGACGAGAGTACAATGTCCCACACACACACGCAGCATTAGAGGCTCTCTGTGTTTGGGACGAGAGTACAATGTCCCACACACACAGCATTAGAGGCTCTCGGTTTTTGGGACGAGAGTACAATGTCCCACACACACGCAGCATTAGAGGCTCTCGGTGTTTGGGACGAGAGTACAATGTCCCACACACGCAGCATTAGAGGCTCTCGGTGTTTGGGACGGGAGTACAATGTCCCGCACACACACAGCATTAGAGGATCTCTGTGTTTGGGGCGAGAGTGCAATGTCCCACACACGCAGCATTAGAGGCTCTCGGTGTTTGGGGCGAGAGTACAATGTCCCGCACACACACGCAGCATTAGAGGCTCTCGGTGTTTGGGACGAGAGTACAATGTCCCACACACGCAGCATTAGGCCTGGGACCCGGTGCGCCCGGAGGCGCGGGCGGCCACACGCGAGTTCCCCACCAGCAGGGGAATCCTCCCGAGCCGGTCCCGGTCCCCCCTGGCTGCACAGCTCACTACACGCTGTGGCGCGTCAGCCGCTAGGGGATACAAGAGAATGGTGATCCCTAGCATTGACGCGTCACGTGGTGTGGCTGTGAGCCAATGGGGAGGGGAGGCTTCGGGAGGAGGAGAGGCTTCGGGGAGCGGGGAGGAGTGTGGAGTGAAAGCAGCGTGAGTGCCTGTCTGTGTGTGTGTCTGAGTGCGTGCGTGCCTGTGTGTGTCTGAGTGCGTGCGTTCCTGTCTGTGTGTGTGTATGTGTGAGCCTGAGTGTGTGAGTGTCTGCCTCTTTCTGTGTGTGTGTGTGTGTCTGAGTGCGTGCGTTACTGTCTGTGTGTGTGTATGTGTGAGCCTGAGTGTGTGAGTGTCTGCCTCTTTCTGTGTGTGTGTGTGTGTCTGAGTGCGTGCGTGCCTGTCTGTGTGTGTGTCTGAGTGCGTGCGTGCCTGTCTGTGTGTGTGTCTGAGTGCGTGCGTTCCTGTCTGTGTGTGTGTATGTGTGAGCCTGAGTGTGTGAGTGTCTGCCTCTTTCTGTGTGTGTGTGTGTGTCTGAGTGCGTGCGTGCCTGTCTGTGTGTGTGTCTGAGTGCGTGCGTGCCTGTCTGTGTGTGTGTCTGAGTGCGTGCGTGCCTGTCTGTGTGTGTGTATGTGTGAGCCTGAGTGTGTGAGTGTCTGCCTCTTTCTGTGTGTGTGTGTGTGTCTGAGTGCGTGCGTGCCTGTCTGTGTGTGTGTATGTGTGAGCCTGAGTGTGTGAGTGTCTGCCTCTTTCTGTGTGTGTGTGTGTGTCTGAGTGCGTGCGTTCCTGTCTGTGTGTGTGTATGTGTGAGCCTGAGTGTGTGAGTGTCTGCCTCTTTCTGTGTGTGTGTGTGTGTCTGAGTGCGTGCGTGCCTGTCTGTGTGTGTGTCTGAGTGCGTGCGTGCCTGTCTGTGTGTGTGTCTGAGTGCGTGCGTTCCTGTCTGTGTGTGTGTATGTGTGAGCCTGAGTGTGTGAGTGTCTGCCTCTTTCTGTGTGTGTGTGTGTGTATGAGTGCCTGCGTGTGCCTGTGCCTGTCTGTGTGTATGTGTGTGTGTTGCTTTACTTACTTTCAATCAGCAGCCTGAGCCGTGGAGGGGGGGGGGGGGGGGGAGAGTAGCGGGTCCCTCCGCTCAAGCCACGCCCACCTCCCGCTCCCTACAGACCGCATATCGCGGTCTGTGTATGTCAGCGCCCCGCCTGTATGCAATGCGGGCGCGCTGTCTCTGGGAGCGGGGCCTTAGCCTTAGAGGCTCTCGGTGTTTGGGATGAGAGTACAATGTCCCACACACACACGCAGCATTAGAGGCTCTCGTGTTTGGGGCGAGAGTACAATGTCCCACACACACACAGCATTAGAGGCTCTAGGTGTTTGGGGCGAGAGTACAATGTCCCACACACACACAGCATTAGAGGCTCTAGGTGTTTGGGGCGAGAGTACAATGTCCCACACACACGCAGTATTAGAGGCTGTAGGTGTTTGGGGCGAGAGTACAATGTCCCACACACGCAGCATTAGAGGCTCTCGGAATTTGGGGCGAGAGTACAATGTCCCACACACACGCAGCATTAGAGGCTCTCTGTGTTTGGGGCGAGAGTACAATGTCCCACACACACGCAGCATTAGAGGCTCTCGGTGTTTGGGGCGCGAGTACAATGTCCCACACACACGCAGCATAGAGGCTCTCAGTGTTTGGGACGAGAGTACAATGTCCCGCACACACGCAGCATTAGAGGCTCTCAGTGTTTGGGACGGGAGTACAATGTCCCACACACACGCAGCATTAGAGGCTCTCTGTGTTTGGGGCGAGAGTACAATGTCCCACACACAGCATTAGAGGCTCTCTGTGTTTGGGACGAGAGTACAATGTCCCACACACGCAGCATTAGAGGCTCTCTGTGTTTGGGACGGGAGTACAATGTCCCACACACGCAGCATTAGAGGATCTCTGTGTTTGGGACGGGAGTACAATGTCCCACACACGCAGCATTAGAGGCTCTAGGTGTTTGGGGCGAGAGTGCAATATCCCACACACGCAGCATTAGAGGCTCTCGGTGTTTGGGACGGGAGTACAATGTCCCACACACACGCAGAATTAGAGGATCTCGGTGTTTGGGACGAGAGTACAATGTCCCACACACACGCAGTATTAGAGGCTGTAGGTGTTTGGGGCGAGAGTACAATGCCCCACACACGCAGCATTACAGGCTCTCTGTGTTTGGGGCGAGAGTACAATGTCCCGCACACACGCAGCATTAGAGGCTCTCGGTGTTTGGGGCGAGAGTACAATGTCCCACACACGCAGCATTAGAGGCTCTCAGTGTTTGGGACGAGAGTACAATGTCCCACACACACACGCAGCATTAGAGGATCTCGGTGTTTGGGGCGAGAGTACAATGTCCCGCCCACACACGCAGCATTAGAGGCTCTCGGTATTTGGGGCGAGAGTACAATGTCCCACACACGCAGCATTAGAGGATCTCAGTGTTAGGGACGGGAGTACAATGTCCCACACACACAGCATTAGAGGATCTCGGTGTTTGGGATGAGAGTACAATGTCCCACACACGCAGCATTAGAGGATCTCGGTGTTTGGGACGGGAGTACAATGTCCCGCACACGCAGCATTAGAGGCTCTCTGTGTTTGGGACGGGAGTACAATGTCCCACACACACACGCAGCATTAGAGGATCTCTGTGTTTGGGACGGGAGTACAATGTCCCACACACGCAGCATTAGAGGCTCTCGGTGTTTGGGACGGGAGTACAATGTCCCACACACACGCAGAATTAGAGGATCTCGGTGTTTGGGACGAGAGTACAATGTCCCACACACACGCAGTATTAGAGGCTGTAGGTGTTTGGGGCGAGAGTACAATGCCCCACACACGCAGCATTACAGGCTCTTGGTGTTTGGGGCGAGAGTACAATGTCCCGCACACACGCAGCATTAGAGGCTCTCGGTGTTTGGGGCGAGAGTACAATGTCCCACACACGCAGCATTAGAGGCTCTCAGTGTTTGGGACGAGAGTACAATGTCCCACACACACACGCAGCATTAGAGGATCTCGGTGTTTGGGACGAGAGTACAATGTCCCGCCCACACACGCAGCATTAGAGGCTCTCGGTGTTTGGGGCGAGAGTACAATGTCCCACACACACAGCATTAGAGGATCTCGGTGTTTGGGATGAGAGTACAATGTCCCACACACGCAGCATTAGAGGATCTCGGTGTTTGGGGCGAGAGTACAATGTCCCACACACAGCATTAGTGGATCTCGGTGTTTGGGACGGGAGTACAATGTCCCGCACACACGCAGCATTAGAGGCTCTCTGTGTTTGGGACGGGAGTACAATGTCCCACACACACGCAGCATTAGAGGCTCTCTGTGTTTGGGACGGGAGTACAATGTCCCACACACACACGCAGCATTAGAGGATCTCGGTGTTTGGGACGAGAGTACAATGTCCCACACACACACGCAGCATTAGAGGATCTCGGTGTTTGGGACGAGAGTACAATGTCCCACACACACACGCAGCATTAGAGGATCTCGGTGTTTGGGGCGGGAGTACAATGTCCCACACACACAGCATTAGAGGATCTCGGTGTTTGGGATGATAGTGCAATGTCCCGCACGCAGCATTACAGGCTCTCGGTGTTTGGGGCGAGAGTACAATGTCCCACACACGCAGCATTAGAGGATCTCGGTGTTTGTGGCGAGAGTACAATGTCCCAAACACACAGCATTAGAGGATCTCAGTGTTTGGGACGAGAGTACAATGTCCCACACACGCAGCATTAGAGGATCTCGGTGTTTGGGACGAGAGTACAATGTCCCACACACACACGCAGCATTAGAGGATCTCAGTGTTTGGGACGAGAGTACAATGTCCCGCACACACACGCAGCATTAGAGGCTCTCGGTGTTTGGGACGGGAGTACAATGTCCCACACACACGCAGCATTAGAGGCTCTCGGTGTTTGGGACGGGAGTACAATGTCCCACACACGCAGCATTAGAGACTCTTGGTGTTTGGGGTGAGAGTACAATGTCCCACACACGCAGCATTAGAGGCTCTCTGTGTTTGGGACGGGAGTACAATGTCCCACACACGCAGCATTAGAGACTCTTGGTGTTTGGGGTGAGAGTACAATGTCCCACACACGCAGCATTAGAGGCTCTCGGTGTTTGGGGCGAGAGTACAATGCCCCACACACACGCAGCATTAGAGGATCTCGGTGTTTGGGACGAGAGTACAATGTCCCGCACACACGCAGCATTAGAGGATCTCTGTGTTTGGGGCGAGAGTACTATGTCCCACACGCAGCATTAGAGGATCTCGGAGTTTGGGACGGGAGTACAATGTCCCACACACGCAGCATTAGAGGGTCTCGGTGTTTGTGGCGAGAGTACAATGTCCCACACACACACGCAGCATTAGAGGCTCTCGGTGTTTGGGGTGAGAGTACAATGTCCCACACACACACGCAGCATTAGAGGCTCTCGGTGTTTGGGGTGAGAGTACAATGTCCCACACACACGCAGCATTAGAGGCTCTCGGTGTTTGGGGCGAGAGTACTATGTCCCACACTCAGCATTAGAGGATCTCGGTGTTTGGGACGGGAGTACAATGTCCCACACACACGCAGCATTAGAGGATCTCGGTGTTTGGGATAAGAGTAAAATGTCCTACACACGCAGCATTAGAGGATCTCAGTGTTTGGGGCGAGAGTACAATGTCCCACACACGCAGCATTAGAGGCTCTCGGTGTTTGGGACGGGAGTACAATGTCCCACACACGCAGCATTAGAGGATCTCAGTGTTTGGGGCGAGAGTACAATGTCCCACATTCAGCATTAGTGGATCTTGGTGTTTGGGACGGGAGTACAATGTCCCACACACACACACGCAGCAATAGAGGCTCTCGGTGTTTGGGGCGAGAGTACAATGTCCCACACACGCAGCATTAGAGGCTCTCGGTGTTTGGGACGGGAGTACAATGTCCCACACACGCAGCATTAGAGGATCTCAGTGTTTGGGGCGAGAGTACAATGTCCCACATTCAGCATTAGTGGATCTTGGTGTTTGGGACGGGAGTACAATGTCCCACACACACACACGCAGCAATAGAGGCTCTCGGTGTTTGGGACGAGAGTACAATGTCCCACACACAGCATTAGATGATCTCGGTGTTTGAGACGAGAGTGCAATTTCCCACACACGCAGCATTAGAGGATCTCAGTGTTTGGGACGTGAGTACAATGTCCCACACACACAGCATTAGAGGCTCTCGGTGTTTGGGACGAGAGTACAATGTCCCACACACACACATAGCATTAGAGGCTCTCTGTGTTTGGGACGGGAGTGCAATGTCCCACACACAGTATTAGAGGATCTCGGTGTTTGGGACGAGAGTACAATGTCCCACACACACACATAGCATTAGAGGCTCTCGGTGTTTGGGGCGAGAGTACAATGTCACACACACGCAGCATTAGAGGCTCTCAGTGTTTGGAACGAGAGTACAATGTCACACACACGCAGCATTAGAGGCTCTCGGTGTTTGGGATGAGAGTACAATGTCCCACACACACACGCAGCATTAGAGACTCTCGGTGTTTGGGGCGAGAGCACAATGTCCCACACACACAGCATTAGAAGCTCTCAGTGTTTGGAACGAGAGTACAATGTCACACACACGCAGCATTAGAGGATCTCTGTGTTTGGGACGGGAGTACAATGTCCCACACAAACTCAGCATTAGAGGATCTCAGTGTTTGGGGCGAGAGTACAATGTCCCACACACACACGCAGCATTAGAGGCTCTCGGTGTTTGGGACGAGAGTGCAATGTCCCACACACACACAGCATTAGAGACTCTCGGTGTTTGGGGCGAGAGTACAATGTCCCGCACACATGCAGCATTAGAGGATCTTGGTGTTTGGGACGAGAGTACAATGTCCCACACACACGCAGCATTAGAGACTCTCGGTGTTTGGGGCGAGAGTACAATGTCCCACACACACAGCATTAGAAGCTCTCATTGTTTGGAACGAGAGTACAATGTCACACACACACGCAGCATTAGAGACTCTTGGTGTCTGTGGCGAGAGTACAATGTCCCACACGCAGCATTAGAGGCTCTCGGTGTTTGGGACGAGAGTACAATGTCCCACACACACGCAGCATTAGAGGATCTCTGTGTTTGGGGTGAGAGTGCAATGTCCCGCACGCAGCATTAGAGGGTCTCGGTGTTTGGGACGGGAGTACAATGTCCCACACACGCAGCATTAGAGGATCTCAGTGTTTGGGGCGAGAGTACAATGTCCCACATTCAGCATTAGTGGATCTTGGTGTTTGGGACGGGAGTACAATGTCCCACACACACACACGCAGCAATAGAGGCTCTCGGTGTTTGGGACGAGAGTACAATGTCCCACACACAGCATTAGAGGCTCTCTGTGTTTGGGACGGGAGTACAATGTCCCCCACACACACACAGTATTAGAGGCTCTCAGTGTTTGGGACGGGAGTGCAATGTCCCACACACACACATAGCATTAGAGGCTCTCTGTGTTTGGGACGGGAGTGCAATGTCCCACACACAGCATTAGAGGATCTCGGTGTTTGGGACGAGAGTACAATGTCCCACACACACACATAGCATTAGAGGCTCTCGGTGTTTGGGACGGGAGTGCAATGTCCCACACACACAGCATTAGAGGCTCTCGGTGTTTGGGACGGGAGTATAATGTCCCACACACACACATAGCATTAGAGGCTCTCGGTGTTTGGGACGGGAGTGCAATGTCCCACACACACACATAGCATTAGAGGCTCTCGGTGTTTGGGACGGGAGTGCAATGTCCCACACACACAGCATTAGAGGATCTCGGTGTTTGGGACGAGAGTGCAATTTCCCACACACGCAGCATTAGAGGCTCTCGGTGTTTGGGACGGGAGTACAATGTCCCACACACACACAGCATTAGAGGCTCTCGCTGTTTGGGACGGGAGTGCAATGTCCCACACACACACATAGCATTAGAGGCTCTCGGTGTTTGGGACGGGAGTGCAATGTCCCACACACACAGCATTAGAGGATCTCGGTGTTTGGGACGAGAGTGCAATTTCCCACACACGCAGCATTAGAGGCTCTCGGTGTTTGGGACGGGAGTGCAATGTCCCACACACACGCAGCATTAGAGGCTCTCGGTGTTTGGGATGAGAGTACAATGTCCCACACACACGCAGCATTAGAGGCTCTCTGTGTTTGGGACGGGAGTACAATGTCCCACACACGCAGCATTAGAGAGTCTCGGTGTTTGGGGCGAGAGTACAATGTCCCGCACACACCCAGTATTAGAGGCTCTCAGTGTTTGGGGCGAGAGTACAATGTCCCACACACGCAGCATTAGAGACTCTCAGTGTTTGGGACGGGAGTACAATGTCCCACACAGACACGCAGCATTAGAGGATCTCGGTGTTTGGGACGGGAGTACAATGTCCCACACACACACAGCATTAGAGGCTCTCGGTGTTTGGGGCGAGAGTACAATGTCCCACACACGCAGCATTAGAGGCTCTCGGTGGTTGAGACGGGAGTACAATGTCCCACACACACACGCAGCATTAGAGGCTCTCGGTGTTTGGGATGAGAGTACAATGTCCCGCACACACACAGTATTAGAGGCTCTAGGTGTTTGGGGCGAGAGTGCAATGTCCCACACACACACGCAGCATTAGAGGATCTCTGTGTTTGGGACGGGAGTACAATGTCCCACACACGCAGCATTAGAGGCTCTCGGTGTTTGGGACGGGAGTACAATGTCCCACACACACGCAGAATTAGAGGATCTCGGTGTTTGGGACGAGAGTACAATGTCCCACACACACGCAGTATTAGAGGCTGTAGGTGTTTGGGGCGAGAGTACAATGCCCCACACACGCAGCATTACAGGCTCTTGGTGTTTGGGGCGAGAGTACAATGTCCCGCACACACGCAGCATTAGAGGCTCTCGGTGTTTGGGGCGAGAGTACAATGTCCCACACACGCAGCATTAGAGGCTCTCAGTGTTTGGGACGAGAGTACAATGTCCCACACACACACGCAGCATTAGAGGATCTCGGTGTTTGGGACGAGAGTACAATGTCCCGCCCACACACGCAGCATTAGAGGCTCTCGGTGTTTGGGGCGAGAGTACAATGTCCCACACACACAGCATTAGAGGATCTCGGTGTTTGGGATGAGAGTACAATGTCCCACACACGCAGCATTAGAGGATCTCGGTGTTTGGGGCGAGAGTACAATGTCCCACACACAGCATTAGTGGATCTCGGTGTTTGGGACGGGAGTACAATGTCCCGCACACACGCAGCATTAGAGGCTCTCTGTGTTTGGGACAGGAGTACAATGTCCCACACACACACGCAGCATTAGAGGATCTCGGTGTTTGGGACGGGAGTACAATGTCCCGCACACACGCAGCATTAGAGGCTCTCTGTGTTTGGGACGGGAGTACAATGTCCCACACACACACGCAGCATTAGAGGATCTCGGTGTTTGGGACGAGAGTACAATGTCCCACACACACACGCAGCATTAGAGGATCTCGGTGTTTGGGACGAGAGTACAATGTCCCACACACACACGCAGCATTAGAGGATCTCGGTGTTTGGGCGGGAGTACAATGTCCCACACACACAGCATTAGAGGATCTCGGTGTTTGGGATGATAGTGCAATGTCCCGCACGCAGCATTACAGGCTCTCGGTGTTTGGGGCGAGAGTACAATGTCCCACACACGCAGCATTAGAGGATCTCGGTGTTTGTGGCGAGAGTACAATGTCCCAAACACGCAGCATTAGAGGATCTCAGTGTTTGGGACGAGAGTACAATGTCCCACACACGCAGCATTAGAGGATCTCGGTGTTTGGGACGAGAGTACAATGTCCCACACACACACGCAGCATTAGAGGATTTCAGTGTTTGGGACGAGAGTACAATGTCCCGCACACACACGCAGCATTAGAGGCTCTCGGTGTTTGGGACGGGAGTACAATGTCCCACACACACGCAGCATTAGAGGCTCTCGGTGTTTGGGACGGGAGTACAATGTCCCACACACGCAGCATTAGAGACTCTTGGTGTTTGGGGTGAGAGTACAATGTCCCACACACGCAGCATTAGAGGCTCTCTGTGTTTGGGACGGGAGTACAATGTCCCACACACGCAGCATTAGAGACTCTTGGTGTTTTTGGTGAGAGTACAATGTCCCACACACGCAGCATTAGAGGCTCTCGGTGTTTGGGGCGAGAGTACAATGCCCCACACACACGCAGCATTAGAGGATCTCGGTGTTTGGGACGAGAGTACAATGTCCCGCACACACGCAGCATTAGAGGATCTCTGTGTTTGGGGCGAGAGTACTATGTCCCACACGCAGCATTAGAGGATCTCGGAGTTTGGGACGGGAGTACAATGTCCCACACACACACGCAGCATTAGAGGCTCTCGGTGTTTGGGGTGAGAGTACAATGTCCCACACACACACGCAGCATTAGAGGCTCTCGGTGTTTGGGGTGAGAGTACAATGTCCCACACACACGCAGCATTAGAGGCTCTCGGTGTTTGGGGCGAGAGTACTATGTCCCACACTCAGCATTAGAGGATCTCGGTGTTTGGGACGGGAGTACAATGTCCCACACACACGCAGCATTAGAGGATCTCGGTGTTTGGGATAAGAGTAAAATGTCCTACACACGCAGCATTAGAGGCTCTCGGTGTTTGGGACGGGAGTACAATGTCCCACACACGCAGCATTAGAGGATCTCAGTGTTTGGGGCGAGAGTACAATGTCCCACATTCAGCATTAGTGGATCTTGGTGTTTGGGACGGGAGTACAATGTCCCACACACACACACGCAGCAATAGAGGCTCTCGGTGTTTGGGACGAGAGTACAATGTCCCACACACAGCATTAGAGGCTCTCTGTGTTTGGGACGGGAGTACAATGTCCCTCACACACACACAGTATTAGAGGCTCTCAGTGTTTGGGACGGGAGTGCAATGTCCCACACACACAGCATTAGATGATCTCGGTGTTTGAGACGAGAGTGCAATTTCCCACACACGCAGCATTAGAGGATCTCAGTGTTTGGGACGTGAGTACAATGTCCCACACACACAGCATTAGAGGCTCTCGGTGTTTGGGACGAGAGTACAATGTCCCACACACACACATAGCATTAGAGGCTCTCTGTGTTTGGGACGGGAGTGCAATGTCCCACACACAGCATTAGAGGATCTCGGTGTTTGGGACGAGAGTACAATGTCCCACACACACACATAGCATTAGAGGCTCTCGGTGTTTGGGGCGAGAGTACAATGTCACACACACGCAGCATTAGAGGCTCTCAGTGTTTGGAACGAGAGTACAATGTCACACACACGCAGCATTAGAGGCTCTCGGTGTTTGGGATGAGAGTACAATGTCCCACACACACACGCAGCATTAGAGACTCTCGGTGTTTGGGGCGAGAGCACAATGTCCCACACACACAGCATTAGAAGCTCTCAGTGTTTGGAACGAGAGTACAATGTCACACACACGCAGCATTAGAGGATCTCTGTGTTTGGGACGGGAGTACAATGTCCCACACAAACTCAGCATTAGAGGATCTCAGTGTTTGGGGCGAGAGTACAATGTCCCACACACACACGCAGCATTAGAGGCTCTCGGTGTTTGGGACGAGAGTGCAATGTTCCACACACACACAGCATTAGAGACTCTCGGTGTTTGGGGCGAGAGTACAATGTCCCGCACACATGCAGCATTAGAGGATCTTGGTGTTTGGGACGAGAGTACAATGTCCCACACACACGCAGCATTAGAGACTCTCGGTGTTTGGGGCGAGAGTACAATGTCCCACACACACAGCATTAGAAGCTCTCATTGTTTGGAACGAGAGTACAATGTCACACACACACGCAGCATTAGAGACTCTTGGTGTCTGTGGCGAGAGTACAATGTCCCACACGCAGCATTAGAGGCTCTCGGTGTTTGGGACGAGAGTACAATGTCCCACACACACGCAGCATTAGAGGATCTCTGTGTTTGGGGTGAGAGTGCAATGTCCCGCACGCAGCATTAGAGGGTCTCGGTGTTTGGGACGGGAGTACAATGTCCCACACACGCAGCATTAGAGGATCTCAGTGTTTGGGGCGAGAGTACAATGTCCCACATTCAGCATTAGTGGATCTTGGTGTTTGGGACGGGAGTACAATGTCCCACACACACACACGCAGCAATAGAGGCTCTCGGTGTTTGGGACGAGAGTACAATGTCCCACACACAGCATTAGAGGCTCTCTGTGTTTGGGACGGGAGTACAATGTCCCCCACACACACACAGTATTAGAGGCTCTCAGTGTTTGAGACGAGAGTGCAATGTCCCACACACACATAGCATTAGAGGCTCTCTGTGTTTGGGACGGGAGTGCAATGTCCCACACACAGCATTAGAGGCTCTCGGTGTTTGGGACGGGAGTACAATGTCCCACACACACACATAGCATTAGAGGCTCTCGGTGTTTGGGACGGGAGTGCAATGTCCCACACACACAGCATTAGAGGCTCTCGGTGTTTGGGACGGGAGTACAATGTCCCACACACACACATAGCATTAGAGGCTCTCGGTGTTTGGGACGGGAGTGCAATGTCCCACACACACACATAGCATTAGAGGCTCTCGGTGTTTGGGACGGGAGTGCAATGTCCCACACACACAGCATTAGAGGATCTCGGTGTTTGGGACGAGAGTGCAATTTCCCACACACGCAGCATTAGAGGCTCTCGGTGTTTGGGACGGGAGTACAATGTCCCACACACACACAGCATTAGAGGCTCTCGCTGTTTGGGACGGGAGTGCAATGTCCCACACACACACATAGCATTAGAGGCTCTCGGTGTTTGGGACGGGAGTGCAATGTCCCACACACACAGCATTAGAGGATCTCGGTGTTTGGGACGAGAGTGCAATTTCCCACACACGCAGCATTAGAGGCTCTCGGTGTTTGGGACGGGAGTGCAATGTCCCACACACACGCAGCATTAGAGGCTCTCGGTGTTTGGGATGAGAGTACAATGTCCCACACACACGCAGCATTAGAGGCTCTCTGTGTTTGGGACGGGAGTACAATGTCCCACACACGCAGCATTAGAGAGTCTCGGTGTTTGGGGCGAGAGTACAATGTCCCGCACACACACAGTATTAGAGGCTCTCAGTGTTTGGGGCGAGAGTACAATGTCCCACACACGCAGCATTAGAGACTCTCAGTGTTTGGGACGGGAGTACAATGTCCCACACAGACACGCAGCATTAGAGGATCTCGGTGTTTGGGACGGGAGTACAATGTCCCACACACACACAGCATTAGAGGCTCTCGGTGTTTGGGGCGAGAGTACAATGTCCCACACACGCAGCATTAGAGGCTCTCGGTGGTTGAGACGGGAGTACAATGTCCCACACACACACGCAGCATTAGAGGCTCTCGGTGTTTGGGATGAGAGTACAATGTCCCGCACACACACAGTATTAGAGGCTCTCAGTGTTTGGGGCGAGAGTACAATGTCCCACACACGCAGCATTAGAGACTCTCAGTGTTTGGGATGGGAGTACAATGTCCCACACAGACACGCAGCATTAGAGGATCTCAGTGTTTGGGACGGGAGTACAATGTCCCACACACACGCAGCATTAGAGGATCTCGGTGTTTGGGACGGGAGTACAATGTCCCACACACGCAGCATTAGATGATCTCGGTGTTTGGGACGGGAGTACAATGTCCCACACACACACAGCATTAGAGGATCTCTGTGTTTGGGACGGGAGTACAATGTCCCACACACATGCAGCATTAGAGGCTCTCGGTGTTTGGGGCGAGAGTACAATGTCCCACACGCAGCATTAGAGGATCTCGGTGTTTGGGGCGAGAGTACAATGTCCCACACACGCAGCATTAGAGGCTCTCGGTGGTTGAGACGGGAGTACAATGTCCCACACACGCAGCATTAGAGGATCTCGGTGTTTGGGACGGGAGTACAATGTCCCACACGCAGCATTAGAGGCTCTCTGTGTTTGGGACGGGAGTACAATGTCCCACACACGCAGCATTAGAGGCTCTCGGTGTTTGGGACGGGAGTGCAATGTCCCACACACACACGCAGCATTAGAGGATCTCTGTGTTTGGGACGGGAGTACAATGTCCCACACACACAGCATTAGAGGCTCTCGGTGTTTGGGGCGAGAGTGCAATGTCCCACACACACAGCATTAGAGGATCTCGGTGTTTGGGACGCGAGTACAATGTCCCACACATGCGCATTAGAGGCTCTCTGTGTTTGGGACGGGAGTACAATGTCCCGCACACACACGCAGCATTAGAGGATCTCAGTGTTTGGGGCGAGAGTACAATGTCCCACACACACGCAGCATTAGAGGCTCTCGGTGTTTGGTGCGAGAGTACAATGTCCCGCACACACAGCATTAGAGGATCTCGGTGTTTGGGGCGAGAGTGCAATGTCCCGCACACACGCATCATTAGAGGATCTCGGAGTTTGGGACGGGAGTACTATGTCCCACACATGCAGCATTAGAGGCTCTCTGTGTTTGGGACGGGAGTACAATGTCCCGCACACGCATCATTAGAGGATCTCAGTGTTTGGGATGAGAGTACAATGTCCCACACACGCAGCATTAGAGGATCTCGGTGTTTGGGACGAGAGTGCAATTTCCCACACACACAGCATTAGAGGCTCTCTGTGTTTGGGGCGGAGTACAATGTCCCGCACACGCATCATTAGAGGATCTCAGTGTTTGGGATGAGAGTACAATGTCCCACACACGCAGCATTAGAGGATCTCGGTATTTGGGACGAGAGTGCAATTTCCCACACACATAGCATTAGAGGCTCTCGGTGTTTGGGACGGGAGTACAATGTCCCACACACACGCAGCATTAGAGGATCTCAGTGTTTGGGACGGGAGTACAATGTCCCACACACACAGCATTAGAGGCTCTCGGTGTTTGGGACGGGAGTGCAATTTCCCACACAGAGCATTAGAGGATCTCTGTGTTTGGGGCGGGAGTACAATGTCCCACACACACAGCATTAGAGGCTCTCGGTGTTTGGGACGGGAGTGCAATTTCCCACACACAGCATTAGAGGATCTCTGTGTTTGGGGTGGGAGTACAATGTCCCACACACGCAGCATTATAGGGTCTCGGTGTTTGGGACGGGAGTACAATGTCCCACATACACAGCATTAGAGGCTCTCGGTGTTTGGGACGAGAGTACAATGTCCCACACACGCAGCATTAGAGGCTCTCGGTGTTTGGGGTGAGAGTACAATGTCCCACACACGCAGCATTAGAGGATCTCGGTGTTTGGGGCGACAGTACAATGTCCCACATACGCAGCATTAGAGGATCTCGGTGTTTGGGGCGACAGTACAATGTCCCACACACGCAGCATTAGAGGATCTCGGTGTTTGGGGCGAGAGTACAATGTCCCACACACACAGCATTAGAGGCTCTCGGTTTGGGGTGAGAGTACAATGTCCCACACACACACGCAGCATTAGAGGCTCTCGGTGTTCGGGACGGGAGTACAATGTCCCACACACGCAGCATTAGAGGATCTCAGTGTTTGGGACGAGAGTACAATGTCACACACACACGCAGCATTAGAGGCTCTTGGTGTTTGGGCCGGGAGTACAATGTCCCACACACACACGCAGCATTAGAGGCTCTCGGTGTTTGGGGCGAGAGTACAATGTCCCACACACACGCAGCATTAGAAGCTCTCCGTGTTTGGGGCGGGAGTACAATGTCCCACACACACGCAGCATTAGAAGCTCTCGGTGTTTGGGACGGGAGTACAATGTCCCACACACGCAGCATTAGAGGATCTCAGTGTTTGGGACGAGAGTACAATGTCACACACACACGCAGCATTAGAGGCTCTCGGTGTTTGGGGCGAGAGTACAATGTCCCACACACACGCAGCATTAGAGGCTCTCCGTGTTTGGGGCGAGAGTACAATGTCCCACACACGCAGCATTAGAGGATCTCAGTGTTTGGGGTGAGAGTACAATGTCCCACACACGCAGCATTAGAGGATCTCTGTGTTTGGGACGAGAGTACAATATCCGACACACACACGCAGCATTAGAGGATCTCGGTGTTTGGGGCGAGAGTACAATGTCCCACACACGCAGCATTAGAGGCTCTCGGTGTTTGGGGCGAGAGTACAATGTTCCACACGCAGCATTAGAGGATCTCGGTGTTTGGGGCGAGAGTACAATGTCCCACACACGCAGCATTAGAGGCTCTCGGTGGTTGAGACAGGAGTACAATGTCCCACACACGCAGCATTAGAGGATCTCGGTGTTTGGGACGGGAGTACAATGTCCCACACGCAGCATTAGAGGCTCTCTGTGTTTGGGACGGGAGTACAATGTCCCACACACGCAGCATTAGAGGCTCTCGGTGTTTGGGACGGGAGTGCAATGTCCCACACACACACGCAGCATTAGAGGATCTCGGTGTTTGGGACGGGAGTACAATGTCCCACACACACACAGCATTAGAGGATCTCTGTGTTTGGGACGAGAGTACAATATCCCACACGCAGCATTAGAGGATCTCGGTGTTTGGGGCGAGAGTACAATGTCCCACACACGCAGCATTAGAGGCTCTCGGTGGTTGAGACGGGAGTACAATGTCCCACACACGCAGCATTAGAGGATCTCGGTGTTTGGGACGGGAGTACAATGTCCCACACGCAGCATTAGAGGCTCTCTGTGTTTGGGACGGGAGTACAATGTCCCACACACACAGCATTAGAGGCTCTCGGTGTTTGGGGCGAGAGTGCAATGTCCCACACACACAGCATTAGAGGATCTCGGTGTTTGGGACGCGAGTGCAATGTCCCACACACACAGCATTAGAGGCTCTCGGTGTTTGGGACGAGAGTACAATGTCCCACACACGCAGCATTAGAGGATCTCGGTGTTTGGGACGGGAGTACAATGTCCCACACGCAGCATTAGAGGCTCTCTGTGTTTGGGACGGGAGTACAATGTCCCACACACGCAGCATTAGAGGCTCTCGGTTTTTGGGACGGGAGTGCAATGTCCCACACACACACGCAGCATTAGAGGATCTCGGTGTTTGGGACGGGAGTACAATGTCCCACACACACACAGCATTAGAGGATCTCTGTGTTTGGGACGAGAGTACAATATCCCACACGCAGCATTAGAGGATCTCGGTGTTTGGGGCGAGAGTACAATGTCCCACACACGCAGCATTAGAGGCTCTCGGTGGTTGAGACGGGAGTACAATGTCCCACACACGCAGCATTAGAGGATCTCGGTGTTTGGGACGGGAGTACAATGTCCCACACGCAGCATTAGAGGCTCTCTGTGTTTGGGACGGGAGTACAATGTCCCACACACGCAGCATTAGAGGCTCTCGGTGTTTGGGACGGGAGTGCAATGTCCCACACACACACGCAGCATTAGAGGATCTCTGTGTTTGGGACGGGAGTACAATGTCCCACACACACAGCATTAGAGGCTCTCGGTGTTTGGGGCGAGAGTGCAATGTCCCACACACACAGCATTAGAGGATCTCGGTGTTTGGGACGCGAGTACAATGTCCCACACATGCAGCATTAGAGGCTCTCTGTGTTTGGGACGGGAGTACAATGTCCCGCACACACACGCAGCATTAGAGGATCTCAGTGTTTGGGGCGAGAGTACAATGTCCCACACACACGCAGCATTAGAGGCTCTCGGTGTTTGGTGCGAGAGTACAATGTCCCGCACACACAGCATTAGAGGATCTCGGTGTTTGGGGCGAGAGTGCAATGTCCCGCACACACGCATCATTAGAGGATCTCGGAGTTTGGGACGGGAGTACTATGTCCCACACATGCAGCATTAGAGGCTCTCTGTGTTTGGGACGGGAGTACAATGTCCCGCACACGCATCATTAGAGGATCTCAGTGTTTGGGATGAGAGTACAATGTCCCACACACGCAGCATTAGAGGATCTCGGTGTTTGGGACGAGAGTGCAATTTCCCACACACACAGCATTAGAGGCTCTCTGTGTTTGGGGCGGAGTACAATGTCCCGCACACGCATCATTAGAGGATCTCAGTGTTTGGGATGAGAGTACAATGTCCCACACATGCAGCATTAGAGGATCTCGGTATTTGGGACGAGAGTGCAATTTCCCACACACATAGCATTAGAGGCTCTCGGTGTTTGGGACGGGAGTACAATGTCCCACACACACGCAGCATTAGAGGATCTCAGTGTTTGGGACGGGAGTACAATGTCCCACACACACAGCATTAGAGGCTCTCGGTGTTTGGGACGGGAGTGCAATTTCCCACACAGAGCATTAGAGGATCTCTGTGTTTGGGGCGGGAGTACAATGTCCCACACACACACAGCATTAGAGGCTCTCGGTGTTTGGGACGGGAGTGCAATTTCCCACACACAGCATTAGAGGATCTCTGTGTTTGGGGTGGGAGTACAATGTCCCACACACGCAGCATTATAGGGTCTCGGTGTTTGGGACGGGAGTACAATGTCCCACATACACAGCATTAGAGGCTCTCGGTGTTTGGGACGAGAGTACAATGTCCCACACACGCAGCATTAGAGGCTCTCTGTGTTTGGGGTGAGAGTACAATGTCCCACACACGCAGCATTAGAGGATCTCGGTGTTTGGGGCGAGAGTACAATGTCCCACACACACAGCATTAGAGGCTCTCGGTTTGGGGTGAGAGTACAATGTCCCACACACACACGCAGCATTAGAGGCTCTCGGTGTTCGGGACGGGAGTACAATGTCCCACACACGCAGCATTAGAGGATCTCAGTGTTTGGGACGAGAGTACAATGTCACACACACATGCAGCATTAGAGGCTCTTGGTGTTTGGGCCGGGAGTACAATGTCCCACACACACACGCAGCATTAGAGGCTCTCGGTGTTTGGGACGGGAGTACAATGTCCCACACACGCAGCATTAGAGGATCTCAGTGTTTGGGACGAGAGTACAATGTCACACACACACGCAGCATTAGAGGCTCTCGGTGTTTGGGGCGAGAGTACAATGTCCCACACACACGCAGCATTAGAGGCTCTCCGTGTTTGGGGCGAGAGTACAATGTCCCACACACGCAGCATTAGAGGATCTCAGTGTTTGGGGTGAGAGTACAATGTCCCACACACGCAGCATTAGAGGATCTCTGTGTTTGGGACGAGAGTACAATATCCGACACACACACGCAGCATTAGAGGATCTCCGTGTTTGGGGCGAGAGTACAATGTCCCACACACGCAGCATTAGAGGCTCTCGGTGTTTGAGACGAGAGTACAATGTCCCAAACACACAGCATTAGAGGATCTCTGTGTTTGGGACGGGAGTACAATGTCCCACACACACACGCAACAATAGAGGATCTTGGTGTTTGGGACGGGAGTACAATGTCCTACACACACACGCAGCAATAGAGGATCTCGGTGTTTGGGACGAGAGTACAATGTCCTACATTTGGTGGCCCTGTGTTGGTCCTTTCTTCCATGTGGTAACAAAGGAGGGAGACAGAGTGGTATGAATTATATTCATGGTGTGGTGGTATGAATTATATTCATCCTAACCTTATTGATGCCCTGTTGACATATCATGGGCCCTGCCATGCTAGGTTGCTCTTCCAGGTCCTAGGTATGAGGTTCTAGGTACGTCATCATGAAAATGCTCGTGTTCTAGGGGATGATCAGGCTGGAAGGTCCATTGCAGTGATCGACCCAATCATTGCAGAGATGAAGCCCCCCTCCACTTCCGTAGACGTCAGCCAGGGAGCGGCCGCGGCCATGTGATCGTTACCAACACGTGCCCACAAACGGAAGAGGTGCCCGGGGACCATTGGTCTTCCAGCAGCGAAACGGTTAATTGAATTGTCTGACTGGAAGATGCCAAAATATAAATTGATTGAATTTGCATTCTTCCACACGGCTAATCCCGGTGTAAGCGGCTGGCATGGCCGTTCCGTTCTCAGTGTACTTGCTATAAAAAGAAAGGTCTGAAACGGGAACAAATTGCTCTAGCCTCCTGGTCTTGGCGTTCTTTGGATTGGGTACACTGCAATAGTTGTGTTACCACCGTGGAATCATTGTTTATTCCCCCGCTGTGACATGGAAGTGGTGGAACAGGGGGCCAAGTATGGAGACTGGGAGCGGTCCTATGATCCCAGCACGGTCACTCAGTAATGGGGTTTGCCTTGGAATACAGAAGGGACTTCTTCACCTCTTCACCTCTACATCAGAAGGCCCAGTGACTGTACGGTGGGCCGCTGGGAGGTGACACTTTGTAAGAGGGTCTTTTCCGAGGATTTCTTATCTTGGTTTAACATTTCTGAGCCTTAGGGCTGCTTATAATGAAGCGACAGGGATGCCGTTATGGTATTAACCCTTTCTGTGTTGGAACCAACAGTTGTCACGGGGGTCCAGGACTAAAGTTTCCACTGGGGTCCCCCGTGTCGGTGGCCTTGCGAGGCCACCCTCTTTCTATTACATTCCTCCCCCCCTCACACACCTCTTCGCTCTCCCCCTCTATTTCACTCGCGCTTCTCACACTCCCCCTTTTCCCTCTCCCTCCCCCCATGTATTTCTCCCCCCTCTGTATCTCACCTACACCTCCTCTCCCCCTCCCTCTCTTGTTGATTCACTCCCCCCTCACTCCTCCACTTCTCCCCCTCCCTCTCTTACACAACCTCACTCGCTCTCCCCCCTCCTCCTCTCTCACTCAATACTCCACCTCCTCTCACTCAATTCCACTCCCTCAATCCCTCTCAAATCCACTCTCTCTCACACTTAAACCCCTCCTCACATTCAATTCCCCCCCTCCCCATCTCACTCAATACCCGCCATGTTAAGAGAAGATGTAACGTCCCTTTATAAGCAGAGGAACCCGGTTTAAATCTAAGTATAAACTTATCTTGGAATATGCAACGATTGTTTACTTACTAGTGCGGGGTTGGCCAACTCCAGACCTCAAGGGCCATCAACAGGCCACGTCTTCAGGATATTGTATTGTATTGTATGTCTTTATTTATATAGCGCCATAAATGTACATAGCGCTTCACAGTAGTAATACATATCATATAAATAACAAATAATATAAATAACAGATCATGGGAATAAGTGCTTCAGACATACTGTAAAAGTAACATTAAGGAAGGAGTCCCTGCTCCGAGGAGCTTACAATCTAATTGGTAGGTAGGGAGAACGTACAGAGACAGTAGGAGGGAATACTAGTAAGTGCGTCTGCAGGGGATATCCCTGCTTCAGCACAGGTGGCTCAATCAGTGGCTCAGACTGAGCCACCTGTGCTGAAGTAGGGATATCCCTAACACCTGGCCAGGTGGTGGCCCCTGAGGACTGGTGTTGGCCATCCCTGTACCCCGTCTGCATCTGTATCAACCCCCGACCCCAGAATGAGATAATCTCACTTTATATTATTGAACTATCAGAGCATTTTGCTTCATTCCACTTGGCACTGGTGGAACCTTTCCGCCTACCTGCCCAGGGGCGATGAATAATGAATGCACTTTCTAATGTAAACCTCTTCCTGCAAGAGATCAGAGGACCCGCTCGGGAATTACAGATTACGGAACTACTTATGAGTCCGACTTTGCGGAGGAGATGTCAGGGCTCCCTGATGCACAAGACACAACGCTGTTAAGAAGCGGCGGATCATCTAAAGTGCCGATGACGCTTCCATCAGGAGGACGGAACAAGCACATGGAAAAGTCTTCAGAAGTTCTACTCAAGTCTAACTGTCCTTCAATGGGAGGGAGAGAAAGAGAGGGAGGGAGAGAAAGAGAGAGGGAGGGGGAGAAAGAGAGAGGGAGAGAGAGCGAGGGAGGGAGAGAGGGAGGGAGAGAAAGAGAGAGAGGGAGAGACGGGGAGAGAGAGTGGGAGGGAGAGAAAGAGAGGGAGGGAGAGAAAGAGAGAGGGAGAGACGGGGAGAGAGAGTGGGAGGGAGAGAAAGAGAAAGGGAGGGAGAGAAAGAGACACTGATGAGTCCCAAAAAGCCAAAAGCTGTCTGTGAGTAGGTTACTGGCTCTGCACTTCTGTAACCCAGGCTGTGCTGAAAAGCTGTGTAATGCGGTAGGCATATGTTTATTATAGGGAATCCATGTTAAAGTGGACAAGAAGCAAAAACCGCCCTCTGACTGCTCATTTGCATGTCATTACCCAGAATCCCTGGCTGCAGTGGACGCATTGTATGCTTAGACGTGTGAATGTGCTCACAAGGGATATTTGTATTTGCTGTATTTTAATAGGAATTTAGAAAATCATATTTGACACCAGCAGTGACTGAGCCCAGAGTTAAAACCCCTGCTCTATCCCAAAACCTTATAGCAAATGTCCGAAACAGTCGCAAAAATGCAGGCAGCGACTCGGTGTTGATTTTGTATCTTGTGTGTTCTCTGCTGAATTTCTCTCTGAAAAAATATAGAAGCACTTTGCTAAATGTGTTTCCGAAGTGTCAAAACTCGCAGTCAGATTCCAAGATGGATTCGTCAAAAATACTGACAGGTCCAAGCTAGAAACTGTGTAACGTGTGATCTGTGATATACATGGGGGCCGCAGTTGTACAACTTCCCCCCGATGCCACAGAGGAGAAGCAGAAACCCCAGGATGGGTCCGGAGCCCCAATAAGGGCTGAGTGCTGTTCAAGACGTGGACATGGGAGACCCTACCCGACCCCCCTCCTCCCACGACACTGTTCAGCTCTGGCGAGCCAGCCTGGCTGGGGTTGTGGGGGGCCTGGTAGCCCAGGGCCCCCATCGTTCACGGGTTGCTGTGCAAAGAAGGTGGGGCTTAACGTTTCCAAACGCGAGGTCCACGTGAAATGATAGACAAGTCCCTGAAATTCCCATCCCCAAGAAATATATTATTAAGTCTATCGGATAGGTTTAAGTTTGTGTTGGCTGTTCCATCGTCACAGCTTCAGCGGGACTGTCACGCCAGCCCGAGGGTGCCGGGAAAATGCTTAGAAGAAAGGGTCCGGCTGTACGGCCGGGCCTCTGGTTCAGTCCCTAGAAGACATTGGACAGGTTGGAGGCACCGCTTCTGCTGTCGGGCTGCGCTCCCGCCCAAGTCAGGAGAAAGCTGCGCATCAACTGCGCTGTCTGGCCTAAGTAGCCACCAGGGGGGACTTCCTGGGCGGGGCAGGGGAGGCAGGCTGGAGTGGGGCTGTTAAGGGTCTTCTCCCATACTACTTTTCAAGGCAAAAGTGGTGCACTTCTGGAGCAAACTAACTGCGCCATTTGTATGAAAGAAAAAAGTCCCATTGAAATGAATGCGGTTGTTTTCTTTGTTGCAGTTTTTTGCCCCACTTTTGCCGTGAGGCGTAGACCCTCAGAGACTATTTTAAAAATAAGAATAATGATAATATATTGACATAAGACTTGTTGAAGGTCATTAGGCCGTGGCATGTAGATGTAGTCCATGCAAAGGTCACTCCAAGGTCAGGGCCTTATCACAAGACGCTCCTCCTTCCCGGGAGATGACTGGTAATGTTTAGCTGCCGCACGGCACACACTTACATCTGAAAATGGACCGTGAAGTTTTCTGTTCGGTTTACACTCCACCTGGAGATTCCCACACGCAAAAAATCCCCCCATAGAGCACATTATCTCCCTGTATAACACACCAAGTAGCACTGATTCGCCATTCTTCATCGGAGGAGCGTGTCTGGTCCCAGCCAATAACTAGAGACCTGACAGTCCAACGGGGATAGAGATCCAACAGGGATAGAGATCCAACAGGGATAGAGGTCCAACAGGGATAGAAGTCCAACAGGGATAGAGGTCCAACAGAGATAGAGGTCCAACAGGGATAGAGGTCCAAAGGGTATAGAGGTCCAACAGGGATAGAGGTCCAACAGGGATAGAGGTCCAAAGGGGATAGAGGTCCAACAGGGATAGAGGTCCAACTGGGATAGAGGTCCAACAAGGAGAGAGGTCCAAAGGGGATAGAGGTCCAACAGGGATAGAGGTCCAAAGGGGATAGAGGTCCAACAGGGATAGAGGTCCAACAGGGATAGAGGTCCAAAGGGGATAGAGGTCCAACGGTACTAAATGGGGCTATTACACAAGACACCCGAATGACACCTTGGAGCCCATTTAAGTGAATGGGCTGCATAGCATAGCACTGCTTGGTAAATATGGACCGGCCCCATACACAATAATTTGATCTTTATCGCTCGGGGGGTGGGGGGGAGGGTGTTGGGGTTACAACACTATAAGAGACTTGTGCAGAGGTGCAACCAGGAGACAGATTTAGGGAAATTAAACCATTTATTCGTCTATTATTTATTCAGCCCGTAGCTTTAAGCAATACTGCACATTTCAGGCTAACTCACTTTCCCAGTCCCTCTCTGCAGGGCTGGGAGGATAGGCTTCTTTCCAACCTATGACCCCAAAGTCCAAAGAGGTACCTGTAAGCAGGGGGCCCTTTATATCAGTCCCCGGGTCTGGGTTGGTGGCCATAGGGTGCACCCTCTGGCGGGTTCCAGTGATTGCCGTGTCCTGCATTAGTGGGTCTGGTTCCCTGGGATCTCTCTGGCAGCACAGTCCCTCTGTGCTCAGGAGCCCCCTGCAGTTTGTGCAGCACACATTTAAACCTGCTGGATGAGCCAGGTGCAGATTGTTTAATTGCCTCTAGCTGCCATTAACCAGCTCCTTGCTGACCAAATCAGCTACAGACAGGCTCTGTGTGCTGCCTTTTTAAACCAGGGAAAGGCCCTGTCCGCCACACTCTCTAGCATTTAAGTGAATAGGCTGCATTGCATAACACTGATTAGCAAATATGGACCGGCCTCATACACAATTATTTGATCTTTATCTCTCGGAGGGGATTTTGCCCCAATATCTAGCATCCTGCGAGACTCTGCAAACAGGTTTTCCTCTGTCCAGTGACGAACATTGCAACAAGAAAACACGCTCTTTGTCCAACTCCCTGAATACGTCAGCTATCCCGTACACCGAGGACACTGTTGTGATGGTGTTCGTCCTGCAGCGCCATTACTGTTACCCCAGTTGGAAATACAATAAGATATTAATGATATGCCCACCATACAGACGGAAATAAGGAGTATTTAAATGGCACCCTCATGGAAACAGAAAGGATTGGGCACATCATGAAACCGCTGAACATGTATCAGCCATCATTAACTAACATCCAAACCTCCAAATAATCCAGGAGAACTTTGCTAAACCTTCCATCGCGGGCAGAAACTCCGGCCACAGGTTATTAGATAACCTGATCTTGGATCTTCCTTTATGGGCTTGCCCGCGATTCTGTTGTGTTTGCTCCATTCCCTGGGAAGCGATGAATGAATATTATAAAAACATAATGAATGAGTGGGCCGCAGGCGAGAATGGGACTTTGTGGGCACACATTAAGGGTACGGATAATGTGATCACAATCCAGATGGGGATCTTGATTTTTATCTCTCCTTCCAATATCACACAAATTCTCCTTCTGTAAATGTAGTCACACTCCGCTGTGTCCAAGTCACACAAACCAAAGACCAACACCGTATCCTGGTCATCCCCTGAACACCTTCTCCATGTAGGAAATGCCTGCAATGCATTGGTCTGTGTCGTGAGGTCTGAGGGACAGCAGACAATGAGAGATCATGGTCCATATTTACTGAACGGTCTTCCACCAGAAGACAAAGGGTACAAAGATGGCGGCAGCACTCCGCTCCATTCAAAATGGGGCTTGGTGCTCTAGCAGGAAAGCGAGAAGCACTTCAAAGACTTCGATAGAGAACAGTAACCTGCCTGTGGCACGCTCAAATTCCATGACAAAGGTCAAATAGACATTTAAAGTCTTTTTAATGATGCAGACATAATGCACAATGCTGCAGAGAAATCCCTTCTTCAGGTGAACGCACCATAAGACACCTTCCAATGCTGGAGGACGCATTAGAACTCATTGGGGCCTATTCTAGTAGCGCCAATGTGTGACAACCCGCTTCTAAAGTGCCCGTCCCGTGGGATTGGCATGTGATGCTATTCGGTAAGGCCTTCTCGCATGTCCAATCTGCATCTAAAAGGTGTTTTTTAGAAGCGGTTTCACTCCAGCTCTGCCAATCCTACCGGTTTGTCCAAATATCCTCCAACTCGCATTGACAATAACTGTCATTCTCGTAGCTCCGTTATGCAAACCGCTTCTGAAAACTAGCATTTTTTTCGCACCCCCCCCCCCCCCCCCAGGCCGCGGAAATTGGGATTGCGAGTTCCATCCAGAGCCGGAGATATGGGTTTGGCTGAGAGAGCCAGATTCGGGATGGAGTTAGCACCATCGTAGGTCATTCCGCTTCCAAAGTAAGTACGATCCGGGCGGTTTGTCACTTTTTATAGACGAGGTTTAGAAGAAGCGATTTTCAATAGAGATTATAGGGTTTTTTTCACACATTTCATCCCGCTATTTCAGAACATATTTGGCAATGACAACTTCGGCGCTTGGAGAATAGGGCCCCATTGGCTTGGATGGGCCTTAAAGTCTCATGCAGAATACTGCTTGGTAAATATATGGCCCCGTGGGATGTATACATAATGTGAGCAGCAGTGAAACCTATCGCTCTGGCTATTTCCTTGGAATACTGTATTAACCTATTCAACAGGTCCCTGTATTTATCATTTCTGCACAATAATACAGGTCACTTCCTTCATTTCATATTAGTGCTACTCATTTTGTGCAGAGCCCCTCCAAAATGCTATACGAGTATCCAGTATAGGAACATGTACAGAAGACATACACAGATACAGTTATACTCGTGCACACAGGATGCAGTGTATGTTCCTCTACAGTGGCTGCTGTCACAGTATTCATGGACGAAACCCTACACAATATGTTTATTATGGAAGGAGGGAGAGAAGGGGAGATCGGATTTCCCAACGATGACCGTTGTATATAATGGGCAATTGCAAAGCGTTCACACAATGAATGTATGGGAAGGGTAACAGTGAGGAGGGGAGAGGGAGAATTATCTGTAGGGTCACAGTCTCTATAATGGGAGTGTCAGGCATGTTATGGGGTCAGAGGTCCGCACAGGGCAGCGATTGGAGCCAAACGAGAGACGCTGGAAGACGTTCCATGCGAACTATGTCTGTGCCTGGGATAGACACATGGGGACCCGAATCAGGGAGGAGAATGCTTCAAACATCTTACAGTTAGTAGGATCCGTGTGCAGCTGCAGTTAGTAGGATCCGTGTGCAGCTGCAGTTAGTAGGATCCGTGTGCAGCTGCAGTTAGTAGGATCCGTGTGCAGGTGCAGTTAGTAGGGTCCGTGTGCAGCTGCAGTTAGTAGGATCCGTGTGTAGCTGCAGTTAGTAGGATCCGTGTGCAGCTGCAGTTAGTAGGATCCGTGTGCAGCTGCAGTTAGTAGGATCCGTGTGCAGCTGCAGTTAGTAGGATCCGTGTGCAGCTGCCGTTAGTAGGATCCGTGTGCAGCTGCAGTTAGTAGGATCCGTGTGCAGCTGCAGTTAATAGGATCCGTGTGCAGGTGCAGTTAGTAGGATCCGTGTGCAGCTGCCGTTAGTAGGATCCGTGTGCAGCTGCAGTTAGTAGGATCCATGTGCAGCTGCAGTTAGTAGGATCCGTGTACAGGTGCAGTTAGTAGGATCCGTGTACAGGTGCAGTTAGTAGGATCCGTGTGCAGCTGCAGTTAGTAGGATCCGTGTGCAGGTGCAGTTAGTAGGATCCGTGTGCAGCTGCAGTTAGTAGGATCCGTGTGCAGCTGCAGTTAGTAGGATCCGTGTGCAGCTGCAGTTAGTAGGATCCGTGTGCAGCTGCAGTTAGTAGGATCCGTGTGCAGCTGCAGCTAGTAGGATCCGTGTGCAGCTGCAGTTAGTCGGATCCGTGTGCAGCTGCAGTTAGTAGGATCCGTGTGCAGCTGCCGTTAGTAGGATCCGTGTGCAGCTGCAGTTAGTAGGATCCGTGTGCAGCTGCAGTTAATAGGATCCGTGTGCAGGTGCAGTTAGTAGGATCCGTGTGCAGCTGCCGTTAGTAGGATCCGTGTGCAGCTGCATTTAGTAGGATCCGTGTGCAGCTGCAGTTAGTAGGATCCGTGTGCAGCTGCAGTTAGTAGGATCCGTGTGCAGCTGCAGTTAGTAGGATCCGTGTGCAGCTGCAGTTAGTAGGATCCGTGTGCAGCTGCAGTTAGTAGGATCCGTGTGCAGCTGCAGTTAGTAGGATCCGTGTGCAGCTGCAGTTAGTAGGATCCGTGTGCAGCTGCAGTTAGTAGGATCCGTGTGCAGCTGCAGTTAGTAGGATCCGTGTGCAGCTGCAGTTAGTAGGATCCGTGTGCAGCTGCAGTTAGTAGGATCCGTGTGCAGCTGCAGTTAGTAGGATCCGTGTGCAGCTGCAGTTAGTAGGATCCGTGTGCAGCTGCAGTTAGTAGGATCCGTGTGCAGCTGCAGTTAGTAGGATCCGTGTGCAGCTGCAGTTAGTAGGATCCGTGTGCAGCTGCAGTTAGTAGGATCCGTGTGCAGCTGCAGTTAGTAGGATCCGTGTGCAGCTGCAGTTAGTAGGATCCGTGTGCAGCTGCAGTTAGTAGGATCCGTGTGCAGCTGCAGTTAGTAGGATCCGTGTGCAGCTGCAGTTAGTAGGATCCGTGTGCAGCTGCAGTTAGTAGGATCCGTGTGCAGCTGCAGTTAGTAGGATCCGTGTGCAGCTGCAGTAGCAATGCATTTCCATGTTTGTATGCGCTGACAGTCTGTGATCTATCCGGAGTTCAGCATCTATTATAATTATGTATTTTGTATGGTGCTAACCATGTATTCAGTGCTCCACAATGAACAATGTAGAAATACAAGGCATTACATACACCAGGGGTTCTCAACTCCGGTCCTCAAGACCCCCCAGCAGGTCATGGTTTCAGGATATCCCTGCTTCAGCACATGTGGCTCAATCAGTGGCCCAGTCTTCTGAGCCACATGTGCTGAAGCAGGGATAGCCTGAAAACTTGACCTGTTGGGGGGTCTTGGGGAGTGGAGTTGAAAGCCCCTGACATAAACAATTAGGAATACCATGAGTATGAGCACAACACCAACCCCTCTCCCAAAGAGCTTACAATCTAAGTACCACCGAGCTGTTAGTAGCATGTTCACGTGCTTTATTATGCTAACACATGGGACCAAACACGCTACAGGTTTTGAATGTTTCACGAGAGCCCAACACACATGTAATAAGTATGAGAGCTGCTCTGAGGTTCTGCTGACACATCACAGCTGTGGTTTGATGAAGCCCAAGAAACCTGCATATGACAGGGAGACCTGACTAATATGAGGTGTTCAGAGATGTCACTCAAGTATGTCGGTCCCCCCTCCAGGCTCTGGCGTTCATAGAAAGCAAGATAAGACATCACACACTGCCTGCCAGACTCCTTCAACCAATCAAGCGTCATTAATGCAGAATGACTCCGCTGTGGAACTGTAAGAGGTATCTGCACAGCTGGATGGAGGCTGGAACATGGGGAACATCTGGCTGATCCTTGGAGCCTTTCTGGTGACTTGTCAAAACCGTGCTTGGCATCTCTGGGGAACTGGGGGTCCTGAAACAGCTAAAAGGACTAGGTCCCGAGATGACTGCACTTTCACATGTTGCATTCACTTTCTCTATTCTCTAAGACAGTGTTTTTCCACCGGGGTTCCTAGGAGCCCTTTGGTTTCCGGGGCATCCCTAATGGGTTCCCTGCAATTGAAGATTGTAACAAATACAGAAGAATTTACACTGCATCTGATCTTCTGATCTCAGACGCGCTATTAGAGAGGGTTGGGGTTCCTTACAATGCATCAGATCTCAGACGCGCTATTAGAGGGGGTTGGGGTTCCTTACAATGCATCTGATCTCAGACGCGCTATTAGAGAGGGTTGTGGTTCCTTACAATGCATCTGATCTCAGACGCGCTATTAGAGAGGGTTGGGGTTCCTTACAATGCATCTTATCTCAGACGCGCTATTAGAGGGGGTTGGGGTTCCTTACAATGCATCTTATCTCAGACGCGCTATTAGAGGGGGTTGGGGTTCCTTACAATGCATCTTATCTCAGACGCGGTATTAGAGAGGGTTGGGGTTCCTTACAATGCATCTGATCTCAGACGCGCTATTAGAGGGGGTTGGGGTTCCTTACAATGCATCTGATCTCAGACGCGCTATTAGAGAGGGTTGTGGTTCCTTACAATGCATCTTATCTCAGACGCGCTATTAGAGGGGGTTGGGGTTCCTAACAATTCCCCCCCCCCCTGCTCAGCTCCGGTGTGAAATTATGCCGCTTTGCCATGCCAACGCAACATCATGTGACCTCGCGGGGTCAGTTGTCACCGGGTTACCATGGTGACGTGTTGCTGAAGACAAGGTAGGAGAAAGTTACAGAGGCCTCGCGTGGTTCCCCGGCATTTAATTTAATTGCGCTGGACTTCTGTAACCGCTGCGCCCCCCGAAACGTCTCCCAGTTTGCACCCCCCGCCTTATCCCAAAAATGGCTGAAAACCCCTGCTCTAGAATATACCCTGAATATATATAGATATTAGATTGTAAGCTCTTTGAAACAGGGTTTTTTTGTGCCTCTGTTATTCTACCATGTGTAGCTCTGTATATATAGGAACACATTATCATTATTGCAGTACGGCCTCCTCACACACATACAGTGCACACGTCACAGCGCTGCTTAGCCAGTCCCCTCACACACATACGGTGCACACGTCACAGCGCTGCTTAGCCAGTCCCCTCACACACATACAGTGCACACGTCACAGCGCTGCTTAGCCAGTCCCCTCACACACATACGGTGCACACGTCACAGCGCTGCTTAGCCAGTCCCCTCACACACATACGGTGCACACGTCACAGCGCTGCTTAGCCAGTCCCTTCACACACATACGGTGCACACGTCACAGCGCTGCTTAGCCAGTCCCCTCACACACATACGGTGCACACGTCACAGCGCTGCTTAGCCAGTCCCCTCACACACATACGGTGCACACGTCACAGCGCTGCTTAGCCAGTCCCCTCACACACATACGGTGCACACGTCACAGCGCTGCTTAGCCAGTTCCCTCACACACATACGGTGCACACGTCACAGCGCTGCTTAGCCAGTCCCCTCACACACATACGGTGCACACGTCACAGCGCTGCTTAGCCAGTCCCCTCACACACATATGGTGCACACGTCACAGCGCTGCTTAGCCAGTCCCCTCACACACATACGGTGCACACGTCACAGCGCTGCTTAGCCAGTCCCCTCACACACATACGGTGCACACGTCACAGCGCTGCTTAGCCAGTCCCCTCACACACATATGGTGCACACGTCACAGCGCTGCTTAGCCAGTCCCCTCACACACATACTGTACGGTGCACACGTCACAGCGCTGCTTAGCCAGTCCCCTCACACACATACGGTGCACACGTCACAGCGCTGCTTAGCCAGTCCCCTCACACACATACGGTGCACACGTCACAGCGCTGCTTAGCCAATCCCCTCACACACATACAGTGCACACGTCACAGCGCTGCTTAGCCAGTCCCCTCACACACATACGGTGCACACGTCACAGCGCTGCTTAGCCAGTCCCCTCACACACATACGGTGCACATGTCACAGCGCTGCTTAGCCAGTCCCCTCACACTCATACGGTGCACACGTCACAGCGCTGCTTAGCCAGTCCCCTCACACACATACGGTGCACACGTCACAGCGCTGCTTAGCCAGTCCCCTCACACACATACGGTGCACACGTCACAGCGCTGCTTAGCCATTCCCCTCACACACATACGGTGCACACGTCACAGCGCTGCTTAGCCAGTCCCCTCACACACATACGGTGCATACGTCACAGCGCTGCTTAGCCAGTCCCCTCATACACATACGGTGCACACGTCACAGCGCTGCTTAGCCAGTCCCCTCACACACATACGGTGCACACGTCACAGCGCTGCTTAGCCAGTCCCCTCACACACATACGGTGCACACGTCACAGCGCTGCTTAGCCAGTCCCCTCACACACATACGGTGCACACGTCACAGCGCTGCTTAGCCAGTCCCCTCACACACATACTGTACGGTGCACACGTCACAGCGCTGCTTAGCCGGCACCATCACACACATACAGTGCACACGTCACAGCGCTGCTTAGCCAGTCCCCTCACACACATACAGTGCACACGTCACAGCGCTGCTTAGCCAGTCCCCTCACACACATACGGTGCACACGTCACAGCGCTGCTTAGCCGGTCCCCTCACACACATACGGTGCACACGTCACAGCGCTGCTTAGCCAGTCCCCTCACACACATACGGTGCACACGTCACAGCGCTGCTTAGCCAGTCCCCTCACACACATACGGTGCACACGTCACAGCGCTGCTTAGCCAGTCCCCTCACACACATATGGTGCACACGTCACAGCGCTGCTTAGCCAGTCCCCTCACACACATACGGTGCACACGTCACAGCGCTGCTTAGCCAGTCCCCTCACACACATACGGTGCACACGTCACAGCGCTGCTTAGCCAGTCCCCTCACACACATATGGTGCACACGTCACAGCGCTGCTTAGCCAGTCCCCTCACACACATACTGTACGGTGCACACGTCACAGCGCTGCTTAGCCAGTCCCCTCACACACATACGGTGCACACGTCACAGCGCTGCTTAGCCAGTCCCCTCACACACATACGGTGCACACGTCACAGCGCTGCTTAGCCAATCCCCTCACACACATACAGTGCACACGTCACAGCGCTGCTTAGCCAGTCCCCTCACACACATACGGTGCACACGTCACAGCGCTGCTTAGCCAGTCCCCTCACACACATACGGTGCACATGTCACAGCGCTGCTTAGCCAGTCCCCTCACACTCATACGGTGCACACGTCACAGCGCTGCTTAGCCAGTCCCCTCACACACATACGGTGCACACGTCACAGCGCTGCTTAGCCAGTCCCCTCACACACATACGGTGCACACGTCACAGCGCTGCTTAGCCATTCCCCTCACACACATACGGTGCACACGTCACAGCGCTGCTTAGCCAGTCCCCTCACACACATACGGTGCATACGTCACAGCGCTGCTTAGCCAGTCCCCTCATACACATACGGTGCACACGTCACAGCGCTGCTTAGCCAGTCCCCTCACACACATACGGTGCACACGTCACAGCGCTGCTTAGCCAGTCCCCTCACACACATACGGTGCACACGTCACAGCGCTGCTTAGCCAGTCCCCTCACACACATACGGTGCACACGTCACAGCGCTGCTTAGCCAGTCCCCTCACACACATACTGTACGGTGCACACGTCACAGCGCTGCTTAGCCGGCACCATCACACACATACAGTGCACACGTCACAGCGCTGCTTAGCCAGTCCCCTCACACACATACAGTGCACACGTCACAGCGCTGCTTAGCCAGTCCCCTCACACACATACGGTGCACACGTCACAGCGCTGCTTAGCCGGTCCCCTCACACACATACGGTGCACACGTCACAGCGCTGCTTAGCCAGTCCCCTCACACACATACGGTGCACACGTCACAGCGCTGCTTAGCCAGTCCCCTCACACACATACGGTGCACACGTCACAGCGCTGCTTAGCCAGTCCCCTCACACACATACGGTGCACACGTCACAGCGCTGCTTAGCCAGTCCCCTCACACACATACGGTGCACACGTCACAGCGCTGCTTAGCCAGTCCCCTCACACACATACGGTGCACACGTCACAGCGCTGCTTAGCCAGTCCCCTCACACACATACGGTGCACACGTCACAGCGCTGCTTAGCCAGTCCCCTCACACACATTCGGTGCACACGTCACAGCGCTGCTTAGCCAGTCCCCTCACACACATACGGTGCACACGTCACAGCGCTGCTTAGCCAGTCCCCTCACACACATACGGTGCACACGTCACAGCGCTGCTTAGCCAGTCCCCTCACACACATACAGTGCACACGTCACAGCGCTGCTTAGCCAGTCCCCTCACACACATACGGTGCACACGTCACAGCGCTGCTTAGCCAGTCCCCTCACACACATACGGTGCACACGTCACAGCGCTGCTTAGCCAGTCCCCTCACACACATACGGTGCACACGTCACAGCGCTGCTTAGCCGGCACCCTCACACACATACGGTGCACACGTCACAGCGCTGCTTAGCCAGTTCCCTCACACACATACGGTGCACACGTCACAGCGCTGCTTAGCCAGGCCCCTCACACACATACAGTGCACACGTCACAGCGCTGCTTAGCCAGTCCCCTCACACACATACGGTGCACACGTGACAGCGCTGCTTAGCCGGCACCCTCACACACATACGGTGCACACATGTGCACAAGGCAAACAAGGCATGCAAAAGCACAATATTACTCTGACAATCTCCACCAGAATACATCAAACCCAGCTAACTTCTGGAAGGTTATCAACAATATATTCCAGGCTCCTAACCATCAACAACCAAGTAATATCACTAAGGGGGATATTACTCTGACAAACCCCACTGACATTGCAAATGCATTCAATGATTACTTTGTGGGGTGTGCCACTAACTTATTAGCGAAACGCAGCCCAAACCACAAACCTGAATCTCATCCTGGGAGTACCCACATAGCCCCATCCCCTCCCAACACTGCCCACAGTTTTCAATTTGGCCCAGTATCTGAAGAGGAGATTACACAAGCGCTCCTCAAACTAAAACTAAGCAGCCAATGCGGACCCGACTTACTACAATCTAGGTTCCTATGACTTGGTGCCCCAGCCATTGCCAAACCAATTGCTTCCATAGTCAACTCTATCCTGTCTTCAGGCCATATCCCTAAGGCTGAGGCGCCAGTGCCTCCGCTGCATGTGCGCCCGCGAGGCTGGCGGCGCGTGCAGCCGATTCCCCGGTCTGCAGTGAGCTGCAGGAAGAGAGACCGGGGGGGGGGGGGCGTGGCGGGGGAGTTATGGGGGAGCAGCCATGACGCCACCCGGCAGGTTCGCCCTCATTGGCTGAAACTCCGGGGGCGTGGCCTAGCACTCCGACGCGAGTCCTGCTCTCAATTCTATTGAGAGCAGGAGAAACTCTCGCCACAGCGCTGCGGCCGCCCCTCGCAGTGGGCCCGGCGCCATTGAGGGGAGGGCTCTCGTCCCTGCAGCGTCCGCCACAGCGGGCGCTGCAGTAGCATGCGGGGCCTCAGCCTAAGACCTGGAAAACTGCTAGAGTTGTCCCAATCTTCAAAAGTGGGGACAAAAACACTGTCTCAAACTACAGGCCAATCTCACTTCTCCCAATCCTATCCAAAGTCATGGAAAAATGTGTCCACTCCCAATTAAGCGATTTCTATACCAAAACAAATTTCCCTAGCCAATTCCAATCTGGCTTTCGCCCAAAAACACTCCACCGTAACTACCCTGCTAAAAGTTTGCAATGAAATCCAGTGTGGAATGGAACGGGGACAACTCACTGGTGCAGTATTCCTAGATTTTGCAAAGGCTTTTGATACAGTTGATCATGTTATCCTGCTTAACAAACTCCAGAGCTCTGGAATAGGGAAACATGCTTTAAACTGGTTTCAGTCCTACCTATCAGGAAGATCCCAACATGTGTCCATCTCAGGCCCCTACTTTTCTCAGTGTTCACTAATGATCTTCCCACAGTTTGTAAGGAAGCCCCAATACACATGTACTGTATGCAGATGACACAATCCGATATGCACACAGCTATAGCCTCTCTGACCTTCAACACATACTTCAGTCTGACTTTTTGAGACTTGAAAACTGGATTTCCCAAAACAAACTGTTTTTAAACACTGACAAGACTGTAACAATGGTATTTGGGACCAAGACTAAATTTTTAAAGCTTCCAGTGACTGAGCTCCAGATTAGAACCAACGCTAACACCACCCTAACCCCTGTCACTAGTTTTAAATACCTGGGCTTATGGTTTGACTCCCACTTAACATTCGGAATGCACATTGATACCCTGACAACCAAGACCTATGCCAAACTAGGGGTACTTTACAGGAACAAATCCTCCCTAAGTCTCCTGGTCAGAAAGCGTATCGCACAGCAGATGCTAATGCCAATTATTGACTATGGAGACATAGTATATGGCTCGGCTCCTCAAACCCACCTTAGCAAACTTGACACCCTCTACAATTCAATATGCCGTTTTGTTCTCCAATGCAATTACAACACACATCACTGCGAAATGCTCAAAGAACTAGATTGGTTATCACTAGAGTCTAGGCGCAAAGTTCACCTTTCCTGTCTTGCCTTTAAATTCTTTATGGGCAAGCTACCCAGCTATCTGAACAAGCTCCTCACCCCTACCACACGCAGCACCTATCACCTGAGATCAGACTCCAAAAGACTGTTCATGGTCCCAAGGCTCAACAAAGTATCCGGCCGCTCCACCTTCTCTTACCGTGCACCCCAAAACTGGAACAGCCTACCGGGGACTCTCACATCCACCACCAGTTTAAGTTCTTTCAAATCTAAAGCTGTCTCACTTTTTAATCTGGTCTGTACAGTAACTGTTTCATACGCCCATAATATATATTATCTTTAACAGTGCATGCAATGTCTTGTATATAAGGTATACCCTGCTCATTTATGTAACTGTATTTGTAACCATGTACTATTTGTCTTACTCTGTGCCCAGGACATACTTGAAAACGAGCGGTAACTCTCAATGTATTACTCCTGGTAACACATTTTATAAATAAATAAACACATCACAGCGCTGCTTAACCGGCACGACCTGAGTCAGAATTTCTTGCAGCAAACTGCCAGCAGCCACACGCACACGGGAGAAGATATGTGGGCAGAGGCGAGCAAACACTTCCACACGCCCGCAGCTAACTGCGAAGTGTCTGAACCGTGACATCATCCCCAGAGAGGCCAGGTGACAGATATCACAGTGAGATGCCGAGTCCCATCAGGAACTTAACCCTGCGGAGTTTATAGCCAGGAGGTGCAGTGGCAGGAGAGGGGACGTATGGAGAGTCGCTGGGTGTGTAATGTATAGCCAGGAGGTGCAGTGGCAGGAGAGGGGACGTATGGAGAGTCGCTGGGTGTGTAATGTATAGCCAGGAGGTGCAGTGGCAGGAGAGGGGACGTATGGAGAGTCGCTGGGTGTGTAATGTATAGCCAGGAGGTGCAGTGGCAGGAGAGGGGACGTATGGAGAGGCTTCGATTTCACATAACATCATATATTACACTTTCCAACATACTATTGTGTGAGAGAGACTCTGATTCTGCCTCTGTACGGTCTCCCCACTTACCACTTAGAGTGTAAGCTCTTCGGGGCAGGGACTCCTTTTCCTATTGTTACTTTTGTGTTATATTATTATGTCCTGTGTGTTACTTCTGTGAGGCGCGGGGTACATGGCGCTATATAAATAAAGATATACATACTCTAAATGTTAGTGTACAGTATAAAAAGCTTTGCAAACCCCAAGGGAATCAATTGTACCTGTGACTGTAACAAGAGCAAATCTTACAAACACCTAATTCCCATCACACCTACTACAGCGCGTAATTCCCATCACACTTACTACAGCGTGTAACTCCCATCACACCTACTATAGCCCCTAATTCCCATCACTCCTACTACAGCGCGTAATTCCCATCACACCTACTACAGCCCCTAATTCCCATCACACCTACTACAGCGCGTAATTCCCATCACACCTACTACAGTGCCTAATTCCCATCACACCTACTACAGCCCCTAATTCCCATCACTCCTACTACAGCACCTAATTCCCATCACACCTACTACAACACCTAATTCCCATCCCACCTACTACAGCGCGTAATTCCCATCACACCTACAACAGCCCCTAATTCCCATCACACCTACTACAGCCCCTAATTCCCATCACACCTACTACAGCGCGTAATTCCCATCACACCTACTACAGCGCGTAATTCCCATCACACCTACTACAACACCTAATTCCCATCACACATACTACAGCGCGTAATTCCCATCACACCTATTACAGTGCCTAATTCCCATCACACTTACTACAGCACCTAATTCCCATCACACTTACTACAGCACCTAATTCCCATCACTCCTACTACAGCGCCTAATTCCCATCACACCTACTACAGCACCTAATTCCATTCACACCTACTACAGCGTCTAATTCCCATCACTCCTACTATAGCAACTAATTCCCATCACTCCTACTACAGCACCTAATTTCCATCACACCTACTACAGTGCCTAATTCCCATCACACCTACTACAGCACCTAATTCCCATCACACCTACTACAGCACCTAATTCCCATCACACCTACTACAGCGCCTAATTCCCATCACACCTACTACAGCACCTAATTCCCATCACACCTACTAAAGTGCCTAATTCCCACCACACCTTCTACTGTGCCTAATTCCCATCACACCTACTACAGCGCCTAATTCCCATCACTCCTACTACAGCACCTAATTCCCATCACACCTACTACAGCACCTAATTCCCATCACACCTACTACAGCGCCTAATTCCCATCACACCTACTACAGCGCCTAATTCCCATCACTCCTACTACAGTGCCTAATTCCCATCACACCTACTACAGCGCCTAATTCCCATCACTCCTACTACAGTGCCTAATTCCCATCACACCTACTACAGCGCCTAATTCCCATCACTCCTACTACAGCACCTAATTCCCATCACACCTACTACAGCACATAATACCCATCACACATACTACAGCGCCTAATTCCCATCACCCCTACTACAGCGCCTAATTCCCATCACTCCTACTACAGCACCTAATTGCCATCACACCTACTACAGTGCCTAATTCCCATCACACCTACTACAGCACTACAGCGCCTAATTCCCATCACTCCTACTACAGCACCTAATTCCCATCACACCTACTACAGCACATAATTCCCATCACACATACTACAGCGCCTAATTCCCATCACCCCTACTACAGCGCCTTATTCCCATCACACCTACTACAGCTCCTTACTCCCATCACACCTACTACAGCACCTAATTCCCATCACTCCTACTACAGCACCTAATTCCCATCACACCTACTACAGCACCTAATTCCCATCACTCCTACTACAGCGCGTAATTCCCATCACTCCTACTACAGCGCGTAATTCCCATCACACCTACTACAGCGCCTAATTCCCATCACACCTACTACAGCGCCTAATTCCCATCACACCTACTACAGTGCCTAATTCCCATCACACCTACTACAGCTCGTAATTCCTATCACACCTACTACAGCGCCTAATTCCCATCACACCTACTACAGCACCTAATTCCCATCACTCCTACTACAGCGCGTAATTCCCATCACTCCTACTACAGCGCGTAATTCCCATCACACCTACTACAGCTCGTAATTCCTATCACACCTACTACAGCGCCTAATTCCCATCACACCTACTACAGCACCTAATTCCCATCACTCCTACTACAGCGCGTAATTCCCATCACACCTACTACAGCGCCTAATTCCCATCACACCTACTACAGTGCCTAATTCCCATCACACCTACTACAGCGCCTAATTCCCATCACACCTACTACAGCACCTAATTCCCATCACACCTGGTGAATGAAACGTTTCTGGGTGGTGTACAGACCGCGTACAGACTACTTACCGGAGCACAATGTCCACACTGGGACTAACACAACTTGGCTGATACTAGTGATCATGATTTTCTTTGCTCCGGTATCTTTACACCTGAACAGGAATATGCAGGACAAGTAACTCCCACAGTGCTCAGCCAGACCTGAGATAGCTCGGCTCTCTCTATAATAATAACCTTATTACATACAGCGCTTTCCCCCAATGGGACACAAAGTGTTACAATTACAGTATAGCGCGCGGTACGCAGCACATAGGAGTGTTACAGGCACCGTCCCTGCCCCGCAGAGCTTACACTCTAAGTATCTGGTGCCTGGGGCACAGGGAGATAAAGTGACTTGCCCACGGTCACAAAGAGCCGACACCGGGAATCGAACCAATTCAAATTCATTGTTTGCGGAGCCAGCGCGTAATTCCCATCACAACTACTACAGCACATAATTCCCATCACACCTACTACAGCACATAATTCCCATCACACCTACTACAACACCTAATTCCCATCACACCTACTACAGCGCCTAATTCCCATCACACCTACTACAGCGCCTAATTTCCATCACACCTACTACAGCGCGTAATTCCCATCACACCTACTACAGCGCGTAATTCCCATCACACCTACTACAGCAACTAATTCCCATCACACCTACTACAGCGCCTAATTCCCATCACACCTACTACAGCGCGTAATTCCCATCACACCTACTGCAACGCCTAATTCGCATCACACCTACTACAGCGACTAATTCCCATCACTCCTACTACAGCACCTAATTCCCATCACACCTACTACAACACCTAATTCCCATCACACCTACTACAGCGCCTAATTCCCATCACACCTACTACAGCGCCTAATTTCCATCACACCTACTACAGCGCGTAATTCCCATCACACCTACTACAGCGCGTAATTCCCATCACACCTACTACAGCAACTAATTCCCATCACACCTACTACAGCGCCTAATTCCCATCACACCTACTACAGCGCGTAATTCCCATCACACCTACTGCAACGCCTAATTCCCATCACACCTACTACAGCGACTAATTCCCATCACTCCTACTACAGCACCTAATTCCCATCACACCTACTACAGCACCTAATTCCCATCACTCCTACTACAGCACCTAATTCCCATCACACCTACTACAGCACCTAATTCCCATCACACCTACTACAGCACCTAATTCCCATCACTCCTACTACAGCACCTAATTCCCATCACACCTACTACAGCACCTAATTCCCATCACTCCTACTACAGTGCCTAATTCCCATCACACCTACTACAGCACCTAATTCCCATCACACCTGGTGAATGAAACGTTTCTGGGTGGTGTACAGAACGCGTACAGACTACTTACCGGAGCACAATGTCCACACTGGGACTAACACAACTTGGCTGATACTAGTGATCATGATTTTCTTTGCTCCGGTATCTTTACACCTGAACAGGAATATGCAGGACAAGTAACTCCCATAGTGCTCAGCCAGACCTGAGATAGCTCGGCTCTCTCTATAATAATAACCTTATTACATACAGCGCTTTCCCCCAATGGGACACAAAGTGTTACAATTACAGTATAGCGCGCGGTACGCAGCACATAGGAGTGTTACAGGCACCGTCCCTGCCCCGCAGAGCTTACACTCTAAGTATCTGGTGCCTGGGGCACAGGGAGATAAAGTGACTTGCCCACGGTCACAAAGAGCCGACACCGGGAATCGAACCAATTCAAATTCATTGTTTGCGGAGCCAGCGCGTAATTCCCATCACAACTACTACAGCACATAATTCCCATCACACCTACTACAGCACATAATTCCCATCACACCTACTACAACACCTAATTCCCATCACACCTACTACAGCGCCTAATTCCCATCACACCTACTACAGCGCCTAATTTCCATCACACCTACTACAGCACGTAATTCCTATCACACCTACTACAGCGCGTAATTCCCATCACACCTACTACAGCAACTAATTCCCATCACACCTACTACAGCGCCTAATTCCCATCACACCTACTACAGCGCGTAATTCCCATCACACCTACTGCAACGCCTAATTCGCATCACACCTACTACAGCGACTAATTCCCATCACTCCTACTACAGCACCTAATTCCCATCACACCTACTACAACACCTAATTCCCATCACACCTACTACAGCGCCTAATTCCCATCACACCTACTACAGCGCCTAATTTCCATCACACCTACTACAGCGCGTAATTCCCATCACACCTACTACAGCGCGTAATTCCCATCACACCTACTACAGCAACTAATTCCCATCACACCTACTACAGCGCCTAATTCCCATCACACCTACTACAGCGCGTAATTCCCATCACACCTACTGCAACGCCTAATTCCCATCACACCTACTACAGTGACTAATTCCCATCACTCCTACTACAGCACCTAATTCCCATCACACCTACTACAGCACCTAATTCCCATCACTCCTACTACAGCACCTAATTCCCATCACACCTACTACAGCACCTAATTCCCATCACACCTACTACAGCACCTAATTCCCATCACTCCTACTACAGCACCTAATTCCCATCACACCTACTACAGCGCCTAATTCCCATCACTCCTACTACAGTGCCTAATTCCCATCACACCTACTACAGCACTACAGCGCGTAATTCCCATCACACCTACTACAGCGCCTAATTCCCATCACACCTACTACAGTGCCTAATTCCCATCACACCTACTACAGCGCCTAATTCCCATCACACCTACTACAGCACCTAATTCCCATCACACCTGGTGGATGAAACGTTTCTGGGTGGTGTACAGACCGCGTACAGACTACTTACCGGAGCACAATGTCCACACTGGGACTACCACAACTTGGCTGATACTAGTGATCATGATTTTCTTTGCTCCGGTATCTTTACACCTGAACAGGAATATGCAGGACAAGTAACTCCCACAGTGCTCAGCCAGACCTGAGATAGCTCGGCTCTCTCTATAATAATAACCTTATTACATACAGCTCTTTCCCCCAATGGGACACAAAGCGTTACAATTACAGTATAGCGCGCGGTACGCAGCACATAGGAGTGTTACAGGCACCGTCCCTGCCCCGCAGAGCTTACACTCTAAGTATCTGGTGCCTGGGGCACAGGGAGATAAAGTGACTTGCCCAAGGTCACAAGGAGCCGACACCGGGAATCGAACCAATTCAAATTCATTGTTTGCAGAGCCAGTGTCGTTACTCACTGAGCAGTTCCGTCTCCCTTTGCGTCTATACTTTATCGTCTGTACCAAGAAAAAGCAGAAAGTAACGAAACCTTTGCAAAATCTTCAACAGAAGAATATGTTGACGTTGTGTTAATTGCTAACTTTGATTGCCGGCTCGTTATCACTTTCCCCTCTCAGTGCCTAATTAATACGTATCGCGCCCCATCATGAGGGCGCAGAAATGACTGGCGCCGGTTTTGCTCAGCACGGCGAATGCCGATAGTTCTGCGGGTTTCTTCTGAAATGGTTAAGTAAGAATCCAACTTTATCAAAGTTGACGTTTGCCAGAAATAAATGTTGAATATTTTATTACATTTCTACCTACACACGGACAATTAAAAAGCCGAATGTACCCTGGATTAAAAGCATCCTCTCGTATCGGAACGCCGGCTCAATACATTAAATAGAAGCCATTAGTGGTGAGAAAACGCATGTGGTCACCCCCATCTCTCTACCATTCTTCCCCATAATTATTAAAGCTTTACCTCCATAGGAAACATTAATGGCTGGGCTTTACATTTTAATGACCAGGAACATGACTTTTGGTGACCTCCAGGTTGGGTTGAGCGTGTCCCACAGAAGCCGCGTATAAAACCGGCAGCCCCGTGATCTGGAGGTGGCGTTGGGTGTTGTCGCCTCTGCTTTGCAAAGCTGGGCGGCCCCTCTCACAGAGAAGGCGTTGGACAGGGAAGGAATGCGGCGGTAATCGTTGAGGGGATGCAGAGGTAAGACCAGGCCTGGCTGGCGTTCTGCGTCACAAGACAGGGGATTAACAAGCCGCCAACATTAATCGGAGCCACCAGCAGAAAACGGCTCAGTGCGTCAAAACCCTCTTTTATTTGTCTTGATATGTCACCCCCAATGAATGAGGGGGTGAAGGCAATAGAAGGGTGGGGATGAGGGCAACAGAGGGAGAAAGAGTTCTCAAGGAAGTCAAAACAGTAAGCCCAATAATCGGTTCCCAATCAAAACTACTGATAAACAGTTTGACCCTTCACTACATAGATGCCCGATCCTGTGGGGCATTATTAGATCCTGTAGGGTATTTTTAGACAGCCCTCTCCTGTAGGCTAGTATTGTACATCCCCATTCTGTAAGGTTAGTATTGGATAGCCCTATAATCTGGGGTTTTAATGGACAACCCTTTACTGTGGGGTGTTAGGAATTGGGAAACCCAATGAAATGATCATTAAGTGGGTTTTAGTAGCAGGCTTGTCCGATCCGCCTGAAACTATCACAATTATTAGGACCAACAAATAAAAAACGATAAAGGGGACGAGCCTGAGCTAGGATTTAATGGGGAGACACCAGAATTTAGAGTGTGATTGTATCCACGACCCTTCTTGCCTCCCATGCTCTGCTCAAAGCCGCCTTCTATCTGTACCACTTGTCTCTACGCTTACACCTTAAGTTCACTTCCTGCCCCTGAAACTCTCTTCCCAGCGCCGAAATTATGATAATAATAATGATGATAATGATGAACCATACCCTGCACGGCCAGGGGATTTCCCTGGTGTCAGGGGAGGAGCGGCAAACACAGCCAGTGACAGTTTTGTTAAATGGGATTTGTCACGCTGTCACACAGAGAAAAGTCCCTACAGAGTCATATTTGTCAACGGAGCTTGGAGAAGGGGAAGGGGAGGGACGTTATTGTGCGAGAGACAGCGGGGAGCGGGGAAGGGTCACAGAAAGATGTCACGGGGAGATGTCACACAGAGCCTGGAGCAACATACAATGGAGGTGGATCATAGTTTAGGAAAACCCTACGAAGAAAAACCCAGACCAGCTGAGGATGGAACAGTAATATAACCCCTGTCCAGCTGAGGATGTAACAGTGATATAACCCCTGTCCAGGTGAGGATGGAACAGTGATATAACCCCTGTCCAGGTGAGGATGTAACAGTGATATAACCTCTGTCCAGGTGAGGATGGAACAGTGATATAACCCCTGTCCAGTTGAGGATGGAACAGTGATATAACCTCTGTCCATGTGAGGATGGAACAGTGATATAACCCCTGTCCAGTTGAGGATGGAACAGTGATATAACCCCTGTCCAGCTGAGGATGTAACAGTGATATAACCCCTGTCCAGCTGAGGATGTAACAGTGATATAACCCCTGTCCAGATGAGGATGGAACAGTGATATAACCCCTGTCCAGCTGAGGATGGAACAGTGATTTAACCCCTGTCCAGCTGAGGATGTAACAGTGATATAACCTCTGTCCAGATGCTCCCATCAGAATAACAATAGTAATAATAACATGTCTGTCATATTTGCGATAACACACCCTCAATCGCCTCCATACATCGCTATATACATGGATGACCCTATATAAATAAAGATATACAATACACACATATACGTACAAGATACATTCCTGGTAAAGCAGCAATACTACTTCCCCTTTTTTCTGTGTTTCTTATTTGTAGCGTGTGGTGATGTATAACTCTACATTCTTACCTACGCTGGCAAGCGTTTGGTGCTCCTGTTATACATCTGTCAAAATCCTGATTGTGTGCCTAACATAATGGCCGCCTTTCAGCTACAATCAATCATTTAGTCAGTGTAACTCAGCAGCTACAAAGTAAACTTATATTACTAAGGTAAAAATATCTATTGTTACAGTTTGCAGCTCAAACTGCTGGGAACATTAGTAACAAACGATCACAAACAGGAAAGTATTGCAAAGATCTTGCACTGCTGGGAAGGTGGGATAAAACCTGCTATAGAAATCACAGGATGCTTTAAAACTCATTAAAATGGTAATACTGTATAGTTGAATAATAATAATGAAAAAAGAAACAGTCACGATTATCTAATACTACAGATTATATATATATATTTTAAAACCCCATATATGATTTCACATCTTCTGCAGGTTTTTAAACTCTTACAGTGATGTATCCTGAGTTCCCCAAACATACTCCGGAGCGGTGAAAGTGGCTGGTGTCATCGTGGGCTCGCCCAGTGACTCTCCGGGTGAGAAAGGTTAAAGCCACGGGACTCACACTCAGCGGGCGGCTTGGGATTTCCTAGTGCACTCTGACATCCCAGGAATAGCTTTCTGGGACACAGGAGTTTGTAAAGCAGCCTGCTCAAAGGGCCGACTAATTAACCTCTTAAGCAACAGGGTCCCGACCTCTCTGGAGTCAAAAGAGAAGCCAGGGTCAAAGTGCCTTGGAATAGTAGTGGTACCGACCTCAGTGAGTTCACGCTGGAAATATTTACGCCACGTGTAGGGAATAAATACTTTCAAACAAAACCCCCTATTCTGTAAAAATGAAGGGGAACCTACCCCACCCCCTTCTTACATGCTGTACCCAATTGTATGACTACAGTTAAAATAAAATAAAAAATGAAGTTAGACAAAAGAGTAGTGGTACTCCTGGTCTGAGTAATGATATTTCCTAATCTGAGTAGTGGTACTCCCGGTCTGAGTAATGATATTTCCTAATCTGAGTAGTGGTACTCCCGGTCTGAGTAATGATATTTCCTAATCTGAGTAGTGGTACTCCCGGTCTGAGTAATGATATTTCCTAATCTGAGTAGTGGTACTCCCGGTCTGAATAATGATATTTCCTAATCTGAGTAGTGATACTCCCGATCTGAGTAATGATATTTCCTAATCCGAGTAGTGGTACTCCCGGTCTGAGTAATGATATTTCCTAATCCGAGTAGTGGTACTCCCGGTCTGAGTAATGATATTTCCTAATCCGAGTAGTGGTACTCCCGGTCTGAGTAATGATATTTCCTAATCTGAGTAGTGGTACTCCCGGTCTGAGTAATGATATTTCCTAATCCGAGTAGTGGTACTCCCGGTCTGAGTAATGATATTTCCTAATCCGAGTAGTGGTACTCCCGGTCTGAGTAATGATATTTCCTAATCTGAGTAGTGGTACTCCCGGTCTGAGTAATGATATTTCCTAATCCGAGTAGTGGTACTCCCAATCTGAGTAATGATATTTCCTAATCCGAGTAGTGGTACTCCCGATCTGAGTAATGATATTTCCTAATCCGAGTAGTGGTACTCCCGGTCTGAGTAATGATATTTCCTAATCTGAGTAGTGGTACTTCCGGTCTGAGTAATGATATTTTCTAATCTGAGTAGTGGTACTCCCGGTCTGAGTAATGATATTTCCTAATCTGAGTAGTGGTACTCCCGGTCTGAGTAATGATATTTCCTAATCTGAGTAGTGGTACTCCCGGTCTGAGTAATGATATTTCCTAATCCGAGTAGTGGTACTCCCGGTCTGAGTAATGATATTTCCTAATCCGAGTAGTGGTACTCCCGGTCTGAGTAATGATATTTCCTAATCCGAGTAGTGGTACTCCCGGTCTGAGTAATGATATTTCCTAATCCGAGTAGTGGTACTCCCGGTCTGAGTAATGATATTTCCTAATCCGAGTAGTGGTACTCCCGGTCTGAGTAATGATATTTCCTAATCTGAGTAGTGGTACTCCCGGTCTGAGTAATGATATTTCCTAATCCGAGTAGTGGTACTCCCGATCTGAGTAATGGCATTTCCCAATCTGAGAAAGGTTATTCCCAGTCTGAGTACTGGTACTCAGGACACCCTAATACCTTCACCCGTTGACTAGTAGTATCCCTATAATGGTAACCACACTGCGGTGGCCTCTCTGTCTAGGCAAACATGGAGCAAAGCAGAGAGACACCAAAACCAATCAAATCCATAGCGTGTGCCTCAAGGCCTCGGACATGGTCAAAAAGACTGTGCTGAGGCGCGCTGAGCCGCGCTGAGGGGAAACATTATCCCTATCAGCGCGGCTTTAGACGGCGCTTCCGCAGGCGTGCGGAGGCGAGTGGAATTTCAGCCGACAACCCAATTTTAGTTTTCCTGCTGAGGGAAGCGCAGGACTGGTCACATGAATGCCAGAAGCCAATGGCAGTCCGTGACGTCAGCGTCGTGACGTGGCGCGCTAGTCCCGCCTCGAGGCTCGCCTCCCACCCGGCACACAAGCACACTCGCTGGCGCTCATGCAGGGACACGAAAAATCTCCTGTTTGAGCAGGAGAGCATGAGCGTCAGCGCTGCCCAGCGCCGCTCCCTGCACCATGTCCGTGGCCTAAGGCTCCGAATCAAATACACTGACTCCGTCGCAAGCGCTTATAGTAAGCGCGACGGAGCAACCAAAAATTTTGAAGCCGGGAAAATGTTATTTTTTAGAGAGAGTCGCCACATGTGACTGTCTCTAAACCAATCAAATTGTGCGGCCCGCCCCTTTTAGTGACGTCACTGGCCTTGTCGCCAGCAACGTCGCTAAAAATCAAATTACAACTTTCGCCAGTGGCGACGGCGATGGGTGACGTCATCGGTCGCGTCGCCGTCGCCAGCACTATAAGCGCGGCCTTACACAGAGGCAGTGAGAGACGGGACAGGAGGAAAGCAAAATACTCAACTACAAACATTAGGTATACACTGTAAGTGCTCATTTGCATGTTAATACCCAGAATACCTGGCTGCAGTGGAAGCACTGTATGCTAATAGATAATGGGGAAGGGCAGCGTTACGAACCTGTCTCAGACGTGTGAATGTGCTCATAAGTGGGATGTTTATTGGCTGCACGGGGTAGGGTGTTTGTCACCTTTTTACCCACCATAACATGCTTTGTGTATAGGTACGATAGTAACACAGGTGTGTATAGGTACGATAGTAACACAGTTGTGTATAGGTACGATAGTAACACAGGTGTGTATAGGTACGATAGTAACACAGGTGTGTATAGGTACGATAGTAACACAGGTGTGTATAGGTACGATAGTAACACAGGTGTGTATAGGTACGATAGTAACACAGGTGTGTATAGGTACGATAGTAACACAAGAGTGTATAGGTACGATAGTAACACAGGTGTGTATAGGTACGATAGTAACACAGGTGTGTATAGGTACGATAGTAACACAAGAGTGTATAGGTACGATAGTAACACAGGTGTGTATAGGTATGATAGTAACACAGGTGTGTATAAGTACGATAATAACACAGGTGTGTATAGGTACGATAGTAACACAGGTGTGTATAGGTACGATAGTAACACAGGTGTGTATAGGTACGATAGTAACACAGGTGTGTATAGGTACGATAGTAACACAGGTGTGTATAGGTATGATAGTAACACAGGTGTGTAAAGGTACGATAGTAACACAGCTGTGTATAGGTACGATAGTAACACAGGTGTGTATAGGTACGATAGTAACACAGGTGTGTATAAGTACGATAATAACACAGGTGTGTATAGGTACGATAGTAACACAGGTGTGTATAAGTACGATAATAACACAGGTGTGTATAGGTACGATAGTAGCACAGGTGTGTATTGGTACGATAGTAACACAGGTGTGTATAGGTACGAGAGTAACAGGTGTGTATAGGTACGATAGTAACACAGGTGACATAGGACATCCTCCCACTTTCTTACGGCTTATTCGATATCGCCAGATTTCGGCCAGAAACTGCCCCATTGGATGCTAGGGAGGATGTAGAATAAAACCATTGAAGAAAATTCACGAAGGAAAAAATGCCGGTGCACAGTTAAGTCAAAAGGGGGAACGTGGTGACCAAAGTATTTATTGAATAGTAAAAAACATGAAGAGTGGTACTGACGCTGACACTCTAACACGTTTCACACGCAAAGTCCTTGATAAAACACTTTGCGTGTGAAACGCGTTAGGGTCACCGTCAGTACAACTCTTCATGTTTTTTACTATTCAATAAACACTTTGGTCACCACGTTCCCCCTTTTGGATTAGCTCTGCACCGGCATTTTTTCCTTCGTGGATCTTCTTCAAGTGTCAATCACCAGCGCCTGGGAGCACGCTCAGCGCAGTTCGTCCAGCGGTACCGTGAGTTTTAACACTATCAACACTAAAGTGCTTTCCAGTTAAGCCAGTTGGATATCGTGTTTATTTACATTCTAGTTGGCGGGTGAAGGGAGCGCAGGGAGTCGCGTTCCAGGGCGGCTTCGGGCGCCTCACGTTCACCCCGACATTAGGACGGTTATAGCTTCATTATCCACGGTGCCCGCATTCACATGGACTTATTGTATAAGGTATTACAGTGTCCCCGCTGACACCAATATCGGTTACTATATATTGTTACTATACTGGGGGTTCCTTTACCGGATCAGGGGATGTTTTAGCTCCTTTGCTCTACAATAGAATGAAACCTGCCCTGGAACTAGATTCCATATTCCTCTGTCTTCCCCTTTAGTTATGGGATTCATTTCTCCCTTGTTTAGTTGCCTGTCATTTTCCCCTGTCCCAGCAGCATGCTGTGTGAGAAAATGCAACATTATTGCTACATGTTGTGGCTCCCTTAGACATTTGAGTGAGTTGCTATAGCAGCCTCAGCCTTTCTCTCAAATGAGCTAGTCTGCTTTCTCCCCCTCTGCTCTGGCCACAGATGGTCTGTCCCCAGGCTATCTTGCTACCCAGCATACATTGGGATTTCCTTTTCCACCATCACCTCTGGATGAGTGAGTATCCTGATGTAACTGCTGTAGTGGCAGGATTACCCTTTTCACCTGTCCTTAACTACAAGGCACCCACAGAGAGACACTATTTAAACACCAACATCTCCTCACAAGTGTCTGTCTTTTACCCTGCTTTCCATCAATAAAGTGAAGAAAAGATACAGGACTTGTTGTGCTTTGAAAAGAGGGCCGAGTTGAAGCTATCTGGGCTAAATCATCTTACATATGACCCTGGCCTCCAGAATAGTGAAAAGGTTACCGCGCGCCTTACAGACACTTACAGGAGCTTCTACTCTAGACTTTATGATAACACAGAGCAGCCCTTAAGACAGCAGCAGCTTTACACTGCCAGACAGGGCAGCAAACTTCATACAGCAAACTGCACACAGCCTGCAGCCTTAAAAATAAGCAAGCAGATTCTCACTGGTCACAGCCAGCAATCAACCCTGCACACAAGGCAGCAGCCTTGCAGACAGACAGTGCTTCTTACACAAAACCTGATTGCCTTTTCTCTATCTGAGTTCACCCTCTGCACAGCTCCATAGTGAGGGATTACCATCTCACCTTACCCTGTGCAAGTCCCCACGGCTAGCGCCACCAAGGGCCACGCCACCGGACACCCGCCAGGACACGGGTCAGAGCCACCGGACACCTGTGAGTACAGCTACGCTGAACGCTGCAGGACACCGCTCGGCATCATCTGAGACAGTCGCCCATCGCTGACACAGGTAAAAGACCGCACGCCGCACGCACTGGCTAAAGGCCTACACACACCTACAGCATGGCAGAACTCAGAGCCTCACCAGACATCACGCAGGAGAGTGACCACTCAGACACAGAGACCGCTGCGCAACTGCAACAGGCGCAGGCAGACCCAAGGCCCAAACGGACAGTCACACTGACACAAAAGGCCCGTGAAAAATACGAGACTGACATTGAAGCGCACCGCGCTAAATTAGAGTTGGCCTGGAACACTACCACACTTGGGATACGCAATGTCGCCAGCGCTGGCAATTCTGTACAACAGCTCTAGCAGGCAATAACTCAATTAAAGATAGACCACTCATGCTACAAAGGGCTGTCAGAAGCATACGTCACTTACTTGGCCAGGGCTAACACCGGTGAAAGCCTGCAAGAAAGGGACTTACAGCACAATATTGACTTGACACGTGACAGCCGCGTGCGAACCGCCATCGCAGACGCCCAAAGAGAGAGAAAAGAGCTCCTCCTGGAGACCGCATCGCAGCGCTCAAGCACATCCAGGCACTCATCAAGGTCAGCAAGATCAGCGCAATCTAACGCGTCCAGCGCAAGCACAAACCGCAGAGGCCGCACGTGCCAGGGCCGAATATAGTCGCAGAGAGGCAGCCATAAGAGCAGGAAGAGCGCACATAGAAGAGGAGGAACAGACAGCTGCCGCCACTGCTACCGCCACTACTACCGCCACTACTAACGCCGCCGCTGCCGCTACCGCTGCCGCTAATGCCGCCACCGCTTCCGCCGCTACTGCCGCAGCCACTACGCGTAGGAAAGCCGAATTTGATGCGGAACTAGAGGCACTTAATCAAGAGAAGGAAGCCGCTGCCATAGCCCAAGCTGAAGTCCTAGAAGCAGCCGCGCAACAGGACGGCGGGGAGCACCCTTACAGACGGGTAGCCTCAGAGGATCCAGCCCAACGCACTGAAGACTACGTAAGGAGCCTCTTCAGTGTAAATACCAGCGCACCATCTCGACACGGAGGGAGTGACTCTACAGACCCCGAAGACTTGCTAGGTCCACGAGGAGAAGACGCCGCTCCGTCAATGGTACATGCTGCCTGGGATAGCCACAGCCGCAACAGTGATCCACACGCCAGCGCGCACACGGATGCACTACAACAGGCTCGCCATCCAAGTACACCCACACAGGAAAACACAGCCCCTCACACCGACCAGCAGTCATCTCGCGTCCACACCAAGGAAGAGGTGACCAAACAGACCCTCCCAGCAACTACCTCAGAACGGGACAAACATGCCGATGCCTCAGGCCTGACAGACATAGCCAAGTACATGATCCGGCGTGACCTGGTGCAAGCAGGACTCATCAGCTTCGACGACCGCCCTGAGAACTACCGGACGTGGAAGTTCACGTTCAAAGACGCAATCAACAGCTTGGACTTCTCAGCAAGGGAAGAGCTCAACCTGCTATTCAAGTTCCTGGGGAACGAATCCAGGGAGCACGCGAAGAGACTTCGGGCGGCAAACGCGAACCAACCCCAAGTAGGTCTTGACCTAGTGTGGGAAAGGCTAGAAGAGTGCTACGGTAGCCGCGAAGCAGTCGAGGATTCGCTCTTCAAAAGAGTCGACAGCTTCCCCAAGATCACAACTAAAGACTACTCGAAGTTACGAGAGCTCGGGGACCTGCTGCAAGAGCTGGAGTTCGCAAGGAAAGACCATTCTTTAACAGGTCTCAACGTCTTGTACTCAGCTCGTGGAGTGAGACCCATCCTGGAGAAGCTACCCTACAACCTCCAAGAAAGATGGATCTCACAAGGCTCCAGATACAAAAGGGAGAAGCAAGTCGCCTACCCCCCATTCTCAGTTTTCTTGAGCTTCATTCGCGAAGCAGCAAGGACGAGGAACGACCCCAGCTTCATCATAGGGGCGAAGACCACATCCAGTGCCAGCCATCCAAGGAACGAAAGGTCAGCAGCGAGGTACAAGGACACCAGAACACCCATCTCGGTCCATAGGACGGACGTGCCCCCTACGACCCACGCGAGTCCCGGCCAGGCGGCCGTCAGGGACAAGAAACCAAGGGACCTTAACAAAGAATGCCCTATACACAAAAGGCCGCATCCGCTTAACAACTGTATCGGACTCAGGATGAAACCCATAGAGGAGCGAAAGAATTTACTCAGGGAATGGGGAGCTTGTTTCAAATGTTGTGCTTCCACAACTCATTTATTCAAGGACTGCAAAGAAGCTATGAAATGCACAGAGTGCGATAGCGACAGGCACATAGCCGCTTTACACCCGGAAGCTATGAAGCCCAAATCAAGCAAAGCCCCTAGCCCTTCGACAAAGCAGGGCGGGGAGGAAGAAGTGGGAGTTACACCCCCCACGACGTCGGTAGCGTCCAAATGCACAGAGGTATGTGGAGAAGGAAACGACGGTAGATCTTGCTCTAAAATATGTCTGGTAGCAGTGCACCCAGAGGGACAACCCCAAAGAGCTAAAAGGATGTATGCAATCATCGAAGACCAGAGCAACCGATCGCTGGTCAGGTCAGAATTCTTCGACATGTTCAATATACAAGACAGTGCTTCTCCTTACTCTCTCAGAACGTGCGCAGGGCGAATGGAGACTACAGGGAGAAGAGTGAATAGCTACACCATATGCTCAATAGACGGCAAAGTGAACATGCCCCTTCCCACACTCATCGAGTGCAATCACATGGCAGAAGATAGGAGCGAGATCCCCACACCAGACGTGGCGCGACACCATCCCCATCTAAAGGCTATTGCCGATCGTATCCCACCACTAGACGAAGGCGCCCAGATTATGCTGCTACTTGGCAGGGACATCATGAGAGCACACAAGATCTGCAAACAGCGGAACGGGGACCACAACGGCCCAAGCACTCAAATGCTCCATCTAGGATGGGTGGTAGTGGGAGAAGTATGCATAGACAGGATATGAGGACCCGACAACGTAGACGCCCTACGAACAAACTTGTTGGAGAATGGTCGTACATCTCACTTCAAACCCTGTCCGAACCACTTCCAGGTCCACGAGAAGCTCGAGACCAAAAGGAACTATGGAGACGCGCTTGTGGCAGGAAAATACCCCAATGACCTAGGGAGTACAGTGTTCCAGACAACAAAGGATGACGACAAACAGGCGTCATTAATGGAAGATAACGAATTCTTGAGGTTATTGGATAAGGAGCTCTTCAAGGATGAATTAGGCAGTTGGGTGGCCCCACTGCCTTTCCGCTCACCAAGAAGACGCCTCCCAAATAACAGAGACCACGCCATGTCTAGGCTCGCTTCGCTTCGCCGTAACCTACAAAGGAAACCGGAGACCAAGGAACACTTTGTGGCCTTCATGCAGAAAATCTTCCACAGCGGCCATGCAGAGTCGGCGCCCCCACTGAGAGAAGGCGAAGAATGCTGGTACCTCCCGTCGTTTGGCGTCTACCACCCCCAGAAACCTGGCCAAATTCGAGTGGTATTTGACTCCAGTGCTCAGCATCAGGGAGTCTCCCTAAACGACGTTCTCCTCACCGGGCCGGATCTGACGAACAGTCTTCTGGGAGTGTTGATCCGCTTCCGCAAGGAGCCAATCGCCATAACAGCAGACATTCAACAGATGTTCCACTGCTTCCTTGTGCGAGAAGACAACCGTAACTACTTAAGATTCCTGTGGTACCAAGATGACGACATAGAAAACGAAATCACGGAGTACAGCATGAAAGTACATGTCTTCGGGAACAGCCCATCACCTGCGGTGGCTGCCTACGGCGTCAGAAGAACGGCCCAAGACAGAGAAGCAGAGTTCGGGAAAGACGCCAGGAACTTCGTCGAAAGAGACTTCTATGTGGACGACGGGTTCAAATCAGTTCCCACCGAAGAAGAAGCCATAGATCTACTCAAAAGGACACAAAAGATGTTAGCAAATGCCAACCTAAGATTGCACAAAATAGCTTCCAACAGTGCCACAGTGATTAAGGCGTTCCACGCAGATGATCAAGCAAACGATCTCAAGAATTTGGATCTAGGGACCGACACGCCTCCCACACAGCGGAGCCTGGGGATAAGCTGGAATCTTAAAACAGACACCTTTACGTTCCAGGTAGCCATCGAAGAAAAACCCTTCACACGTCGCGGAGTCCTGTCCACCGTTAACAGTCTTTACGATCCGCTAGGATTCGTGGCTCCTGTCACTATACAAGGGAAGTCTCTTCTTAGAGAAATGTCCTTCGAAAAACAGGAATGGGACACCCCACTACCCCCAGAAAAACGGAAAGAGTGGGAGACGTGGAAGTACTCCTTGAAGGCCCTTGAGCAACTTCAGATCCCACGCCCCTACTCACCTATATCTCTCACCGCCGCACACAGCAAAGAGCTTTGCGCATTCTCAGATGCCTCCACAAAAGCTATAGCAGTGGTGGCCTACCTAAAAACCACGGAAGTGGATGGAAGTTACCACATCAGGTTCATCCTTGGCAAAGCTAAGCTGGCGCCACAACCCGACCATACTATACCCAGACTCGAGCTATGTGGTACAGTGTTAGCGGTAGAACTGGCGGAGCTCATCGAGAACGAGATGGACAGCAAACCAGATGCCGTCAGATTCTACACAGATAGCAAGGTGGTACTGGGATACATATACAACAAGAAAAGGAGATTCTACGTATACATGGCCAACCGTGTAGAAAGAATCAGGAAGTCAACCCAACCAGAACAATGGCACCACGTGCCCACAGATCAAAATCCCGCAGATCACGCCACCAGATCAGTACCCGCATCTCAACTGCAGAACATGTCGTGGCTCACAGGACCAACGTTTCTTGCGCAGCCCGCGGAAACGCCACCAACCCCAGTTGGCGACTTAGAACTCATGGATCCCGAGAAAGATACGGAGATAAGGCCCCCACAAGTATCCGTGTTACTCACCAATGTATTGCACAGAAACGCATTCGGATCACATCGACTCCATCGCTTCTCAAGGTGGACAGCCCTTCTGCGAGCAGTAGCCCATCTCAGGCATATAGCCTCCTCCTTCCGCCAGACACCAGATGGTAAAACTACCGGCTGCCACGGCTGGCACATCTGCAAAAAGTTGCGCACCGTGGAGGAAGTCACAAGGGCTAAGGAAACTGTTCTCAGTCATGTTCAGAGAGAAACGTATGCGGAAGAGATCAATTGCATTCGCGGAGGGAAGAGTGTTCCCAAAAACAGCCCACTTTGGAAGTTGAATCCCTTCATCGACGATGACGGCCTCATAAGAGTAGGAGGCCGCTTCAACAAGTCCCAACTGAGCAGGGAGGAAAGCAATCCTCTTATCATCCCTGGCCGGCATCACATCGCTACTTTGTTGGTGCGCCACTACCACGAACAAATCATGCATCAGGGACGACACTTCACCGAAGGCGCTATTAGGGCGGCGGGCATTTGGGTGGTTGGCATGAAAAGGTTGTGGCCAGTAATCTCCACAAATGTGTTAGGTGCCGAATGCTGCGAGGCAAAAGCCAAGACCAAAGGATGGCAGATTTACCTATCGACAGACTTAATACAGAACCCCCCTTTACCTATGTAGGACTCGATGTATTTGGGCCCTGGATGGTCATCTCACGTAGAACTAGAGGCGGGTTAGCAAACAGTAAACGATAGGCGGTACTCTTCACCTGCATGAGTACGCGAGCTATACACATCGAGATCATAGAATCTATGGATGCTTCAAGCTTCATAAATGCCCTCAGAAGATTCTTTGCAGTCAGAGGACCAGTTAAACAAATACGCTCCGATTGCGGCACCAATTTTGTTGGAGCATGCAAGGAATTGCAAATAAACACTAAAGATAATAGAGACAACAGTATCCAAAGATACCTGCGTGACCAAGAGTGTACATGGACATTCAACCCTCCTCACTCCTCTCACATGGGACGGAGCATGGGAACGCATGATCGGGGTGGTCCGGCGTATCTTGGACTCTATGATGCTGAAAACCGATTTAACTCGAATCACCCACGAAGTGTTAACCACATTTATTGCCGAAATATCAGCGATAATTAATGCTAGGCCTTTGATTCCAGTGTCAACAGATCCAGAATTGCCAAGTATTTTGACACCAGCAATGCTGCTAACCCAGAAAGTAGGTAACATCCCCACCCCAGTCGAAGGTTCCAACTCTAAGGATATGTACAAACGACAGTGGAGACAGGTGCAGCACTTGGCCAACACATTTTGGGATCGCTGGACACTGGTATCTGGTGACACTCCAAGAACGCCATAAATGGAAAACGGTTAAACCAGATATCCAAGTAGGAGATGTGGTTCTGTTGAAAGACAAACAGGTGATAAGAAACGAATGGCCCATGGGACTTATTATCAAAACCATCCCAAGCGAAGATGAAAGGGTCCGCAAAGTGGAAGTTCGGGTGACCCAGAATGGGATCGTTAAAACCTTTTTAAGACCTATCACAGAGACTATCCTCCTAATGCCCAAATCGGACTATAACAAGGAAGAACTGACTACCAGTTCTGTGGACTCTGAGAGACATTGTGGTGCATCAAGCTAACCTAGAGCTGTGCATTCACCTACCTTACCGCGATGGCAAAGGACTTCAAGCTGGTGGTACCGGCCGGTATCCCATCGTTATGTGGACATGAACTTTGCATTGTTATGTTATGTTATATTGCACATATGTTCCACATATACCTAGAATAGTGGTATCTCCAAATACCAGACGGGAGTGTCTTGGAACTAGATTCCATATTCCTCTGTCTTTCCCTTTAGTTATGGGATTCATTTCTCCCTTGTTTAGTTGCCTGTCATTTTCCCCTGTCCCAGCAGCATGCTCTTTGAGAAAATGCAACATTATTGCTACATGTTGTGGCTCCCTTAGACATTTGAGTGAGTTGCTATAGCAGCCCCAGCCTTTCTCTCATATGAGCTAGTCTGCTTTCTCCCCCTCTGCTCTGGCCACAGATGGTCTGTCCCCAGGCTATCTTGCTACCCAGCATACATTGGGATTTCCTTTTCCACCATCACCTCTGGATGAGTGAGTACCCTGCTGTAACTGCTGTAGTGGTAGGATTACCCTTTTCACCTGTCCTTAACTACAAGGCACCCACAGAGAGACACTATTTAAACACCAACATCTCCTCACAAGTGCCTGTCTTTTACCCTGCTTTCCATCAATAAAGTGAAGAAAAGATACAGGACTTGTTATGCTTTGAAAAGAGGGCCGAGTTGAAGCTATCTGGGCTAAATCATCTTACATATGACCCTGGCCTCCAGAATAAAGCCCTAATGAGGATTATTTAGGGATTTAGTGATACCAGGTTACTATTCGCGGCATTCACTAATCGCAGGGGTGTGCAAACTTTTTTTGCTGCACCCCCCCTGCCTGCTCTCCTCTGTTGTTGTGCCCCCCCCTTACCTCACGCGGCGTCAAATGACGCTGCGGGGTCATGTGATGTCACGTGACCCACGGCGTCATTGGACGTCGCGTTACCATGGAAACCGTGACGGCACATGACCCCGCGTTGCCATGGTCATGCGTGCTGAAGCCGTCTGAATCCCGGTATGTAGAGGTTGTCGAGACCTCGCGCGGTCCCCCGGCATTTAATTTAAATGCTTGTGGGGAGAGCGCAGGACCTCTGCAACTGACCACGCCCCCCAACAAAAATCTTGCACCCCCCAGTTTGCGCACCGCTGTATTAAAGTACAGTATGGGTGGCAAGTATCTCCAGTGTCTTAATGTGAACTTGGGCACGACATACAGTACAAAACCTAGGGGGTCTCCTGTGTGACACTGAGGGGGTCTCCTGTGTGACACTGAGGGGGTCTCCTGTGTGACACCGAGGGGGTCTCCTGTGTGACACCGAGGGGATCTCCTGTGTTCCACCGAGGGGGTCTTCTGTGTGACACCGAGGGGGTCTCCTGTGTGACACCGAGGGGGTCTTCTGTGTGACACTGAGGAGGTCTCCTGTGTGACACTGAGGGCGTCTCCTGTGTGACACTGAGGGGGTCCCCTGTGTGACACTGAGGGGGTCTCCTGTGTAACATTGAATTAAACAGGGTATCAGTGAAATTAACTAAAAAAACAGAAATGTCCTTTAAAAAAGAATGAAAGGGCCGAAATGGAGCTCAGTGATTGGCTCAGGCTGTTGTCATGGATACGACCCTCCACCCCCACGCAGTCAGAGTGAGCGGTAACGCATCGCAAAATAATATAGATATCCGTAGCGGACACAGCAGCCATGGGGTTAAACCCTGGGATCTTAATCAGATAATGAATCCGTTAATTAATCAGATGATTAATAAGATAATCAATAAGAAAATGAATCAGATAATCAACCAGATTATTAATAAGATCATCAGATAAATAGTCAGATCATTAATAACATAATCAGATAAATAGGCAGTGTTCGACAAACCTATACATTTTCTCGCCCCGGGCGAGTAGATTTAACCCCCGGGCGAGTAAATATTGGCCCAAGCAGCACACGTTTGGTACTAGGTGGCGAGTAGATTGTTTTGGTGATTTGTCAACCACTGTAAATAGGCATATAATTACTAACAATCAGATAAATGGGCATATAATGAATAAGATAATCAGATAAATGGCCATATAATTAATAACATAATCAGATAAATAGGCATATAATTAATAAGATAATCAGATAACTAGGCATATAATTAATAACATAATCAGATAAATAGGCATATAATTAATAACATAATCAGATAAATAGGCATAATTAATAAGATAATCAGATAACTAGGCATATAATTAATAAGATAATCAGATAAATTATCAGAAAATTAATAAGATAATCAGATAAATAGTCAGAAAATTAATAAGATAATTAGATAAATAGTCAGATAATTAATAAGATGATCAGATAAAAAGTCAGATAATTAATACGATCATCAGATAAATAGTTAGATAATTATTAAGATAGACAGATAAATAGTTAGATAATTAATAAGATAATCAGATACATAGTCAGAAATGTAATAGGATCATCAGATAAATAGTCAGATAATTATTAAGATAATCAGATAAATAGTCAGAAAATTAATAAGATAATCAGATAAATAGTCAGATAATTAATAATATAATCAGATAATTATTAAGGTAGACAGATAAATAGTCAGATAATTAATAAGATAATCAGATAAATAGTCAGAAAATTAATAAGATAATCAGATAAATAGTCAGATAATTAATAATATAATCAGATAATTATTAAGGTAGACAGATAAATAGTCAGATAATTAATAAGATAATCAGATAAATAGTCAGATAATTATTAAGGTAGACAGATAAATAGTCAGATAATTAATAAGATAATCAGATAAATAGTCAGATAATTATTAAGATAATCAGATAAATAGTCAGAAAATTAATCAGATAAATAGTCAGATAATTATTAAGGTAGACAGATAAATAGTCAGATAATTATTAAGGTAGACAGATAAATAGTCAGATAATTATTAAGGTAGACAGATAAATAGTCAGATAATTATTACGGTAGATAGATAAATAGTCAGATAATTAATAAGATAATCAGATAAATAGTCAGATAATTATTAAGGTAGACAGATAGTCAGATAATTAATAATATAATCAGATAAATTATCAGAAAATTAATAAGATAATCAGATAAATAGTCAGAAAATTAATAAGATAATTAGATAAATAGTCAGATAATTAATAAGATGATCAGATAAAAAGTCAGATAATTAATATGATCATCGGATAAATAGTCAGATAATTATTAAGATAGACAGATAAATAGTTAGATAATTAATAAGATAATCAGATACATAGCCAGAAATGTAATAGGATCATCAGATAAATAGTCAGATAATTATTAAGATAATCAGATAAATAGTCAGAAAATTAATAAGATAATCAGATAATAGTCAGATAATTAATAATATAATCAGATAATTATTAAGGTAGACAGATAAATAGTCAGATAATTAATAAGATAATCAGATAAATAGTCAGATAATTATTAAGGTAGACAGATAAACAGTCAGATAATTAATAAGATAATCAGATAAATAGTCAGATAATTATTAAGATAATCAGATAAATAGTCAGAAAATTAATAAGATAAAAGGTCAGATAATTAATAAGATAATCAGATAAATAGTCAGATAATTATTAAGGTAGACAGATAAATAGTCAGATAATTAATAAGATAATCAGATAAATAGTCAGATAATTATTAAGGTAGACAGATAAATAGTCAGATAATTATTAAGGTAGACAGATAAATAGTCAGATAATTATTAAGGTAGACAGATAAATAGTCAGATAATTATTACGGTAGATAGATAAATAGTCAGATAATTAATAAGATAATCAGATAAATAGTCAGATAATTATTAAGGTAGACAGATAGTCAGATAATTAATAATATAATCAGATAAATTATCAGAAAATTAATAAGATAATCAGATAAATAGTCAGAAAATTAATAAGATAATTAGATAAATAGTCAGATAATTAATAAGATGATCAGATAAAAAGTCAGATAATTAATACGATCATCGGATAAATAGTCAGATAATTATTAAGATAGACAGATAAATAGTTAGATAATTAATAGGATAATCAGATACATAGTCAGAAATGTAATAGGATCATCAGATAAATAGTCAGATAATTATTAAGATAATCAGATAAATAGTCAGAAAATTAATAAGATAATCAGATAAATAGTCAGATAATTAATAAGATAATCAGATAAATAGTCAGATAATTATTAAGGTAGACAGATAAATAGTCAGATAATTAATAAGATAATCAGATAAATAGTCAGATAATTATTAAGATAATCAGATAAATAGTCAGAAAATTAATAAGATAAAAGGTCAGATAATTAATAAGATAATCAGATAAATAGTCAGATAATTATTAAGGTAGACAGATAAATAGTCAGATAATTAATAAGATAATCAGATAAATAGTCAGATAATTATTAAGGTAGACAGATAAATAGTCAGATAATTATTAAGGTAGACAGATAAATAGTCAGATAATTATTAAGGTAGACAGATAAATAGTCAGATAATTATTACGGTAGATAGATAAATAGTCAGATAATTAATAAGATAATCAGATAAATAGTCAGATAATTATTAAGGTAGACAGATAGTCAGATAATTAATAATATAATCAGATAGATAGTCAGATAATTATTAAGGTAGACAGATAAATAGTCAGATAATTACTAAGGTAGACAGATAAATAGTCAGATAATTATTAAGGTAGACAGATAAATAGTCAGATAATTATTACGGTAGACAGATAAATAGTCAGATAATTAATAAGATAATCAGATAAATAGTCAGATAATTATTACGGTAGACAGATAAATAGTCAGATAATTAATAAGATAATCAGATAAATAGTCAGATAATTATTAAGGTAGACAGATAAATAGTCAGATAATTATTACGGTAGACAGATAAATAGTCAGATAATTAATAAGATAATCAGATAAATAGTCAGATAATTATTAAGGTAGACAGATAAATAGTCAGATAATTACAAAGATAATCAGATAAATAGAAAGATAATTAATAAGAAAATGAATCAGATAATAGGCTACGTGGCCCCTTCCTCTTATAGGACAGTAAGGAGTCTCTTGGGGGGTCGGGCCCGGGGTCCCTGTCCCGGCGCAGACTTACTTCTCATAGTCGCTCCTGCAGTACAGCTTCTTGTCTCGGTAGAAGCAGCTGCTCTCCAGGGGCTCTTTGCACGCACAGCACTGAGCACACTGCTCGTGCCACAGGCGGGTCACTGATCCGCAGGAGGGAAGCGCTCGCAGATCACCCGCTCACAGCCCTCGCACACCCACTTCTGATCCAGCTCCCGGGCCTGCAGCACCGAGGGAAGCAGAGCAATCATCAGGGGGAGCAGCAGTAATCCTCTGCAGTATCACTCATCAGTAGTATTAATCCTCTGCAGTAGCACTCATCAGTAGTATTAATCCTCTGCAGTATCACTCATCAGTAGTATTAATAATCTGCAGTATCACTCATCAGTAGTATTATTAATCTGCAGTATCACTCATCAGTAGTATTAATCCTCTGCAGTATCACTCATCAGTAGTATTAATCCTCTGCAGTATCACTCATCAGCAGTATTAATAATCTGCAGTATCACTCATCAGTAGAATTAATAATCTGCAGTATCACTCATCAGTAGTATTAATCCTCTGCAGTATCACTCATCAGCAGTATTAATAATCTGCAGTATCACTCATCAGTAGTATCAATAATCTGCAGGTATCACTCATCAGTAGTATTAATCCTCTGCAGTATCACTCATCAGCAGTATTAATAATCTGCAGTATCACTCATCAGTAGTATTAATATTCTGCAGTATCACTCATCAGTAGTATTAATAATCTGCAGTATCACTCATCAGTAGTATTAATACTCTGCAGTATCACTCATCAGTAGTATTAATCCTCTGCAGTATCATTCATCAGTAGTATTAATCCTCTGCACTATCACTCATCAGCAGTATTAATAATCTGCAGTATCAATCATCTGCAGTATCAATAATCAGCAGTATTAATAATCTGCAGTATTAATAATCTGCAATACCAATCATCAGTAGTATTAATAATGTGCAGTATCAATAATCAGCAGTATTCATAATCTGCAGTATCATTACTTATTAATAATCTGCTGTATTAATCATCTGCAGTATCACTCATCAGTAGTATTAATAATCTGCTGTATTAATCATCTGCAGTATCACTCAACTGTAGTATTAATAATCTGCTGTATTAATCATCTGCAGTATCACTCATCAGTAGTATTAATAATCTGCTGTACTAATCATCTGCAGTATCAATAATCAGTAGTATTAATATTCTGCAGTATTAATAATCTATAATATCAATCAGCAGTAGTATTATTAATCTGCAGTATCAATAATCAGCAGTATTAATAATCTGCAGTATCATTACTCTGCAGTATTAATAATCAGCCGTATTGATCATCTGCAGTATCAATAATCAGTAGTATTAATAATCTGCAGCATTAATAAAACGACGTTTGTAATTATCCCCAGTAACATAATAATCTGCCATATTAATAATCTGTAGTATGAATAATCAGTAGTTGGTTTCGATAATGAATAGTATTAATAAGCAGTAGTATCAATAATTGGCAGTATTAATACTCAGTAGTATGAATAATCTGTACTATCAATAATGACTGGTATTAATAATATGCAGTATTCATAATCAGCAATCATCAGGGGGATTAATAATCCACAGTATTAATAATTCACAATTTTAATAACCTGCAGTATTAATATTCAGTAGTATCAATAACCAGTGGTATCACTAATGAGTAGTATCACTAATGAGTAGTATTAATAATGAGTAGTATCACTAATGAGTAGGATTAATAATGAGTAGTATCACTAATGAGTAGTATTAATAATTGAGTCTCACAGTGCCAAATCAATGTCATTTTTTTGGAACAATTGGCACCCTGAAAAAAGAGGCAATCCAAGCAGTTTAAAAAGAATAATGCTTTTTTGGGGTTAATCTAGGCCGTTTTTGATTACTTTTATTGAAAACGAATTGATCGATCGGCAAAGATCCTGCTTCCCCGGGTTCACTAAATGTCTGCCTTTCAGTTTCAATCAATCCTTCAGTCACTATAGATCAGCAGCTACAATGTATCTTATTACTAAGGTAACATTATCTATTGCTACAGTTTGCAGCTCAAACTGCTGGTAACATTGGCAATACATTATCACACACAGGAAAGTGTTACAAAGATCTTGCACTGCTGGGGAGGTGGGATCAACCTGATATAGAAATCACAGGATGCTCAGCGTATTAACACTCATTAAACATAGCATTGAGAGATTAATTTTAAAATAAAAAAATGCAGTAAGTATTATCTGATACTACAGAACTGATTTATTTAAACACACATGTGGGGTAATGCTGGAATTGCTGAAAAAATCAGGAGACTTTCTGGGCTATGACTCCTGGGCGAGTCAGCATCCACCGTGACCCTCTATACTACTAGTATTACAGTACTAGTATTGTGCCCGGGAGTATTATCTGCATTTATGCTTATATAGTCCAATTGTACTCACTAGGTACATGAGAACCAGGAGGTAGTATTAATAACGAGTATTATTAATAATGACTACTATCAATAAGGAGTAGTATCAATAACAAGTATTTATCTATTCTCTCTGTCTATTTATATATATTGATCTCTTAAAGATATATATATATACAATATATATATATATATATATATATATATATATTATATATATATATATATATATACATATTGATATATATATATATATTGCACTGCGTGTTATAGATATATATCTCTGTGTGTTATAGATATATTGATCTGTTATAGATACATTGCCCTGAATTGCTGATCAATGTTGTAGAATGAATTAACCCCCTCATTCCTGAAGATATATTGGTCTCCATCAGCTGCAGAGAAGATTTGGTGTAAATTCCAATTACTGTGTGTTCCTTGGACTCTCATATAAAAGATCATTCAGATAACCCCAGGGCTTTCAGAAGGGAAGGGGTTAATCTCCTCAATGTCATCTGCTTTATTAAATCTGCTGTCTGCAGCCTGAGGTGTGAATTCTGAAACTCACACAGGAGGTTTAATAATGTCCAGAAACGAGAGAGAGAGAGAGAGAGAGAGAGAGAGAGAGAGAGAGAGAGAGAGAGAGAGAGAGAGAGAGAGAGAGAGAGAGAGAGAGAGAGAGAGAGAGAGAGAGAGAGAGAGAGAGAGAGAGAAGGAGAGAGAGAGAGAGAGAGACAGAGACAGAGACAGAGAGACAGAGAGAGAGAGAGAGAGAGAGAGAGAGAGAGAGAGAGAAGGAGAGAGGGAAACTATATCTCATGGAAACTCACAGGAATGCAAACAGTGAATACATATTAAATCACACTCACCTTTATACTGTATGTTTATATGTATATATATGTGTGTGTGTGTGTGTATGTGTGTGTATATATATACACTACCGACACACTTTATTGAAGTGTGGTCGGTACCCGCAAGCCGGGAAATCTCCCGGCTTGCTAGTGGCCGCCCCTCGGCGTGCCGCGCGTCATAGACGCGCGGTCACGCGTCATCGGGAGCATGCGCCCCCTGCACGCGTGTCCAGGGGCTCCCCGAGGGAGCCCTGGTGTCCCGCGATCGCGGGACAGCGGCAGGGGGTTCCGGGGGAGCCGGCGGACCCGGCAGCGGTAGGGAGAGGCGCCCCGATCGGAGGGCGCTCTTCCGCTGCTTCGGCGCGCGCCCGTCACACTCGGGCGCGCGCCAGGCTACTGCTGCGGCACAGAACGGGCAAATGCTCGAATAAACTGTGCCGCAGCAGTATAGTGTTCGACAAACCTATACATTTGCTCGCCCCGGGCGAGTGGATTTAACCCCCCGGGCGAGTAAATATTGGCCCAAGCAGCACACGTTTGGTACTAGGTGGCGAGTAGATTTTTTTGTGTGGTGATTTGTCAACCACTGTATATATATATATATATATATAGTGCAGAATAAAGGAGTTCTTCAGTATTAGGTGATACCTTTTTTATTCGACTAACAATTTATGTCATAGGACAAGCTTTGGAGAGTTCTCCTCTCTTCTTCTTTATATATATAAACAATAAGATACCTTGAAGCACGAGATCAGGAGACAGCACTCTGTAAGTTTGATCACAGGTTTTTGTATTGAAAAAAAAGACACATAAACCGACATTTCGGTCCCCCCGGTGGGGGGTCCCACCTTGAGAAAGGTCCCACTGAGGGACCGAAACGTCGGTTTATATGTCTTTTTTTTCAATACAAAAACCTGTGATCAAACTTACCAGAGTGCTGTCTCCTGATCTCGTGCTTCAAACGGTATCGGAGGGTTTATTATTGCTTTATGGGACAAGCACCCAATTTTTTCTACTTGCAAGTGGAGTGCCGGCTGCTTCTGTGGATTCTATATATATATAGATAATATATATATGTAGCACTGAAAACTTAATATATATATACAGTGTGTGTGTTTTGTACTAAAACCATTGTTCACAGACCGCTATAATATAGATTAATTGCGCGCATATATATATATATATATATATATATATATATATATATTATTAATCTATTAATTAATAGATTTAATATTCGCGCAATTAATCTATATTATAGCGGTCTGTGAACAATGGTTTTAGTACAAAAACACACACACTGTATATATATATTAAGTATATATATATATATATAGTGTGTGTGTGTGTGTGTGTGTGTGTGTGTGTGTGTGTGTGTGTGTGTGTGTGTGTGTATTGTACTAAAACAATGATTCCCAGATCCTTATCAGAATAGATTCACTTTAAACTACCAAAATAAATATAAAATCATGATCACATATTATATACTGTATCTATATATATTGAATGATATGACTAATAAATAAGTGGGATGATGAAACCCGCTCAGGAAATAATGTCTGTGTCAGTTCCATACTAGAAACGTGATATAAATGTAACAAGTGATTAAGAAAACGGTACAAATTAAAATATACAGAACTGCAGCAGGTGAGAGAAATGGAGAGAAATGCGGTGTATCTCAGCGTTATCCTCTCACTGCGCGGTACTTGTTATTACTGTATATTAGTAGCACCTGTGCATGACTGATAGTAAATACACAGGGAACACACACAGATTCTTCCTGCCTTATTCTAGTCTGGTTTTATGATCTGTGACTCCTGTTCTAACAAGTTATTGTTATTCATTTCTAATAACGTCTGAATGTGCATTAACTTCCATCAACTCCGATGGAAATACCGAATTACCATTGTTACTGTATACAGGAATAATGGGAACATACAACTGAAATACAACCTATCCAATTATATACGTGTATATATACACACACACACACACACACACACACACACACGCGTAAATAATTGGATACGTTATATTTCAGTTGTATTTTTCCATTATATATATTGAAATATACACTCACACACATATACGTATAAATTCATATATATGTCCCCATTTGTCTTATGTAAAGAAGATGAAAAAATACACCTACAGTAATATGTGTGTGTGTGTGTGTGTGTGTGTGTGTGTGTGTGTGTGTGTGTGTGTGTGTGTGTGTGTGTGTGTGTGTGTGTGTGTGTGTGTGTGTGTGTCGTGTGTGTGTGTGTGTGTGTGTGTGTGTGTGTGTGTCTGTGTGTGTATTGCACCCGCTTACATTCTGGATGATTTGAAACACATTATTAATAGATTATTAAATGGTTACTAC
>NC_134492.1:64464127-64634425 GCF_040206685.1 Ascaphus truei | reverse complement strand
CAAACTGAGGCACAGAAATATACATTCATACACACAAAAACGAACACACAGAGACACACACAAAATCACACTGATACACATAAATACAATGAGACACACGGAGACAGAAAAAACACATTGAGATACACAGACATAGAGATACATACAAAGAGATACAGAAGTACACACAGGGAGGCACACACAGAGATACACACCCACAGACACACACCCACAGACACACATATACTCAAACATAGATATACACACAGAGATACAGAAATACACAAACAGGAACACATTCACAAAGTTACAGAGATACAGAGACAGCCACAGAGACACCTAGCCACACACACCCAGATATACACACAGACACAGAGGTACAGAGACACAGACATACACACATACACACATAGACTGTGACACACAGAGATACTGTACACACAGACTGTCATACACCAAAAGACTCACATACAGGCACTCACACAGTAACACAGACACATACAAGAGACCACACACACACAGATACATTCACATGTACTCAAACATGCTCCCTTACAAACACACATACATACAGTACATATACACAAATGCACACGTATACAAACACACACACATACACATGCATATATACATAGATACACATGTACACAGACATATACACAACGATGCACACATACAGACATACTTACACACATGTATAGAGGAACACACACATACTGTACACACACTGCTCTCTCTGAGTTCTGTGCTAGGGGAACAGCACTGTGACTGATCCGCTCACATCACCAGCTTTCATATTTTAGTTTTTCATTCCTTTTCCGTGGTTATTTTCAGGAGCAGAAACCTGTATATAACATTCACCAGGCTCTGTGTGTATGCAGTGTACACCTGGAGTTAACCACTTCATGACCAGAGAACCCCCACAGGCAGGGAGAGTTAATATTACTCGGGATGCAGAAGGAGGAGATATGTTGGGGGGAATCTAACTCTGAAAGTGCACTGCTGGCGTTACCCACACACAGGCCCGACGGCCGCTAAACCCTTTCACCATTTTTCATCAAATGTGTTACCAGGGAGTAATACATTGAGCGTTACCTCTCGTTGTCATGTATTTCCTGGGCACAGAGTTATGATGACAGATACATGGTGACGTGTAACATGTCCGATCTCCCCTGTCCTAACGACCAACTCCGCACGCACCCCTGATCGGGGCAAAGAGGCGGATACAGGAAGGGAACCTGTAAATAGGCAATGGAAGGATGGATGAACTGAACACACAGACCCCTCTTCCCTTCCACCCGCCGATCAAACGGATTCATGTTTATTTCTAAGGCGCCAACATACTCCCAAGTGCAGTACAATGAGGGGCGGGGGACAGAGCATGGGATTTCCTCAATAACATAGACTGTGCAGGAGGTACGGAGGCCCTACCCCCAGGAGCTCACAATCTAGCTAAAAATGTACATTTTATTTCACACCATTTAGGCAAATCTGGCCCATCTCATACAGATACGACTAGTGACCGTGGCTTGACTCTAGAGAATACATGAGGAGCGGCAACTAATACTGCTAGCAGACATATGCAGAGAATGCTGATAAGAGATATATACAGCTAATACTGCTAGCAGACATATGCAGATAATGCTAAGAGATATATACAGCTAATACTGCTAGCAGACATATGCAGAGAATGCTGATAAGAGATATATACAGCTAATACTGCTAGCAGACATATACAGATAATGCTGATAAGAGATATATACAGCTAATACTGCTAGCAGACATATGCAGATAATGCTAAGAGATATATACAGCTAATACTGCTAGCAGACATATACAGATAATGCTGATAAGAGATATATACAGCTAATACTGCTAGCAGACATACAGATAATTCTGATAAGAGATATATACAGCTAATACTGCTAGCAGACATATGCAGATAATGCTAAGAGATATATACAGCTAATACTGCTAGCAGACATATACAGATAATGCTAAGAGATATATACAGCTAATACTGCTAGCAGACATATACAGATAATGCTGATAAGAGATATATACAGCTAATACTGCTAGCAGACATATGCAGAGAATGCTGATAAGAGCTATATACAGCTAATACTGCTAGCAGACATATGCAGAGAATGCTGATAAGAGATATATACAACTAATACTGCTAGCAAACATATACAGATAATGCTGATAAGAGCTATATACAGCTAATACTGCTAGCAGACATATGCAGATAATGCTGATAAGAGATATATACATCTAATACTGCTAGCAGACATATACAGATAATGCTGATAAGAGATATATACAGATAATACTGCTAGCAGACATATACAGATAATGCTGATAAGAGATATATACAGCTAATACTGCTAGCAGACATATGCAGATAATGCTAAGAGATATATACAGCTAATACTGCTAGCAGACATATACAGATAATGCTGATAAGAGATATATACAGCTAATACTGCTAGCAGACATACAGATAATGCTGATAAGAGATATATACAGCTAATACTGCTAGCAGACATATGCAGATAATGCTAAGAGATATATACAGCTAATACTGCTAGCAGACATATGCAGAGAATGCTGATAAGAGATATATACAGCTAATACTGCTAGCAGACATATACAGATAATGCTGATAAGAGATATATACAGCTAATACTGCTAGCAGACATATACAGATAATGCTGATAAGAGATATATACAGCTAATACTGCTAGCAGACATATGCAGATAATGCTAAGAGATATATACAGCTAATACTGCTAGCAGACATATACAGATAATGCTGATAAGAGATATATACAGCTAATACTGCTAGCAGACATATGCAGAGAATGCTGATAAGAGCTATATACAGCTAATACTGCTAGCAGACATATGCAGAGAATGCTGATAAGAGATATATACAACTAATACTGCTAGCAGACATATACAGATAATGCTGATAAGAGCTATATACAGCTAATACTGCTAGCAGACATATGCAGATAATGCTGATAAGAGATATAGACATCTAATACTGCTAGCAGACATATACAGATAATGCTGATAAGAGATATATACAGATAATACTGCTAGCAGACATATACAGATAATGCTGGTAACAGATGTATACAGCTAATACTGCTAGCAGACATATACAGATAATGCTGGTAACAGATGTATACAGCTAATACTGCTAGCAGACATATACAGATAATGCTGGTAACATATATACATCTAATACTGCTAGCAGATATACAGATAATGCTGGTAACATGTATACAGATAATACTGCTAGCAGACATACAGATAATGCTGGTAATATATACATCTAATACTGCTAGCAGACATACAGATAATGCTGGTAACATATATACATCTAATACTGCTAGCAGACATACAGATAATGCTGGTAACATATATACAGCTAATACTGCTAGCAGACATACAGATAATGCTGGTAACATGTATACAGATAATACTGCTAGCAGACATATACAGATAATGCTGGTAACAGATGTATACAGATAATACTGCTAGCAGACATACAGATAATGCTGGTAACATGTATACAGATAATACTGCTAGCAGACATACAGATAATGCTGGTAACATATATACATCTAATACTGCTAGCAGACATATACAGATAATGCTGGTAACAGATGTATACAGCTAATACTGCTAGCAGACATATGCAGATAATGCTGGTAACAGATGTATACAGCTAATACTGCTAGCAGACATATACAGATAATGCTGGTAACAGATGTATACAGCTAATACTGCTAGCAGACATATGCAGATAATGCTGGTAACAGATGTATACAGCTAATACTGCTAGCAGACATATACAGATAATGCTGGTAACAGATGTATACAGATAATACTTCTAGCAGACATATACAGGTAATGCTGAGAACAGAGTATTTAGAATGGATAAAGCTTCATGTATTGGAAGCAGAGCGAATGACATTAGAAAAACTGCCCTATAGTGTGGACAGAGCGATACTACAACCCAAACGAGCACCATCTGGTGGGAACAAAAGGGAATTGCAACAGGAGCTGCGCCCTCTAGTAGATAGTGGAGGTTATTGCAGTGAGAAAGCTGAATTTGCTGTATTATAATCCATCTTCAGAAGGGACTTGCTTCGTGGGGCTCCTTCAGCCTACACTGCTCCTGATCCAGTATATTAAGTTGTAGCAGGGGTAGCCAAACAACGCTAGCAGGTATTGTCCGTAACACAGTACCCAATAAAGGTTATATTGAAGAGACAAATGGAAACAAATCTCTCCTGCTCCATCCGATCCGCTTCAGCTCAAAGCCCGTCAGGGAACAGCAAAGCTTCCGACTCACCTGTGAGGATTCGCCATTCCGGCGGTTCTGTCCCTTTAACCCTCATCTGTCCTGCAGGCTCCAGAAGCAATACTGCCAGGCACTCCGGCGCTGGTACTCGTGAGCGGCGCGCAGTCCCTGTCTGTTCCATGGTTCCCAAGGCTGGGTGTACTATCCCTCCGGCAGTGGTGATGCGCTACGCATGCACGGTGAGCATTCCTCCCGATCTTCCGTGGCCTCCGTTCCCAGACCGCCCCCGCTCTGATGACAGCGGTAGGCAGCGCAGCAGCCGCACACGCTCCTTCCCCCTCGTATCTGGCCCCGCTTCCGGTCTCCGCCCCCCTACTGACGCGGGTGTCGTGAGGCGTGATACTGACGCGACCGGTTCGCCAACGTAATGTGCAGGTTACGCGCAGCGCGCGCTCTACAGAGGGCCCACCCCCACTCCTAATCGGCTGCACAATAGGACGTACCTGCGCGATCCAGCAGCCTATCAGTGAGGGCTCCTCCACTTCCTGGTTGCCTCCCATTGGTGGGAGGTCCTATTTATACCCTCTCAGTACTCTCCTGCTTTGCCGAGCATAACTCCTGTTTGTGTGAAGCTGTACTCATCACCTTGTGCCTGTCTGCCTGAACCCTGCTTCCTCAACCCTGCTGCCTGAGCCCTGCTGCCTGACCCTGCCTGGATACGACTCTGTGATACTCTCCTGCACTGACCTTGGCTTTGGAACCACGACGCCGCTGCTCTCTCCTGCACTGACCCTGGCTCTGGCTCTACGACTATTCTACGCTCTCCAATCCTGACTCTGGCTACGTACCCCAACGATCCGCTACTCTATGCTCCAAGACCTGGCAAGTACCTCATTTACACTGTCTTCTATTTCCCTGATCCGGCCTGCAAGACTATCCTACACGCTAGACGTGCCCTCGCGGTTGTGGTTGGCGTTCTATACAATTCCCTACCTCAGCCCCGCGGACGCGCCTTGTTTGTGGTGAGCTACGCATTACAGTATGCTTGGCCAAACAAACTTCGACCCCGCTGAGGTAGGAAGAGTCCTGAGTACACACGCCAACGCCCTGTCCAGCCTTGAAAATAAATGGGAGTCTAATGACCAGAATTTGAGAACCATCCGGGAGGACTTTAGAACCTTATCCCTCCATCTACAAGGGCAACGCACAGGCCCCATGCAATCAGTCACTAGTACCGCCTGCTCATCTGTCTGACCCCGACTTCCCACGCCCAATCGATATGAGGGAAATCCTCACGAGTGCTGGGGTTTCTTTAACCAATGTTTTATTCAGTTCAAGATGAATTCTTCCCGCTTCTCTTCTTCCCGTTCCAAGGTAGCCTACATAATCTCTCTTCTCACAGATGACGCTCTTGCCTGGGCTTCCCCAGTCTGGGAGCGAAGATCTGACCTCACCCAAAGAATTGGAGCCTTTACCAAGGAGTTCCGCAGGGTGTTCGATACACCAGGTCGAAAGGTATCTGCTGCCTCTGCTCTATACTTTATTTTTCAGGGTGCTCGCTCTGTCGCCCGTTATGCACTCGAGTTTAGGACTATTGCCGCAAAGACGGATTGGAACGGAGAATCCTTGTCCGCTGCCTTCTGGCAAGGATTGTCTGAGACTGTGAAAGATGAACTTGCGACTCATGATCGGCCTACCGACCTGGAGGATCTCATTGCGGTCTGCATCAAGGTGGACCGTCGTCTCCAGGAGAGAATGACCGAGAGATGTCTTCATCGCACGGTTACCCCCAGAATTAACCCCAACCAGGTGGGTCAGTTTGAATTTCCTGTCCCAGATTCTTCTGAACATATGCAATTGGGAGTTACTACTATTTCACGCACTGAGAAGCAACACCGCATAGATGCTGGAGTTTGTCTGTATTGTGGGGGTCCTGGACATTTCGCCTTCTCTTGCCCCAACAAGGCAGGAAACGCAAGGTTCCCATGAGGCTTAGGGGAGTCTCATTGGGAACGATCTCTCTTTCCCCTATAGCTACTTCTAATCCCACAAAAATCCTTGTACCTATCTCCTTGTCTGGCGAAGGATTCTGTCTCCACTTTGGCCTTTCTTGATTCGGGTGCTGGGGGCAACTTTATTGATCAGAGTTTTGCAGAGCATCACAAGATCCCTTTAGTGTGCAAGAAGAACCCCATCGCTCTGGAAGCCATTGATGGTAGACCACTTCAGCCTGCCTTCTGCCTTCATCTCGTTGGAGACCCAAACCATTCAGCTAAGGTCAGTGAATAATCATGTAGAAGACATTTCTTTGAATGCCATTCACACTCCCTCTATTGCAGTAATATTGGGTCTACCCTGGTTACAAATTCATAATCCACAGATTGATTGGGTAAGCAAGGAACCTATTTAGTGGAGTTCATACTGCACACAAAATTGTCTTAAAGGTTCAAGTACCGTTTGTGCCACTACCATATCAGAAGACAAAGAAAGGGTACAATTGCCGGAGGAGTACATTGACTTCAAGGATATCTTCGACAAAGTCAAGTCAGAGATACTTCCTCCACATCGCCCCTACGATTGTCCCATCGAATTACTTCCAGGTACTACACTGCCTAGAGGAGCTTCATATCCTTTGTCTATGCCTGAAACCAAAGCCATGAAAGACTATATCACTGAGAACCTTCTGAGGGGCTTCATCTGCAAATCGACATATCCCGCTGGGGACGGGTTTTTCTTCGTGGACTTAACAAAATTACTATTAAAAATCGCTATCCTCTTTCTCTTATATCCGAGATCTTTGACAGTCTTCAAGTAGCAAAAATCTTCTCCAAATTGGATCTATGGGGTGTGTATAACCTCATCAGAATCTGTCAGGGCGATGAATGGAAAACTGCATTTAATACCCGGAATGAACACTACGAGTACTTGGTCATGCTTTTCGGTCTTTGTAATGCCCCGGCTGTGTTCCAAGATTTCGTCAATGAGATATTCAGAGATCTCCTCAATTCTTTTGTAATTGTGTTCTTGGACGATATTCTTATTTTTTCTAAGTCTCTAGAGGAACATATAGGACATGTCAAACTAGTATTACTTTTATTACGAAGGAACCATATATTCGCTAAACTTGAATAGTGTCACTTTCACCTAAAACTGTTTTCCTAGGATACATCATTTCGGATTCCGGCCTCACGATGGATCCTGCCAAGGTCAAAGCAGTTTTGGACTGGCCTCAACCCACCCCGCTCAAGGCTGTGCAGTGCTTCTTAGGGTTTTCCAATTATTACCGCAGATTTATTCAGAATTTCTCTTCTTTAGTAACTCCTCTGACGGCTCTTTCCAAGAAAGGAGCAGATCCCTCAGTTTGGTCCTCCGCTGCAGTTAAGTCTTTTGATCTTTTAAAGAAAGCGTTCAAATCCACCCCGGTTCTGGTTCATCTAGATCCTAAGCTCCCCTTTACCCTCGAGGTGGATGCATCGGATGTCGGAGTGGATGCTGTTCTATTCCAGAGGAAAAATCCTCAGGCCAGGTTACATCCTTGTGCTTTTGTCTCCAAAAAACTTTCCGCAGCTGAACGTAACTATGATATTGGTAATCATGAACTCCTGGCCATGAAACTTGCATTGGAAGAATGGAGACATCTGTTAGCAGTGTAAGGGTCTGGGAGTCACGCCGCCCTCGGCGTGCTCCTCACTCACCGGCAGCTCCGACGGGTCCTCTCGCGGCACGCAGGCAGCCTCTCTCCGGAACGCTGATCACTACTCCACGTGGGCGCGCGCATGCCAAAACTTCCCTTCTACTCTCGGTCCGGCGGCTACGCTCGGTCACGCGGCCGCAAGCACAGCTACACAGAGGCGCGGCCACACGGAACCGTACCAACCCCTTAAAGGCACAGCACCTCAAACCATTGCTGCAATCCAATGCAGTCTGACTACTGGGATTTATGGCTCCTCCCCTGGGACTCATGCTGGACCTATCCCTGCCGTAGCCTGGCCCTTCCACACACCCCCATCTTGCTGCGCTGCCATTGGACCCGCTCTCCTATATATACCTAACAGTGTCACTGACTCGTTGGCTGAGCAAAGAACCAGTCGTTCTCATCACTCTCTGCCTCCCTAGTCCTGTCTTGTCCTGTTTTGTTTTTGCAGTCCTCCTCGTGTACCGAACCGGCTTCCGCTACGTCTACCCGCACCTCTGGCATCCCGAACTCGGCATACGGCTAAACGACTCTCCGCACCTCTGGAATCCCGATCCTGGCAAACGGTAAACGATTACGTCCTTATCTCTACCCCGGACTTTGCATACAGCACCCTCTACCATCCGTACCTCTCCTGCCCCGATCCGGACTCCCAGACTACTCTACTCTCAAGACGTGCCCTTGTGGCTGTGGGTGGCGTTATATCCTATCCCACCTCAGCACCGCGGTCCCGTCTCGTTTGTGGTGAGCACGCCCTGACATTATGCTCTGCCCTACAAACATGGACCCCGCTGAGGTGGAGCGCACTATAAATGCCCATACTAATCTCTTCACCAGGTTAGAGACTTATTTGGAACAAGCTGATAGGCGAATTGATACGTTACAGCAAAGCCTTCATTTGTTTACTGTTCAAGTCCGAGCCTTCAGTCGGCAACCTTCACCCGTGGCTTCCACAGCTTCCGCAACCGCCTTTCCAGCATCTCCGTTTGCTTTGGAACCTCGTATTCCGGCTCCCAAACACTATGCCGGGGATCCCCAAGGATGTAGGGGCTTCCTTAACCAATGCCTCATCCAATTTCGACTCTCGCCCTCTCGTTTTGTCTCTTCTGTCTCCAGGGTCGGCTATATCGTGGCTCTTCTCATCGACGAGGCGCTGGCATGGGCTTCTCCCATCTGGGAACAACAAGGCCCTCTCACACAGGACATCGATCTCTTCGTTGAGGAATTCCGAAGATTCTTCGATACCCCTGCACGGCAATTAACGGCAGCATCTTTTCTTCATCACATAACCCAGGGAGATCGACCCGTCGCCCGGTACGCTGTGGAGTTCCGCACACTTGCTGCTGAGACGGGATGGAATAACGAAGCACTATCTTCAGCGTTTTGGCAAGGTCTGTCTGAATCCCTAAAGGATGAGCTCGCAGCGCGGGAACGTCCCACTGACCTAGAGGATTTGATCAGTCTGTGTGTTCGAGTGGACCAGCGTCTACAGGAGCGGAGAAATGAACGTTCTCGTTACCGTCAACGGGTTTCAAGGCATCTTGCTCCATCGTTCATGGCTCCTACACCCCCTTCCGTGGACGTCCCGGAACCTATGCAGTTGGGAGGTAACAAACTGTCTGCTGCTGAAAAACAACGTCGGCGCAATGCCGGTCTCTGCATGTACTGTGGCAATTCCGGTCACATATTACCCCAGTGTCCCCACAAGCCGGGAAACGCCAACTCCCAATGAAATCCCGGAGAGTTTCATTGGGAATACTGACACTTTCTCCCATTGTCAAAGACGTACTTCCCACCAGGATAATGTTGCCTATAACACTGACTGGAGAGGGATTTCACACTCAAGCACGGGAGTTCATTGATTCCAGTTCCGCAGGCAATTTCATCGATGAGACTTATGCTAGACGGAACAATATTCCATTTATCAGTAAGAAGACGCCAGTAGGTCTGGAGGCTATTGACGGTCGACCTCTACAGCCGGCATTCATCACGCTACAGACGGTGCCTCTCCTACTGCAGTTCGTCGACGTCCATACGGAGATCATTACTCTCAATGTTATCCACACTCCCTCTGTTGAGCTGATTTTGGGTCTTCCTTGGCTTCAACTCCATAAGCCTCGCATCGACTGGACGGATCGGGAACCTATCCAGTGGAGTGCTCCTTGTGCCAAGACATGTACCAGGATTTTCCAGAAGATTGGTGGGTTGACTACCCTGCCAGAGAAGGTTGATTCCCTACCTTCTGTGTACTGGGAATTCCGTGATGTGTTCAACAAAGCACGTTCCGAGGTTCTACCTTCGCACCGTTCGTTCGACTGTCCTATTGACCTACTACCCGGGGCACCTCTTCCCAGAGGACGATCCTATCCTCTCTCTCTCCCAGAGACTAAAGCCATGAACACTTACATTGCAGAGAATTTAGAGAGGGGTTTCATCCGAAATTCTTCCTCTCCAGTCGGAGCAGGTTTCTTTTTTGTCAAAAAGAAGGACGGTTCTCTTCGTCCATGCATAGACTACCGGGGTTTAAATAATATCACACGCAAGAACCGCTACCCACTGCCCTTGATACCGGAACTCTTCGACCGTCTCCAGGGAGCAACCATCTTTTCTAAGTTGGATTTAAGAGGTGCCTACAATTTAGTAAGGATACGTGAGGGTGACGAGTGGAAGACTGCTTTTAACACCCATGACGGCCACTACGAATACCTGGTCATGCCGTTCGGTCTGTGCAACGCACCAGCAGTTTTCCAGGATTTCGTCAATGAGATTTTTCGGGACATTCTTAACACATTTCTTATCGTTTACCTATATGACATCCTAATCTTTTCTAAATCTCCTCAAGAACACATCAAACACGTTCAACAAGTGCTGTTACGCCTCCGGGAGAACCATCTCTTTGCGAAATTGGAGAAATGTCAGTTCCATCTCAAGTCGGTGGCTTTTTTGGGATACGTTATCTCTGACTCCGGATTCAATATGGATCCAGAGAAACTTAAGGCTATCTTGGACTGGCCCCGTCCGACCACTCTCAAAGCCGTGCAACGCTTTCTAGGTTTTGCAAATTATTATCGACGCTTCATTCGCAATTTTTCTTCTACGGTATCTCCCATAATTGATCTCACTAAGAAGGGTGCAGATCCTTCATCATGGTCTGAGACCGCCATACGGGCATTTAATCTGCCCCTATCCTCACCCACCCAGATCCTAAACTTCCATTTACCTTGGAGGTACTGCTGCGGCCGAGTTTATTCGAGCATTTGCCCGTTCTCGGCCGCAGCAGTAACCTAAGACACGGAGGAGCGCCCTCCGATCGGGGCTTTCTCCCTCCCGCTGCCGGGTCCGCCGGGTCCCCCGGAACCCCCTGCCGCCGTCCCCCACATCGCGGGACACAAGGGCTCCCTCGGGGAGCCCTGGACGCGCGTGCAGGGGGCGCAGGCACCCGATGACGCGTGACCGCGCGTCGATGACGCGCGGCACGCCGATGACGCGCGGCACGCCGATGACGCGCGGCACGCCGAGGGAGTGCGGCTAGCATGCCGGGGCATCCCCAGGCTTGCGGAGCTAGCCGCACTCAAATAAAATGTGCCGCCTCTGTAGATGCCTCGGACATCGGGGCTGGGGCTGTACTATCCCAAAAGACCTCTCCCTTAGCCAGACTACACCCATGTGCCTTCTTCTCGAAGAAATTTTTGTCCGCAGAATGGAATTACGATGTCAGGAACCGGGAGCTTTTGGCGATCAAGTTGTCATTAGAAGAGTGGAGACATTTCTCAGGGGGTACGGAGACACCTATAACCATACTCACAGACCATAAGAACCTTCTCTACTTAGAAGGGGCACGTCGTTTGAGCTCTCGACAAGCCCGCTGGGCACTATTTTTTTCACGATTCAATTTTCTTATCTCCTTTATTCCTGGCTCCAAAAATCTAAAGGCGGACGCCCTGTCTCGACAGTTCCTGGCAGAGGACAAGTCTGAAGAACAGCTAGAGACAATTATTCCCTCTAGATGTATCCTGTCCGCTAACTCCTTTGATATTTGGACAAAATTCGATCCGAACAATCACAAGTTCCGAGGGGGCTCAAGGTTCCGGAGGGAAGACTCTACACGGCACCCCAACACTGCAAAAGGGTTCTCGAGTGGTGCCATTCCTCTAAATCAGCAGGACATCCAGGGATAAGGAAAACCAACGACCTTGTTCAATGTACCTTCTGGTGGCCAGAGAGGGCTAAGGATGTGGAGGAGTTTGTTAAAGCGTGTGGCACGTGCGCCCGCAACAAAGTACTTCGGGTCAAACCAGCAGGCCTTCTTCTTCCCTTACCCATTCCGTCCCTGGAACCATATTTCTATGGACTTCATTGTAGAGCTCCCAGACTCCAAAGGAAAGAATACGATTCTTGTGGTCATTGATCGTTTTTCCAAACAGACTCACCTTGTTCCCTTGAGGGGCCTTCCAAATTCCTCCAGGCTTGCGGATGCTTTCATCCAGGAGATTTTTCGTCTTCACGGCTCTTCCTTCAACCATCGTCTCTGATCGTGGGTCCCAATTTGTGTCAAGATTGTGGTGAGCCTTTTCCCGTAAAATGGGTATTTCACTTCAATTCTCCTCGGGATACCACCCACAGACCAATGGGCAGATGGAGAGGGCCAACCAAAACCTGGAACAATACCTTCGGTGTTTCATAACCGATACACAGGATGATTGGGTTGATCTGCTTCCTTGGGCTGAGTTTGCTCTTAACTCCCTTCGCAATGACTCTACTCAAGAATCTCCCTTCTTCATAAATTGTGGTTTTCATCCTTCCCGCCTACCCTTCTCCCCTCTATCCTCAGGAGTACCAGCGGTTGACAAGCGCATCTCCCAGCTGAAAGACTTATGGACGAGGATTCAGGAGAACTTAAAGGTGGCTACAGGGAGACAGAAACTCCAGGCAGACCGCCTTCGACACCCTGTTCCGGAATTCGTCCCAGGAGACAGGGTTTGGCTTTCTTCCAGGAATATCCGACTAAAGGTTCCTACCATGAAGCTAGCACCTAAGTTCCTCGGTCCCTTTCCTGTGGTCAGGAGGATTAATCCTGTGGCTTATCGCCTACGCCTTCCACCCCCGATGAAGATTCCGTCAGTCTTTCATATATCGTTGCTTAAACCAGCATTCTAGAGTCCTCGCTTTTCTAAGACCACGTCTCCCCCACTTCCTCTTCTGATCCAAGGTCAACAGGAGTTCGAGGTCCAGGCTATCCTGGATTCTAGGATTTCCAGAGGTGGAGTACAATACCTGGTCCACTGGAGGGGCTTTAGACCAGAGGAACGTTCCTGGATTCCCCACCGGGATCTCCACGCACCTCGACTCGTCCAGGCTTTCCATCGTAAGAATCCCTCCAAGCCATCTCATGGACGCCCGGAGGTCGTCCCTGAAGGGGGGGGTACTGTAAGGGTCTGGGAGTCACGCCGCCCTCGGCGTGCTCCTCACTCACCGGCAGCTCCGACGGGTCCTCCCGCGGCACGCAGGCAGCCTCTCTCCGGAACGCCGATCACTACTCCACGTGGGCGCGCGCATGCCAAAACTTCCCTTCTACTCTCGGTACGGCGGCTACGCTCGGTCACGCGGCCGCAAGCACAGCTGCACAGAGGCGCGGCCACACGGAACCGTACCAACCCCTTAAAGGCACAGCACCTCAAACCATTGCTGCAATCCAATGCAGTCTGACTACTGGGCTTTATGGCTCCTCCCCTGGGACTCATGCTGGACCTATCCCTGCCGTAGCCTGGCCCTTCCACACACCCCCATCTTGCTGCGCTGCCATTGGACCCGCTCTCCTATATATACCTAACAGTGTCACTGACTCGTTGGCTGAGCATAGAACCAGTTGTTCTCATCACTCTCTGCCTCCCTAGTCCTGTCTTGTCCTGTTTTGTTTTTGCAGTCCTCCTCGTGTACCGAACCGGCTTCCGCTACGTCTACCCGCACCTCTGGCATCCCGAACTCGACATACGGCTAAACGACTCTCCGCACCTCTGGAATCCCGATCCTGGCAAACGGTAAACGATTACGTCCTTATCTCTACCCCAGACTTTGCATACAGCACCCTCTACCATCCGTACCTCTCCTGCCCCGATCCGGACTCCCAGACTACTCTACTCTCAAGACGTGCCCTCATGGCTGTGGGTGGCGTTATATCCTATCCCACCTCAGCACCGCGGTCCCGTCTCGTTTGTGGTGAGCACGCCCTGACAAGAAGGAAACGAGATGCCTATAGCAATTCTTACGGATCACAAGAATTTGTTGTATATCGAGGGAGCTCGTCGCCTAGGAGCCCGCCAAGCCAGATGGTCACTCTTTTTTTCGAGGTTCAACTTTGTTATCTCCTACCTTCCTGGGACAAAAAACGTTAAAGCAGATGCTCTGTCCCGTCAATTTTCTCTTGAGGATAATTCTGAGGATCAACTCAAATCTATTCTTCCATCCAAACTTATTCTTTCGTCCACTAACTTTGAGGCGTTAATGGATATCGTTCTTCAGCAAAACCAGATTCCGGATAACCTTGCGGTTCCTGAGGGTCGGCTGTTTACTTCTCCTTCTTTGTGCAAACAGGTCCTAGAATGGGGACACTTTTCCAAATCGGCAGGTCATCCTGGGGTTAATGGATATCGTTCTTCAGCACAACCAGATTCCGGATAACCTTGCGGTTCCTGAGGGTCGGCTGTTTACTTCTCCTTCTTTGTGCAAACAGGTCCTAGAATGGGGACACTTTTCCAAATCGGCAGGTCATCCTGGGGTTAATGGATATCGTTCTTCAGCAAAACCAGATTCCGGATAACCTTGTGGTTCCTGAGGGTCGGCTGTTTACTTCTCCTTCTTTGTGCGAACAGGTCCTAGAATGGGGACACTTTTCCAAATCGGCAGGTCATCCTGGGGCTAAAAGGACTTTGGACCTCATCTCCCGGATGTTCTGGTGGCCTCGGTTGCAGAAGGATGTTAAGGACTTTGTACTTGCGTGACCAACATGTGCCAGGACTAAAACTTCTAGAAATCTTCCTGCCGGGTTACTTCAGCCATTGCCTGTTCCGGTTCGGCTATGGACACACTTATCCATGGATTTCGTGGTGGATCTACCTAATTCTAAAGGTATGAACACTATTCTTGTAGTAGTAGATCGGTTCTCCTAGCAATTACATTTCGTACAACTCAAAGGCTTGTATAGCTCTCTGAAACTTGCTAAGATATTCATCAAGGAGATCTTTCGTCTTCACGGGGTTCCTACAGTGATTGTATCTGATAGAGGATCACAGTTCATATCTACATTTTGGCACTCTTTTTGTCTTCAGTTGGGCATATCTCTTCACTTTTCTTCAGGGTATCACCCGCAGACTAATGGAAAGATGGAGAGGACTAATCAGTCGTTAGAGCAATTCATTCGGTGCTTCGTGTCTAATTCCCAGGACGATTGGTCGGAACTTCTTCCTTGAGCGAAATTCGCCCACAATAACCTTCGTAATGAATCAACCACTGAATCTCCTTTTTTCATCAATTACGGATTCCATCCAGCTACTCTTCCTCTTACAGTCTCTACCTCAGGGGTTTCAGCCGCTGACGACAGAATTAGGGAACTTCAAGTTCAATGGAAAAGAACTCAAGAACACATCAAATCGACCTTTGAGCTACAGAAACATCAGGCTGATCGCCATCGTAGACCCGCTCCTAAATTCAAGCCCGGTGACAAAGTCTGGCTGTCCTCTATAACTATTAGGTTAAAAGTTCCGTCAATGAAGTTTGCTCCTAGATTCCTCGGTCTGTTCTCCATTTCTGAAAAGATCAATCCGGTAGCGTATTGTTTGTCTTTGCCTTCTTCCATGAGAATTCCCTCAGTTTTTCATGTGTCCTTGCTCAAACCGGTGATCCATTCCCGTCCTTCCCATCACTTCCGTCTTGGTACAGGGTCAGCCTGAATACGAGATGCAATCCATCCTAGATTCCAAATTCTCTTGTGGCTCCTTATACTATCTCGTCCATTGGAAAGGATTCAATCCAGAGGAAAGGTCTTGGGTACCTTATGATCGGATTCATGCAGCAAGGATGATTAGAAGATTCCATTTGAACTTCCCAGAAAAGCCTTCACGGAGTTGCCCGGAGGTCGCTCCTAGAGGGGGGGGTACTGTGAGAATTCGCCATACAGGCGGTTCTGTCCTCTTAACCCTCACCTGTCCTGCAGGCTCCAGAAGCAATCCAGCCAGGCACTCCAGCGCTGGTTCTCGTTTGCGGCACACGGTCTCTGTCTGTTCCTGCGGTTCCCAAGGCTAGTGTGTACTATCCCTCTGGCAGCGGTGACGCGCTACGCATGCGTGGTGAGCATTCCTCCCGGTCTTCCGTGGCCTCCGTTCCCAGACTCTGCCCCCACTCTGATGACAGCAGTAGGCGGCGCAGCAGCACACGGTCCTTCCCCCACGTATCTGGCCCCGCCTCAGGTCTCCGCCCCCGTACTGATGCGGGTGTCGTGATGCATGATACTGGTGCGCGACCGGGTCGCCAACGTAATGCGCGGGTTACGTGCGCTCTCCAGAGGGCCCACCCCCACTCCTAATCGGCTGCACAATAGGACGTACCTGCGCGATCCAGCAGCTATCAGTGAGGGCTCCTCCACTTCCTGGTTGCCTCCCATTGGTGGGAGGTCCTATTTATACCCTCTCAGTGCTCTCCTGCTTTGCCGAGCATAACTCCTGTTTGTGTGAAGCTGTACTCATCACCTTGTGCCTGTCTGCCTGAACCCTGCTGCCTGAACCCTGCTGCCTGAACCCTGCTGCCTCAACCCTGCTGCCTGAACCCTGCTGCCTGACCCTGCCTGGATACGACTCTGTGATACTCTCCTGCACTGACCTTGGCTTTGGAACCACGACGCCGCTGCTCTCTCCTGCACTGACCCTGGCTCTGGCTCTACGACTATTCTACGCTCTCCAATCCTGACTCTGGCTACGTACCCCAACGATCCGCTACTCTATGCTCCAAGACCTGGCAAGTACCTCATTTACGCTGTCTTCTATTACCCTGATCTAGCCTGCAAGACTATCCTACAATCTAGACGCGCCCCCGCGGTTCTGGTTGGCGTTCTATACAATTCCCTACCTTAGCCCTGCGGTCGCGCCTCGTTTGTGGTGAGCTACGTGTTACAAAGCCACACTCACAGACCGGGACTCTGACATCCCCTCAACACGCCGTAAGTCCACAACGGGCCCCCAGTGATCAGTGAAGTAAATTAAAGTCCTGTGGGTAGCGCAAGCAGGATCAGAGACACAGGTAGTATTGCAGGAGAGTGTCCAATGTAGTATAAAGAGCCCCAATTTGTTTATATTACATTGGACACTCTCCTGCAATACTACCTGTGTCTCTGATCCTGCTTGCACTACCCACGGGACTTTCGTTTACTTCACTGATCACTGGGGGGCCCTGTCATGATAGAGAGGATTTGGCCCGGGATTAAAGGGGTTACACCCCATTTGGCCACCCTCTACTCTCACCTGGGAAGCAAGGGGTTAACTGGACTGAGGTCCAGTAATGTGTTTTGCCTTGCTTCAATATCCAAATGTTTATTCCCCTGTGTAAATGTATTGTGTTATCCTGGTGTTTGCACTCACACATACACTAGGGTTGATGCGGGAGGGAAGGGGTTAATGTTAAAATAGTGATTATAGCCCTTTGTGTAATTTTCCCACCTTTTCAGGCTCCATTTTGCAGCGGTCCATAGGTCGCCATTGAGCCTCCATGCTTTCTAATGGCAGAAGTAGCGGTTTTGGACCTGTTTTCCAGTGACGACCAGCAGGTGGCGCCCGAGAGGAGGAGCGGCGGTTTCCCATTGTAAGTCAATGGGCTCATTGACTTCAATGGAGATTCCTCAACGCCGGCCTCGAGGAACAGGTTGGCAGCCATCCAAACCGCAGACCGCCAAAGCGGATACAATGTCTTTTAAAAGAGTTTAATCACTACAGTCAAGTTCAACGACAATTGGCGTGGGAATCTTGGGTTCTAGGGCCCCTGGGAATAAAGTTCTTTTTGTCCCTAACCCCTAAGAACCCCACACACGATCCACACCGGGTCCGGGAATGAAGGACCCCCGTAAGGGGTCGAGCAGAGAAGGAGGGTCGCACCATTGAATCCAATGGCGGCGGGCGCCATGCATTGTCAATGGCGGCGCCGGCCATTGTTTCCAATGGGGAAAAGCCGCATGGCGAAAAAACGACTAAGTGTGAAATGTTGAAATGTGTAACTCCATATCTCCGGTTCTGGAATGACCAGAGGGATGGGATTTGGGTGACATATAGCCAAGGTTCCGGCTTTAATGCATGCCCATTCCTAGCCCCCTCAGACCAACCAGACGGAGTGTGGACGCAGATAAAGATTTGTGAATTTTTTCATAGACTTCAATGGCGGCGGTTCCTCCATTGAAAGTCTATGGCAGGAAACTCCATTGACTACAACGGTGGAGTTGCTCCATTGAAACCCATGGCGGCGGAGCCCGTTGTTTTCAATGGGGATTTAGTGAAACGCTGAGATTTCTTTTTAGCGGAGATTTTTATAATAAAATATGAAACGGTTTATGTGATATTTGTACAACTCCGGTTTCGAAGGTCGTAGCGGGCTGATATTTGGACCGTATAGTGTACCACTTCCAGCATTAAGGTCTGGAAAGCTTGGACCCGCTGGACCTACCAGAACCGGGTCTTTTAACATGTGTAGGTATTAAAATGTATATGGGGTTTTGGGTCTGCTCTGAAAACTGCAGACTCCATCTGCTATGTTAATAGGCAGGAAGAGCATCCTGCAAGAATTAACATAGCCCGGAGATCAAAGGCTAACTGTCCTAATTGTTTAAACTGGGGGCAGGAACCAAGGAACTGAGTGTTTTTTTAAGTGTGATACTTCACACTTACAGGGAAGCCAAAATCTCCTTCAAAGAGATTTTTGCTAGACAGCTCGGCGCCTTGAGTGTAAGAGAAGGGTTGAAATGGTATATAAGTCAGAGTCACCCCTTACTCAATTGTCTTCATGTGTCCTTCATGTGTCTTCATGATCTGCATGTATTGCTGTGATGTCAACTGAATTATGGAAGAAATGGCCCATTCTGTATCCTGATGGCTTTCTTGTCCTAACCTTTAAGTAGGTGTCCATATTTTGTATGTTATTTGTATATCTCGTGTGTTCACCTTTTTCAAGGAATAAATTATATTTTATCATATCTAAGTCTCGTCCGGTTCAACCCAGTTATATCTTTGGTGGTGTATTATTATAGCCTGTCACAAATCTCCCGTCACAGGCCCATTGTGTACCTATGGCGTGTTGAGGTGACGTCAGAGTCCCGGTCTGTGAGTGTGGCGAGTCGGAAGCTTTACTGTTCCCTGACGGGCTTTGAGCTGAAGCGGATTGGATGGAGCAGGAGAGATTTGTTTCCCATCTTCCAGAGTGGTAACATGCACTCAAACATGCCCTGCTTATATGATTAGTCTTTCTTGTACGTGCAATCATTTACACTTTATTATTGTCACAATATAATACTACAATTGTATGCTGCAAGAAGGTTTGTAAGAATGCTCAAATATCCAGCTGCAAAATAATCATTCAATCCCAAGAATAGGTAGGTGTGTGCCATGAAGTGAGTTAGTCCTGATTAAGGTAAAGCCATAGTTCCCTGAAAACTGAAAGTGCATGAGAGACTCACCACAAACAATTTCATTGGGGGCTAGCAAGGCATAATAGCCCAGATTACTCATGGACACCTCCTTGTAGTGGATGATGTGCTGCTGCTGATAGATCCAAGGTAAAACGAAATTGCTTTTACTCCAATAAAGAATTGTTATTTGGATCCCCTCCTGACTCCAGTCGCTGATGGTGCTCTACTTCTTTCGTTTTACAATTGTATGCTACCTGTATGCATTGTGTTATGTGACTCATCTGATACATTGTATTATATGCCCAGGCCTGTGTGATGCACTGTATTATCTGTCCGGTCTCTGTGTGATATAATTTATTTTATGCCCTGTCCCTGTGTGATACAGAGTATGTATGATTTGTCCGTGTGATAGTGTGTGATCTGTCCCTGCATGATACATTGTATTATATGTCCCTGTGTGATACATTGTATTATATGTCCCCGTGTGATACATTGTATTATATGTCCCCGTGTGATACATTGTATTATCTGTCCCTGTGTGATAGTGTGTGATCTGTCCCTGCATGATACATTGTATTATATGTCCCTGTGTGATACAGTGTATATATGATCTGTCCCTGTGATAGTGTGTGATCTGTCCCTGCGTGATACATTGTATTATATGTCCCTGTGTGATACGGTGTATATATGATCTGTCCCTGTGTGATACGGTGTATTATCTGTCCCTGTGCGATACATTGTATTATCTGTCCCTGTGTGATACATTGTATTATCTGTCCCTGTGTGATACATTGTATTATCTGTCCCTGTGTGATACGGTGTATTATCTGTCCCTGTGTGAAACATTGTATTATCTGTCCCTGTGTGATACATTGTATTATCTGTCCCTTTGTGATACATTGTATTATCTGTCCCTGTGTGATACGGTGTATTATCTGTACCTGTGTGATACATTGTATTATCTGTCCCTGTGTGATACGGTGTATTATCTGTACCTGTGTGATACGGTGTATTATCTGTCCCTGTGTGATACGTTGTATTATCTGTACCTGTGTGATACGTTGTATTATCTGTCCCTGTGTGATACGTTGTATTATCTGTCCCTGTGTGATACGGTGTATTATCTGTCCCTGTGTGATACATTGTATTATAGGTCCCTGCGTGATACATTGTATTATATGTCCCTGCGTGATACATTGTATTATATGTCCCTGTGTGATACAGTGTATTATATGTCCCTGTGTGATACAGTGTATTATATGTCCCTGTGTGATACAGTGTATATATGATTTGTCCGTGTGATAGTGTGTGATCTGTCCCTGTGTGATAAGGTGTATTATCTGTCCCTGTGTGATACATTGTATTATATGTCCCTGTGTGTTACAGTGTATATATGATCTGTCTGTGTGATAGTGTATTATCTGTCCCTGTGTGATACATTGTATTATATGTCCCTGTGTGTTACAGTGTATATATGATCTGTCTGTGTGATAGTGTATTATCTGTCCCTGTGTGATACATTGTATTATATGTCCCTGTGTGATACATTGTATTATATATCCCTGTGTGATACATTGTATTATATGTCCCCATGTGATACATTGTATGTATGATTTGTCCGTGTGATAGTGTGTGATCTGTCCCTGTGTGATAAGGTGTATTATCTGTCCCTGTGTGATACATTGTATTATATGTCACTGTGTGATACGTTGTATTATCTTTCCCTGTGTGATACAGTGTATTTTCTGTCCCTTTGTGATACATTGTATTATCTGTCCCTGTGTGATACATTGTATTATCTTTCCCTGTATGATACATTGTATTACAGTATCTGTCCCTGTGTGATACGGTGTATTATCTGTCCCTGTGTGATACATTGTATTATCTTTCCCTGTGTGATACGTTGTATTATCTGTCCCTGTGTGATACATTGTATTATCTGTCCCTGTGTGATACATTGTATTATCTGTCCCTGTGTGATACATTGTATAATCTGTCCCTGTGTGATGCGTTGTATTATCTGTCCCTGTGTGATACATTGTATTATCTGTCCCTGTGTGATACATTGTATTATATGTCCCTGTGTGATACATTGTATTATCTGTCCCTGTGTGATACGGTGTATTATCTGTCCCTGTGTGATACGGTGTATTATCTGTCCCTGTGTGATACATTGTATACATTGTATTATGTGTCCCTGTGTGATACATTGTATTATCTGTCCGTGTGATACATTGTATAATCTGTCCCTGTGTGATACATTGTATAATCTGTCCCTGTGTGATACGGTGTATTATCTGTCCCTGTGTGATACGGTGTATTATCTGTCCCTGTGTGATACATTGTATACATTGTATTATCTGTCCCTGTGTGATACATTGTATAATCTGTCCCTGTGTGATACATTGTATAATCTGTCCCTGTGTGATACGTTGTATTATCTGTCCCTGTGTGATACGGTGTATTATATGTCCCTGTGTGTTACAGTGTATATATGATCTGTCCGTGTGATAGTGTATTATCTGTCCCTGTGTGATACATTGTATTATATGTCCCTGTGTGATACATTGTATTATATGTCCCCGTGTGATACATTGTATTATCTGTCCCTGTGTGATACATTGTATTATCTGTCCCTGTGTGATACAGTGTATGTATGATTTGTCCGTGTGATAGTGTGTGATCTGTCCCTGTGTGATAAGGTGTATTATCTGTCCCTGTGTGATACATTGTATTATATGTCACTGTGTGATAAGTTTGTAATATCTTTCCCTGTGTGATACAGTGTATTTTCTGTCCCTTTGTGATACATTGTATTATCTGTCCCTGTGTGATACATTGTATTATCTTTCCCTGTATGATACATTGTATTACAGTATCTGTCCGTGTGATACGGTGTATTATCTTTCCCTGTGTGATACGTTGTATTATCTGTCCCTGTGTGATACATTGTATTATCTGTCCCTGTGTGATACGGTGTATTATCTGTCCCTGTGTGATACGGTGTATTATCTGTCCCTGTGTGATACATTGTATTATCTGTCCCTGTGTGATACGGTGTATTATCTGTCCCTGTGTGATACGGTGTATTATCTGTCCCTGTGTGATACGTTGTATTATCTTTCCCTGTGTGATACATTGTATTATCTGTCCCTGTCTGATACGGTGTATTATCTGTCCCTGTGTGAAACATTGTATTATCTGTCCCTGTGTGATACATTGTAGTATTTGTCCCTTTGTGATACGGTGTATTATCTGTCCCTGTGTGAAACATTGTATTATCTGTCCCTGTGTGATACATTGTAGTATTTGTCCCTTTGTGATACGGTGTATTATCTGTCCCTGTGTGAAACATTGTATTATCTGTCCCTGTGTGATACATTGTAGTATTTGTCCCTTTGTGATACGGTGTATTATCTGTCCCTGTGTGAAACATTGTATTATCTGTCCCTGTGTGATACATTGTAGTATCTGTCCCTTTGTGATACGGTGTATTATATGTCACTGTGTGATAAGTTTGTAATATCTTTCCCTGTGTGATACATTGTATTATCTTTCCCTGTATGATACATTGTATTACAGTATCTGTCCGTGTGATACGGTGTATTATCTTTCCCTGTGTGATACGTTGTATTATCTGTCCCTGTGTGATACGGTGTATTATCTGTCCCTGTGTGATACGGTGTATTATCTGTCCCTGTGTGATACATTGTATTACAGTATCTGTCCCTGTGTGATACGGTGTATTATCTGTCCCTGTGTGATACGGTGTATTATCTGTCGCTGTGTGATACGTTGTATTATCTTTGCCTGTGTGATACATTGTATTATCTGTCCCTGTGTGATACGTTGTATTATCTGTCCCTGTGTGATACATTGTATTATCTGTCCCTGTGTGAAACATTGTATTATCTGTCCCTGTGTGATACATTGTAGTATCTGTCCCTTTGTGATATGGTGTATTATCTGTCCCTGTGTGAAACTTTGTATTATCTGTCCCTGTGTGATACATTGTATTATCTGTCCCTGTGTGATACGTTGTATTATCTGTCCCTGTGTGAAACATTGTATTATCTGTCCCTGTGTGATACATTGTATTATCTGTCCCTGTGTGATACGGTGTATATAAGATCTGTCCGTGTGATAGTGTGTGATCTGTCCCTGTGTGATACATTGTATTATCTGTCCCTGTGTGATACATTGTATTATCTGTCCCTGTGTGATACGGTGTATATAAGATCTGTCCGTGTGATAGTGTGTGATCTGTCCCTGTGTGATACATTGTATTATCTGTCCCTGTGTGATACATTGTATTATCTGTCCCTGTGTGATACGGTGTATATAAGATCTGTCCGTGTGATAGTGTGTGATCTGTCCCTGTGTGATACATTGTATTATCTGTCCCTGTGTGATACGTTGTATTATCTGTCCCTGTGTGAAACATTGTATTATCTGTCCCTGTGTGATACATTGTATTATATGTCCCTGTGTGATACATTGTATTATCTGTCCCTGTGTGATACATTGTATTATCTGTCCCTGTGTGATACGGTGTATATAAGATCTGTCCGTGTGATAGTGTGTGATCTGTCCCTGTGTGATACATTGTATTATCTGTCCCTGTGTGATACGGTGTATATATGATCTGTCCCTGTGTGATAGTGTGTGATCTGTCCCTGTGTGACATTGTATTATATGTCCCTGTGTGATACATTGTATTATCTGTCCCTGTGTGATACAGTGTATTATCTTGTCCGTGCATCAATAAAGATAAAAAAAAAAAAGAAAAGAAAACTTTATTGTTCTTCAGACGATGCGGACAGAGAGGAATTGCAGTGGAATCTCATTCTAGTCTAAGGTCACAGGAAGGTGAGAGTGTGAGAGTGTATACAAGAGAGAGGGGTGTGTGTTTGTGCGTGTCTCACTGTGTGTGTGTGTGTGTGTGTGTGTGTGTGTGTGTGTGTATATATATATATATATATATATATATTTATATATCTGTGTGTGCCACTGTGTGTATGTGTATATATATGTGTGTGTATGTGTGTATATATATGTCTGTCACTGTGTGTGTGTGTGTGTGTGTGTGTGTGTGTGTGTGTGTGTGTGTATATATATATATATATATATATATGTGTGCCACTGTGTGTATGTGTATATATATGTGTGTGTATGTGTGTATATATATGTCTGTCACTGTGTGTATGTGTGTGTGTGTGTGTGTGTGTGTGTGTGTGTGTGTGTGTGTGTGTCTCACTGTGCATATATGTGTGTGTGTGTGTGTGTGTGTGTGTGTGTGTGTGTGTATATATATATTGTATGTCTTTATTTATATAGCGCCAAAAGTGTACTCAGCGCTTCACAAAGAATACAGTGCACGGAATTATAATTATACAATAAGTGCAGCAAAATCAGACAATAAGAAAGGAAATCCCTGCCCGAAGAGCTTACAATCTAAGATGTTTAATGGGAAACTTACAGAGACAGTAGGTGACGGAGTAAGTGCTGTAGATGGCAGTGCTTGGTCACAATGGGTGGTAGGAGTGACTGAGTGTGGGACAATAGCCATGAGTGCAGGCTATTAGGATGCTTGATTTGTGGGGTAAAATGTAAGGAAGGTATATATATATATATATGTATATATATATATATATATATATGTGTGTATATATAAAAGCATTTCGTTAGCCACAGAACAGTATCATCTATTTTGATTTTATATATATATATAAATATATATATATAAAATCAAAAAATAAATAGATGATACTGTTCTGTGGCTAACGAAATGCTTTTATATATACACACACACATATATATATATATATATATATATATATATATATATATATATATATATATATATATATATATACACCTTCCTTACATTTTACCCCACAAATCAAGCATCCTAATAGCCTGCACTCATGGCTATTGTCCCACACTCAGTCACTCCTACCACCCGTTGTGACCAAGCACTGCCATCTACAGCACTTACTCCGTCACCTACTGTCTCTGTAAGTTTCCAATTAAACATCTTAGATTGTAAGCTCTTCGGGCAGGGATTTCCTTTCTTATTGTCTGATTTTGCTGCACTTATTGTATAATTATAATTCCGTGCACTGTATTCTTTGTGAAGCGCTGAGTACACTTTTGGCGCTATATAAATAAAGACATACAATATATATATATATATATATACACACACACACACACACACACATATATATACACAGTGACACACACACACACACACATATATACTGTACACACACAGTTATATACACACACATATATATACACATACACACAGTGGCACACTTATATATATATATATATATATATATATATATATATATATATATATATATATATATATATATATACAGTGTTCGACAAACCTATACATTTGCTCGCCCCGGGCGAGTGGATTTAACCCCCGGGCGAGTAAATATTGGCCCAAGCAGCACACGTTTGGTACTAGGTGGCGAGTAGATTTTTTGGTGATTTGTCAACCACTGTGTATATATATGCAAATTTTGGAAGCTGGCAATATTTGATTTTTCAACGGCTGTAGCCTCATGTGACAGCCTCTGGACCAATCAAATGCCAGTACGCCCGCGACGCCGCCGCAAAGCATAACTTTCGCTAGCGGCGACGGGTGACGTCACCCGTTGCGTCGCCGGCATTACAAGCTGTAAGGGCTGATCATTTCTGAACACTGAGAAGATTACATACATCAGGTAATATATATATATATATATATATATTTATTATTATTATATATTTATTATTATTATATATTTGTTTTTTTATTGGGTTTTTCTTGATTGTACAGACAAATATGTTTCTAATGTGGCTGCAGCTCTGGTTGATTATTGTTTTTGTATAGCGCTGCTAGTTTTACGTAGCGCTTTACAGAGACATTTTGCAGACACAGTCCCTGCCCCGCAGAGCTTACAATCTATGTTTCTGATGCCTGAGGCACATGGAGATAAGGTGACTTTCCCAAGGTCACAAGGATTTGACACCGGGAATTGAACCAGGTACCCCTGCTTCAAACTCTGTGTCCGTCAGTGTCTTTACTCACTGAGCCTCTCCTTGATCTGCAGCATTACCACCACTTCTGGGTGGCTGCTCTTTGTGTCCTCCCCACCTGTCATTTCCAATACCTGTAGCTTTGTGATTATTTTATTTATAGAAAGGTAATTTACACACAAATAAAATTGATTAGATTCAAAGGTACAGCCCCGCATTGCGCAAATGTTGATGTGAAATAATAATTGTGGGACTTTTACAAACGGCTGCCTTTGCAAAATATACTGGTAATAAACTGTCCCCTTGGAATAACACCAGCATTTATTTTCAGCGTTAAACATGAGCCCCCTGGGAAAGCAGAGCGTAAGATTATCATTTATTCTTGTGTATCTGTAGGTGTTTCACTTTGGAACATAACATTTAAAAAGATACCAAACGTTCCAAAAAGCGTATTAAAAACTAGCAGCGAAGCTGTTCTGTGGCTGTCTGATTTCATATTAGTGCAAATGCTGTATTAATTGTTAGCTGGACAGCACCTTTAATATGAGAGAGACAGAAAGACAGAGAGACACGTGTTTCTGAAAGTCTGCATGTCGTGCACACCAGTTATCAGAAAAGTTACAGACAGGGAATATTACTCGCCAATGAGTCGCAGTACCCGTAGAAGTGCAGATTCATTGCAGTAATTGTGATAGGGGTTATAGGCCCTTCCAAACCTCACAGGGTACATGTAACAGCTCTGTACACATGAAAAAGAGATCTGTTAGGTTTGGAAAGCTCTGTACACATGAAGAAGAGATCTGTGAGGTTTGGGTAGCTCTGTACACATGAAGAAGAGACCTGTGAGGTTTGGAAAACTCTGTACACGTGAAGAAGAGACCTGTGAGGTTTGGAAAGCGCTGTGTTGTGTATTGAATCTGAAATTCTACCAATGGTAGATATTTATCAAGAGCCGCAAGCTGTTATTACAATAATTTGTGTGTTGGCTCTGGGTTGTATTATATTAAAGTCTGCTGTACATGTGCTGTGCTTGTAAAGTTAATGGGGAGAGGTTACATGAGGACTTCGCAGAGAGAGTACATGACAAAGGGGGGGGGGATATGTGAGAGAGGTGGTGAAGGGGGGGATATGTGAGGAGGGAGAGGGGAGGTGACACGGGATGTGCGAGGTGGGAGAGAGGAGGTGACACGGGGGGATATGTGAGGTAAGAGGGGAGGTGACACAGGGGGGATATATGAGGAGGGAGAGGTGACACGGGGATATGTGAGAGGGGAGGTGACCCGGGGGGGATATGTGAGGAGGGAGAGGGGAGGTGACACGGGGGGGATATGTGAGGAGGGAGAGAGGTGACACGGGGGGGATATGTGAGCGAGAGAGGTGACGACACGGGGGGATATGTGAGGAGGGAGAGAGGTGACACGGGGGGATCTGTGAGGAGGGAGAGAGGCGGTGACACGGGGGATATTCGAGGAGGGAAAGAGGTGACACGGGGGGGATATGTGAGGAGGGAGAGAGGTGACACGGGGGATATGTGAGGAGGGAGAGAGGTGACACGGGGGGGATATGAGGCGGGAGAGAGGCGGTGAGACGGGGGATATGCGAGGAGGGAGACAGGTGACACGGGGGGATATGTGAGGCGGGAGAGAGGCGGTGACACGGGGGATATGTGAGGAGGGAGAGAGGAGGTGACACGGGGGATACGTGAGGTGGGAGAGAGGAGGTGACACGGGGGGTATGTGAGGAGGGAAAGAGGTGACACGGGGGGATATGAGAGGTGACACGGGAGGATATGTGAGGAGGGAGAGAGGAGGTGACACAGGGGATATGTGAGGTGGGAGAGGAGGTGACGGGGGGATATGTGAGGTGGGAGAGAGGAGGTGACACGGGGGATATGTGAGGGGGAGAGACGAGGTGACACGGGGGGATATGCGAGGAGGGAGAGAGGTGACACCGGGGATATGCGAGGAGGGAGAGAGGTGACACGGGGGGATATGCGAGGAGGGAGAGAATTGACACGGGGGATATGTGAGGAGAGAGGAAGTGACACGGGGGGATATATGAGGAGGGAGAGAGGTGACACGAGGGGATATGTGAGGCGGGAGAGAGGTGGTGACACGGGGATATGTGAGGAGGAAGAGAGGTGACACGGGGGGATACGTGAGGAGGGAGAGATGTGACACGGGGGGATACGTGAGGAGGGAGAGAGGTGACACGAGGGGATACGTGAGGAGGGAGAGATGTGACACGGGGGGATACGTGAGGAGGGAGAGAGGTGACACGGGGGGATACGTGAGGAGGGAGAGAGGTGACACGCGGGGATACGTGAGGAGGGAGAGAGGTGACACGCGGGGGATATGTGAGGAGGGGGAGAGGAGGTGACACTGGGGGGATATGTGAGGAGGGGGAGAGGAGGTGACACTGGGGGATATGCGAGGAGGGAGAGAGGTGACACGGGGGGATATGTGAGGAGGGAGAGAGCTGACACAGGGATATGTGAGGAGGGAGAGAGGTGATGGGGGATATGTGAGGGGGAGAGGAGGTGACACTGGGGATATGTGAGGAGAGAGGAGGTGACACTGGGGGGATATGTGAGGAGGGGGAGAGGAGGTGACACTGGGGGATATGTGAGGAGGGGGAGAGGAGGTGACACTGGGGGGATATGTGAGGAGGGGGAGAGGAGGTGACACTGGGGGATATGTGAGGAGGGGGAGAGGAGGTGACACTGGGGGATATGTGAGGTGGGAGGAGGTGACACGGGGGGATATGCGAGGAGGGAGAGAGGTGACACGGGGGGATATGTGAGGTGGGAGAGAGGTGACACGGGGGGATATGTGAGGAGGGAGAGAGGTGACACGGGGGGATATGTGAGGAGGGAGAGAGGAGGTGACATGGGGGGGATATGTGAGGAGGGGGAGAGGAGGTGACACTGAGGGGATATGTGAGGAGGGGGAGAGGAGGTGACACTGGGGGATATGTGAGGAGGGGGAGAGGAGGTGACACTGGGGGATATGTGAGGTGGGAGGAGGTGACACGGGGGGATATGCGAGGAGGGAGAGAGGTGACACGGGGGGATATGTGAGGAGGGAGAGAGGAGGTGACATGGGGGGGATATGTGAGGAGGGGGAGAGGAGGTGACACTGAGGGGATATGTGAGGAGGGGGAGAGGAGGTGACACTGGGGGATATGTGAGGTGGGAGAGAGGAGGTGACATGGGGGGATATGCGAGGAGGGAGAGAGGTGACACGGAGGGATATGTGAGGAGGGAGAGAGGAGGTGACACGGGGGGATATGTGAGGAGGGGGAGAGGAGGTGACACGGGGGGATATGTGAGGAGGGGGAGAGGAGGTGACACGGGATATGTGAGGTGGGAGAGAGGATGTGACACGGGATATGTGAGGAGGGAGAGAGGTGACACGGGGGATTTGCGAGGAGGGAGAGAGGTGACACGGGGGGATATGTGAGGTGGGAGAGAGGAGGTGACACGGGGGGGATATGCAAGGAGGGAGGGAATTGACACGGGGATATGTGAGGAGAGAGGAAGTGGCCCGGGGGATATGTGAGGAGGGAGAGAGGTGACACGGGGGAATATGTGAGGAGGGAGAGAGGTGACACGGGGGGATATATGAGGAGGGAGAGAGGTGACACGGGGGAATATGTGAGGAGGGAGAGAGGTGACACGGGGGGATATATGAGGAGGGAGAGAGGTGACACGGGGGGGATATGAGGCGGGAGAGAGGCGGTGACACGGGTGATATGCGAGGAGGGAGAGAGGTGACGGGGGGGGATATGTGAGGAGGGAGAGAGGTGACACGGGGGGATATATGAGGAGGGAGAGAGGTGACACGGGGGATATGTGAGGCGGGAGAGAGGCGGTAACACGGGGGATATGCGAGGAGGGAGAGAGGTGACATGGGGGGGGGATATGTGAGACGGGAGAGAGGCGGTGACACGGGGGATATGTGAGGTGGGAGGGAGGTGACACGGGGGGATATGTGAGGAGGGAGAGAGGAGGTGACACGGGGGATATGTGAGGTGGGAGATGTGACGGGAGCTTTGTGACAGGCTATGAATAATACACCACCAAAGATATAACTGGGTTGAGCCGGACGAGACTTAGATATGATAAAATATAATTTATTCCTTGAAAAAGGTGAGCACACGAGATATACAAATAACAGACAAAATATGGACACTTACTTAAAGGTTAGGATAAGAAAAGCCATCAGGATACAGGATGGGCCATTTCTTCCATAATTCAGTTTCAGATGAAGACATCACAGCAATACATGAAGATCATGAAGACACATGAAGACATTTGAGTAAGGGGGGACTCTGACTTATATACCATTTCAACCCTTCTCTTGCACTCAAGGCGCCGAGCTGTCTAGCAAAAATCTCTTTGAAGGAGATTTTGGCTTCCCTGTAAGTGTGAAGACTGACACTTAAAAACACTCAGCCCCTTTGTTCTTGCCCTTAGCATAAACAATCAGGACAGTTAGCTTTTGATCACTGGGCTATGTTAATTCCTCAGGATGCCCTTCCTGCTTTATTTAACATAGCAGATGGAGTCTTCATTTTTCAGAGCAGATCCAAAATCCCAGATACAGTTTAATACCTACCATATTAAAAGACCCGGTTCTGGTATGTCCAGCGGGCCAAAACTTTCCAGACCTTAGTGCCGGAAGTGGTACACTATAGGGTCCAAGTTTCAGCCCGCTACGACCTTCGGAACCGGAGTTATACAAATACCACATAAACCGTTTCATATTTTATTATAAAAATCTCTGCTAAAAAGAAATCTCAGCTTTTCACTAAATCCCCATTGAAAACAACGGACTCCGCCGCCATGGGTTTCAATGGAGCAACTCCGCCATTGTAGTCAATGGAGTTTCCCGCCATAGACTTTCAATGGAGGAACCGCCGCCATTGAAGTCTATGAGAAAATCCACAAATCTTTATCTTCGTCCACACTCCGTCTGGTTGGTCTGAGGGGGCTGGGGAAAGGGCATGCATTAAAGCCGGAATCTTGGCTATATGCCACCCAAATCCCATCCCTCTGGTCATTCCAGAACTGGAGATATAGACTTACACATTTCAACATTTTACACTTAGTCGTTTTTTTGCCATGCGGCTTTTCCCCATTGGAAACAATGGCCGGCACCGCCATTGACAATGCATGGCGCCCGCCGCCATTGGATTCAATGGTGCGACCCTCCTCCGCTCGACCCTTTACGGGGGTCCCTCATTCCCGGACCCGGTGTGGATCGTGTGTGCGGGTTCCTAGGGGTTAGGGACAAAAAGAACTTTATTCCCAGGGGCCCTAGAACCCAAGATTCCCACGCCAATTATCGTTGAACTTGACCGTAGTGATTAAACTCTTTTAAAAGACATTGTATCCGCTTTGGCGGTCTGCGGTTTGGATGGCTGCCAACCTGTTCCTCGAGGCCGGCGTTGAGGAATCTCCATTGAAGTCACTGATCCCATTGACTTACAATGGGAAACCGCCGCTCCTCCTCTCGGACGCCACCTGCTGGTCGTCGCTGGAAAACAGGTCCAAAACCGCTACTTCTGCCATTAGAAAGCATGGAGGCTCAATGGCGACCTATGGACGGCTGCAAAATGGAGCCTGAAAAGGCGGGAAAATTACACAAAGGGCTATAATCACTATTTTAACATTAACCCCTTCCCCCCCGCATCAACCCTAGTGTATGTGTGAGTGCAAATACCAGGATAACACAATACATTTACACAGGGGAATAAATATTTGGATATTGAAGCAAGGCAAAACACATTACGTGAGGAGGGAGAGGTGACACGGGGGGATACGTGAGGAGGGAGAGAGGTGACACGGGGGGATATGTGAGGAGAGAGGAGGTGATACCGCGGGATATGTGAGGAGGGAGAGAGGTGACCCCGGGGATATGTGAGGTGGGAGAGAGGTGACACGGGGTGATATGCGAGGAGGGAGAGAGGTGACACGGGGGGATATGTGAGGAGGGAGAGAGGAGGTGACATGGGGGAAATGTGAGGAGGGAGAGAGGTGACACGGGGGGATATGTGAGGAGGGAGAGAGGAGGTGACACGGGGGAAATGTCAGGAGGGAGAGAGGAGGTGACACGGGGATATGTGAGGAGGGAGAGAGGAGACACGGGGGATATGTGAGGTGGGAGAGGAGGTGACACGTGGGGATATGTGAGGTTGGAGAGAGGAGGTGACACGGGGGGATATGTGAGGCGGGATAGAGATGACACAGGGGGGATATGTGAGGTGGGTCTCTGCTGTGCCTGTGTTAGAAGTGGGAGGGTCTCGGCTGTGCCTGTGTTAGCGGTGGGAGGGTCTCGGCTGTGCCTGTGTTAGCGGTGGGAGGGTCTCGGCTGTGTCTGTGTTAGAAGTGGGAGGGTCTCGGCTGTGTCTGTGTTAGAAGTGGGAGGGTCTCGGCTGTGCCTGTGTTAGCGGCGGGAGGGTCTCGGCTGTGTCTGTGTTAGCGGCGGGAGGGTCTCGGCTGTGTCTGTGTTAGCGGTGGGAGGGTCTCGGCTGTGCCTGTGTTAGCGGTGGGAGGGTCTCGGCTGTGCCTGTGATAGCGGTGGGAGGGTCTCGGCTGTGCCTGTGTAAGCGGTGGGAGGGTCTCGGCTGTGCCTGTGTTAGCGGTGGGAGGGTCTCGGCTGTGTCTGTGTTAGCGGTGGGAGGGTCTCGGCTGTGTCTGTGTTAGCAGTGGGAGGGTCTCGGCTGTGTCTGTGTTAGCAGTGGGAGGGTCTCGGCTGTGCCTGTGTTAGCGGTGGGAGGGTCTCGGCTGTGCCTGTGTTAGCGGTGGGAGGGTCTCGGCTGTGCCTGTGTTAGCGGTGGGAGGGTCTCGGCTGTGTCTGTGTTAGCGGTGGGAGGGTCTCGGCTGTGTCTGTGTTAGCGGTGGGAGGGTCACGGCTGTGCCTGTGTTAGCGGTGGGAGGGTCTCGGCTGTGTCTGTATTAGAAGTGGGAGGGTCTCGGCTGTGTCTGTGTTAGCGGTGGGAGGGTCTCGGCTGTGCCTGTGTTAGCGGTGGGAGGGTCTCGGCTGTGCCTGTGTTAGCGGTGGGAGGGTCTCGGCTGTGCCTGTGTTAGCGGCGGGAGGGTCTCGGCTGTGTCTGTGTTAGCGGTCGGAGGGTCTCGGCTGTGTCTGTGTTAGCGGTGGGAGGGTCTCGACTGTGTCTGTGTTAGCGGTGGGAGGGTCTCGGCTGTGTCTGTGTTAGCAGTGGGAGGGTCTCGGCTGTGCCTGTGTTAGCGGTGGGAGGGTCTCGGCTGTGCCTGTGTTAGCGGTGGGAGGGTCTCGGCTGTGTCTGTGATAGCGGTGGGAGGGTCCGGCTGTGTCTGTGATAAAGGTGGGAGGGTCTCGGCTGTGCCTGTGTTAGCAGTGGGAGGGTCTCGGCTGTGCCTGTGTTAGCGGTGGGAGGGTCTCGGCTGTGCCTGTGTTAGCGGTGGGAGGGTCTCGGCTGTGCCTGTGTTAGCAGTGGGAGGGTCTCGGCTGTGCCTGTGTTAGCAGTGGGAGGGTCTCGGCTGTGTCTGTATTAGAAGTGGGAGGGTCTCGGCTGTGCCTGTGTTAGCGGTGGGAGGGTCTCGGCTGTGTCTGTGTTAGCAGTGGGAGGGTCTCGGCTGTGCCTGTGTTAGCAATGGGAGGGTCTCGGCTGTGCCTGTGTTAGAAGTGGGAGGGTCTCGGCTGTGTCTGTATTAGAAGTGGGAGGGTCTCGGCTGTATCTGTGTTAGCGGTGGGAGGGTCTCGGCTGTGCCTGTGTTAGCGGTGGGAGGGTCTCGGCTGTGTCTGTGATAAAGGTGGGAGGGTCTCGGCTGTGCCTGTGTTAGCAGTGGGAGGGTCTCGGCTGTGCCTGTGTTAGCGGTGGGAGGGTCTCGGCTGTGCCTGTGTTAGCGGTGGGAGGGTCTCGGCTGTGCCTGTGTTAGCGGTGGGAGGGTCTCGGCTGTGCCTGTGTTAGCGGTGGGAGGGTCTCGGCTGTGCCTGTGTTAGCGGTGGGAGGGTCTCGGCTGTATCTGTGTTAGCGGTGGGAGGGTCTCGGCTGTGCCTGTGTTAGCGGTGGGAGGGTCTCGGCTGTATCTGTGTTAGCGGTGGGAGGGTCTCGGCTGTGCCTGTGTTAGCGGTGGGAGGGTCTCGGCTGTGCCTGTGATAGCGGTGGGAGGGTCTCGGCTGTGCCTGTGATAGCGGTGGGAGGGTCTCGGCTGTGCCTGTGTTAGCAGTGGGAGGGTCTCGGCTGTGTCTGTACTAGAAGTGGGAGGGTCTCGGCTGTGTCTGTATTAGAAGTGGGAGGGTCTCGGCTGTGCCTGTGTTAGCGGCGGGAGGGTCTCGGCTGTGTCTGTGTTAGAAGTGGGAGGGTCTCGGCTGTGCCTGTGTTAGCAGTGGAAGGGTCTCGGCTGTGCCTGTGTTAGCGGTGGGAGGGTCTCGGCTGTGCCTGTGTTAGAAGTGGGAGGGTGTTGGCTGTGCCTGTGTTAGCGGTGGGAGGGTCTCGGCTGTGTCTGTACTAGAAGTGGGAGGGTCTCGGCTGTATCTGTATTAGAAGTGGGAGGGTCTCGGCTGTGCCTGTGTTAGCGGCGGGAGGGTCTCGGCTGTGTCTGTGTTAGAAGTGGGAGGGTCTCGGCTGTGTCTGTATTAGAAGTGGGAGGGTCTCGGCTGTATCTGTGTTAGCGGTGGGAGGGTCTCGGCTGTGCCTGTGTTAGCGGTGGGAGGGTCTCGGCTGTGTCTGTGATAAAGGTGGGAGGGTCTCGGCTGTGCCTGTGTTAGCAGTGGGAGGGTCTCGGCTGTGCCTGTGTTAGCGGTGGGAGGGTCTCGGCTGTGCCTGTGTTAGCGGTGGGAGGGTCTCGGCTGTGCCTGTGTTAGCGGTGGGAGGGTCTCGGCTGTGCCTGTGTTAGCGGTGGGAGGGTCTCGGCTGTGCCTGTGTTAGCGGTGGGAGGGTCTCGGCTGTATCTGTGTTAGCGGTGGGAGGGTCTCGGCTGTGCCTGTGTTAGCGGTGGGAGGGTCTCGGCTGTATCTGTGTTAGCGGTGGGAGGGTCTCGGCTGTGCCTGTGTTAGCGGTGGGAGGGTCTCGGCTGTGCCTGTGATAGCGGTGGGAGGGTCTCGGCTGTGCCTGTGATAGCGGTGGGAGGGTCTCGGCTGTGCCTGTGTTAGCAGTGGGAGGGTCTCGGCTGTGTCTGTACTAGAAGTGGGAGGGTCTCGGCTGTGTCTGTATTAGAAGTGGGAGGGTCTCGGCTGTGCCTGTGTTAGCGGCGGGAGGGTCTCGGCTGTGTCTGTGTTAGAAGTGGGAGGGTCTCGGCTGTGCCTGTGTTAGCAGTGGAAGGGTCTCGGCTGTGCCTGTGTTAGCGGTGGGAGGGTCTCGGCTGTGCCTGTGTTAGAAGTGGGAGGGTGTTGGCTGTGCCTGTGTTAGCGGTGGGAGGGTCTCGGCTGTGCCTGTGTTAGCAGTGGGAGGGTCTCGGCTGTGCCTGTGTTAGCGGTGGGAGGGTCTCGGCTGTGCCTGTGTTAGCGGTGGGAGGGTCTCGGCTGTGCCTGTGTTAGCAGTGGGAGGGTCTCGGCTGTGTCTGTATTAGAAGTGGGAGGGTCTCGGCTGTGTCTGTATTAGAAGTGGGAGGGTCTCGGCTGTGTCTGTGTTAGCGGTGGGAGGGTCTCGGCTGTGCCTGTGTTAGCAGTGGGAGGGTCTCGGCTGTGCCTGTGTTAGCGGTGGGAGGGTCTCGGCTGTGTCTGTGTTAGCGGTGGAAGGGTCTCGGCTGTGTCTGTGTTAGCGGTGGGAGGGTCTCGGCTGTGTCTGTGTTAGAAGTGGGAGGGTCTCGGCTGTGCCTGTGTTAGCGGTGGGAGGGTCTCGGCTGTGTCTGTGTTAGTAGTGGGAGGGTCTCGGCTGTGCCTGTGTTAGCGGTGGGAGGGTCTCGGCTGTGCCTGTGTTAGCGGTGGGAGGGTCTCGGCTGTGCCTGTGTTAGCGGTGGGAGGGTGTTGGCTGTGCCTGTGTTAGCGGTGGGAGGGTGTTGGCTGTGCCTGTGTTAGCGGTGGGTGGGTCTCTGCTGTGCTTGTGTTAGCAGTGGGAGGGTCTCGGCTGTGCCTGTGATAGCGGTGGGAGGGTCTCGGCTGTGTCTGTGTTAGCGGTGGGAGGGTCTCGGCTGTGTCTGTGTTAGCGGTGGGAGGGTCTCGGCTGTGCCTGTGTTAGCGGTGGGAGGGTCTCGGCTGTGCCTGTGTTAGCGGTGGGAGGGTCTCGGCTGTGTCTGTGTTAGCGGTGGGAGGGTGTTGGATTTGTCACAGGAGACCAGGTACTTACACCTTTTTACCAGGATCATTTCATTGAGCAAAACGCGTAATGAAATAAATTGTAATGTATTCACTTAAAGCTGCAGGTCAGTCTTCTTTTTTTTTTTTTTTAATTTATTTTTTTACTTCAATAGTTTCATTTGGCCAATCTCTAATTACCTAAAGAACTGCATAGCTGCCGGTCAATTCGTTCTCCGTCTATTGATCGGCAAAGTTTGGCGACATCTTTAAATATGGGGAATGTAAATCGTTACTATAGGAACAAGCATGCTTGTAAAATAGAATACAAGAAAATTGGCCTTTCAAAGTTGTTTTTTTTAAAACAGAAAATGCTAAAAGTATTTTTTCTTACTACAGAACTGATTTATTAAAAAAAACACACATGCAGGATATTGACTGAACTGCAGCTTTAAAATAGACAAACACACAATTTTACACGAAATACAGGAAAAAGCACACTTAGGCCGTGCATATAGTTCCGTCGATGGCAACAACGGGTGACGTCACCGGCGAAACTTATATTTTGCCAGGCGGTAGCGTTGCGTGTTTCTGGCAATTTGATTAGTTCAAGGGCCGTCATTTGATGCGGCAGCCCTTCAAAAATCAAATTTTGCCGCTACCAGTTTTCGCGACGTTGACGTCGCACGCAATATAAGCGCACGCGGCGGCGGCGGCGGCAGCAATGCATTTGTTTTCGGGCTGCAGGGAATCTTTACTTAAGGATTTTCCCCTGAGAACAGTTGCAAAAACACGACAGAAAATATCCAGGCAGCTTTCTGCTGAAGCCCCTTTTCTTCCTGGCTGCAGACTGAAAACCCTTAGGCCTGGTCCCCGCTGGCTACTGCAGCGCTGTGGCGGATGCTGCAGGAACGAGAGACCTTGATTAATTCATTTGACACCTTGAGTGGGCCATCCACACGGACCCCCCTCTTCAAGTAAATCCCTTTGAAATTCAGAGCAGTTCAAAGAAACAGTTCTGACCTGTTTCAGACTCAGCATTTTGTATTTTTGTTAAAAGTGTAGCTCATTAACCCCTTAAGCACCAGAAGGATTAAAAATAACCAATATCTCATGACATTATCATGACAGAGGGCCTGGGCTGTCCCTCTGTTAGCAGTGGGAGGGTCCGGCTGTCCCTCTGTTAGCAGTGGGAGGGTCCGGCTGTCCCTCTGTTAGCAGTGGGAGGGTCCGGCTGTCTCTCTGTTAGCAGTGGGAGGGTCCGGCTGTCTCTCTGTTAGCAGTGGGAGGGTCCGGCTGTCCCTCTGTTAGCAGTGGGAGGGTCCGGCTGTCTCTCTGTTAGCAGTGGGAGGGTTCTGGGCTGTCTCTCTGTTAGCAGTGGGAGGGTCCGGCTGTCCCTCTGTTAGCAGTTGGAGGGTCCGGCTGTCTCTCTGTTAGCAGTGGGAGGGTTCTGGGCTGTCCCTCTGTTAGCAGTGGGAGGGTTCTGGGCTGTCTCTCTGTTAGCAGTGGGGGCGGGGGGGTTCTGGGCTGTGCCTGTGTTAGCAGTGGGAGGTTCTGGGCTGTCCCTCTGTTAGCAGTGGGAGGTTCTGGGCTGTCCCTCTGTTAGCAGTGGGAGGTTCTGGGCTGTCCCTCTGTTAGCAGTGGGAGGTTCTGGGCTGTCCCTCTGTTAGCAGTGGGAGGGTCCGGCTGTCCCTCTGTTAGCAGTGGGAGGTTCTGGGCTGTCCCTCTGTTAGCAGTGGGAGGTTCTGGGCTGTCCCTCTGTTAGCAGTGGGAGGGTCCGGCTGTCCCTCTGTTAGTAGTGGGAGTGTTCTGGGCTGTCCCTCTGTTAGCAGTGGGAGTGTTCTGGGCTGTCCCTCTGTTAGCAGTGGGAGTGTTCTGGGCTATCCCTCTGTTAGCAGTGGGAAGGTTCTGGGCTGTCCCTCTGTTAGCAGTGGGAGGGTTCTGGGCTGTCCCTCTGTTAGCAGTGGGAGGGTTCTGGGCTGTCCCTCTGTTAGCAGTGGGAGGTTCTGGGCTGTCCTTCTGTTAGCAGTGGGGGGTCCGGCTGTTCCTCTGTTTGCAGTGGGGGGGTTCTGGGCTGTCCCTCTGTTAACAGTGAGAGGGTCCGGCTGTGCTCGTGTTAGCAGTGGGGGGGGGGGGGGTCTGGGCTGTCTCTCTGTTTGCTGTTGGAGGTGTCTGGCTGTCTCTCTGTTAACAGTGGGGGGGGGGGTCCGGCTGTCTCTCTGTTAGCAGTGGGAGGGTCCGGCTGTCCCTCTGTTAGCAGTGGGGGGGTCTGGGCTGTCCCTCTGTTAGCAGTGGGAGGGTTCTGGGCTGTCTCTCTGTTAGCAGTGGGTGGGTCTGGGCTGTCTCTCTGTTAGCAGTGGGGGGGGGGGTCTGGCTGTCTCTCTGTTAGCAGTGGGAGGGTCCGGCTGTCTCTCTGTTAGCAGTGGGTGGGTCTGGGCTGTCTCTCTGTTAGCAGTGGGGGGGTCTGGGCTGTCTCTGTTAGCAGTGAGAGGGTTCGGCTGTCCCTCTGCTAACAGTGGGGGGGTCTGTCTGTCTCTCTGTTAGCAGTGGGAGGGTCTGGCTGTCTCTCTGTTAGCAGTGGGGGGGGGTCTGGGCTGTCCCTCTGTTAACAGTGGGGGGGGGGGGGGTCTGGCTGTCTCTCTGTTAGCAGTGGGGGGGGGGGGTTCTGGGCTGTCCCTCTGTTAGCAGTGGGGGGGTTCTGGGCTGTCTCTGTTAGCAGTGGGAGGGTTCTGGGCTGTCCCTCTGTTAGCAGTGGGAGGGTCCGGCTGTCTCTCTGTTAGCAGGGGGGGAGGGTTCTGGGCTGTCCCTCTGTTTGCAGTGGGGGGGGGGGTCTGGGCTGTCTCTGTTAGCAGTGGGAGGGTTCTGGGCTGTCCCTCTGTTAGCAGTGGGGGGTTCGGCTGTCTCTCTGTTAGCAGGGGGGGGGGGGGTTCTGGTCTGTCCCTCTGTTAGCAGTGGGGGGGTTCTGGGCTGTCTCTCTGTTAGCAGTGGGAGGGTTCTGGGCTGTCCCTCTGTTAGCAGTGGGAGGGTTCTGGGCTGTCCCTCTGTTTGCAGTGGGGGGGGGGGGGGTCTGCGCTGTCTCTCTGTTAGCAGTGGGAGGGTTCTGGGCTGTCTCTCTGTTTGCAGTGGGGGGGGGGGGGTTCTGGGCTGTCCCTCTGTTTGCAGTGGGGGGGTCTGGGCTGTCTCTCTGTTAGCAGTGGGAGGGTTCTGGGCTGTCCCTCTGTTAGCAGTGGGAGGGTCCGGCTGTGCTCTGTTAGCAGTGGGAGGGTTCTGGGCTGTCCCTCTGTTTGCAGTGGGGGGGGGGGGGGGGGGTCTGCGCTGTCTCTCTGTTAGCAGTGGGAGGGTTCTGGGCTGTCTCTCTGTTTGCAGTGGGGGGGTTCTGGGCTTTCCCTCTGTTTGCAGTGGGGGGGTCTGGGCTGTCCCTCTGTTTGCAGTGGGGGGTCCGGCTGTCCCTCTGTTAGCAGTGGGAGGGTCTGGGCTGTGCCTGTGTTAGCAGTGGGGGGTCCGGCTGTCCCTCTGTTTGCAGTGGGGGGGTTTGGGCTGTCCCTCTGTTTGCAGTGGGGGGTTTGGGCTGTCCCTCTGTTAGCAGTGGGAGGGTCTGGGCTGTCCCTCTGTTAGCAGTGGGGGGGTTTGGGCTGTCCCTCTGTTAGCAGTGGGAGGGTCTGGGCTGTGCCTGTGTTAGCAGTGGGGGGGTTTGGGCTGTCCCTCTGTTAGCAGTGGGAGGGTCCGGCTGTGCTCGTGTTAGCAGTGGGAGGGTCCGGCTGTCCCTCTGTTAGCAGTGGGAGGTTCTGGGCTGTCCCTCTGTTAGCAGTGGGAGGTTCTGGGCTGTCCTTTTGTTAGCAGTGGGAGGGTCCGGCTGTCCCTCTGTTAGCAGTGGGAGGGTTCTGGGCTGTCCCTCTGTTAGCAGTGGGGGGGTCTGGGCTGTCCCTCTGTTAGCAGTGGGAGGGTCCGGCTGTCTCTCTGTTAGCAGTGGGAGGGTTCTGGGCTGTCCCTCTGTTAGCAGTGGGGGGGTTTTGGGCTGTCCCTCTGTTAGCAGTGGGGGGGTTCTGGGCTGTCCCTCTGTTAGCAGTGGGAGGGTTCTGGGCTGTCCCTCTGTTAGCAGTGGGAGGGTTCTGGGCTGTCCCTCTGTTAGCACTGGGAGGGTTCTGGGCTGTCCTTTTGTTAGCAGTGGGAGGGTCCGGCTGTCTCTCTGTTAGCAGTGGGAGGGTTCTGGGCTGTACCTCTGTTAGCAGTGGGAGGGTTCTGGGCTGTCCCTCTGTTAGCAGTGGGAGGGTCCGGCTGTCTCTCTGTTAGCAGTGGGAGGGTCTGGGCTGTCCCTCTGTTAGCAGTGGGAGTGTCCGGCTGTCCCTCTGTTAGCAGTGGGAGGGTTCTGCGCTGTCTCTCTGTTAGCAGTGGGAGGGTTCTGGGCTGTCCCTCTGTTAGCAGTGGGAGTGTCCGGCTGTCCCTCTGTTAGCAGTGGGAGGGTTCTGGGCTGTGCCTCTGTTAGCAGTGGGAGGGTTCTGGGCTGTCCCTCTGTTAGCAGTGGGAGGGTTCTGCGCTGTCTCTCTGTTAGCAGTGGGAGGGTTCTGGGCTGTCCCTCTGTTAGCAGTGGGAGTGTCCGGCTGTCCCTCTGTTAGCAGTGGGAGGGTTCTGCGGTGTCTCTCTGTTAGCAGTGGGAGGGTTCTGGGCTGTGCCTCTGTTAGCAGTGGGAGGGTTCTGGGCTGTGCCTCTGTTAGCAGTGGGAGGGTTCTGGGCTGTCCCTCTGTTAGCAGTGGGAGTGTCCGGCTGTCCCTCTGTTAGCAGTGGGAGGTTCTGCGCTGTCCCTCTGTTAGCAGTGGGAGTGTCCGGCTGTCCCTCTGTTAGCAGTGGGAGGGTTCTGCGCTGTCTCTCTGTTAGCAGTGGGAGGGTTCTGGGCTGTGCCTCTGTTAGCAGTGGGAGGGTTCTGGGCTGTCTCTCTGTTAGCAGTGGGAGGGTTCTGGGCTGTCCCTCTGTTAGCAGTGGGAGGGTTCTGGGCTGTCCCTCTGTTAGCAGTGGGAGGGTTCTGGGCTGTCCCTCTGTTAGCAGTGGGAGTGTCCGGCTGTCCCTCTGTTAGCAGTGGGAGGGTTCTGGCTGTCTCTCTGTTAGCAGTGGGAGGGTTCTGGGCTGTCCCTCTGTTAGCAGTGGGAGGGTCCGGCTGTCTCTCTGTTAGCAGTGGGAGGGTCCGGCTGTCCCTCTGTTAGCAGTGGGAGGGTCCGGCTGTCCCTCTGTTAGCAGTGGGAGGGTCCGGCTGTCTCTCTGTTAGCAGTGGGAGGGTCTCAGACTTTGCCCGGTTCCAGCCCTGGTGTCACTCTCTCGCTGCTGCCTCCCGGCACGTCCTGCATTCTGTGCGAGTGTCCCAGGGACATTTTAAGGGTCTTGTACGTGAGGAGGAGGTGAGCTACATATATATTTAGATTGTTTGCTGGGTAACGCATTGTTTAAATGCCTCCCCCCTTGGCACAGCCGGCGGTGAGAGCTTCTCACACTACCTCCCGGGGCACACTGTGTGCCGTGCTGTCTGACTGCTTCTCTGGGATTACCCTAATAAGAGTGGGGCTCTGCGGCTGCAGCGCTCTGACCCCACACCCCGGCCCTGAGCAGACATTATTATTCCCCGCTATAAGATGTAAGTTGTGGGCTGGGGAAGGAGTCTGCATTTCTTTTCTGGGTTTGAATTGTGCGTTGTGTGTTTCAGGGCTGGCTCAGGGTTGTATGTCACAAGCGCCAGCCGTGGTCTGCGCAGGAAACTGAGCCCAGGAAGCAGCGATGGCGCAAACTAAGCAGGTCCGTGTCCTGCTGCTCAACGACATGGAGAAGCTGGAGAAGAGGCTCTTCAGGCTGGAACAAGGTCAGTGGCCTCTCCTAGATCAGGGGGGCAACTCCTGTCCTGAAGGGACACCAACTGCTAAGGTTTTCAGGATATTCCTGCTTCAGCTCAGGTGGGTCAATCAGTGTCTCAGTAGAAAACTGCACCACATGTGCTGAAGCAGGGATATCCTGAAAACATGACCTGTTGGCCCTTGAGGACTGGAGTTGGCCAGCCATGTCCTAGATTGTGTCAGGAACGAGGTAACCTGGCCTCTCCTAGATTGTGTCAGGAACTTTGTGTCAGGAACTTTGTGTCAGGAACTCCTAGATTGTGTCAACAGAGGAATAGCTATGTAACATTGACCCCTTCACTGCCAGAGAGTCCTGCCATGAATATAATGACACGTGGACTGATACGATAACAGGCGGAGCGATAGGATAACAGGCGGAGCGATGGGACAACAGGCGGAGCGATGGGATAACAGGTGGAGCGATAGGATAACAGGCAAGTGATAGGATAACAGGCGGAGCGATAGGATAACAGGCGGAGCGATAGGATAACAGGCGGAGCGATAGGATAACAGGCGGAGCGATAGGATAACAGGCGGAGCGATAGGATAACATAACAGGCGGAGCGATAGGATAACAGGCGGAGCGATAGGATAACATAACAGGCGGAGCGATAGGATAACAGGCGGAGCGATAGGATAACAGGCGGAGCGATAGGGTAACAGGCGGAGCGATAGGATAACAGGCGGAGCGATAGGATAACAGGCGAAGCGATAGGATAACAGGCGGAGCGATAGGCTAACAGGCGGAGCGATAGGATAACAGGCGGAGCGATAGGATAACAGGCGGAGCGATAGGATAACAGGCGGAGCGATAGGGTAACAGGCGGAGCGATAGGATAACAGGCGGAGCGATAGGATAACAGGCGAAGCGATAGGATAACAGGCGGAGCGATAGGATAACAGGCGGAGCGATAGGATAACAGGCAGCAAGAGATATAATAGTATGCAGGTAACAGGCTGTAGGGTGGAATAGTACTTGGGTAACAAGCTGTAGGGTGGAATAGTACACTGGTTACAGGCTGTAGGGTGGAATAGTACTCGGGTAACAAGCTGTAGGGTGTAATAGTACACTGGTTACAGGCTGTAGGGTGGAAAAGTACTCGGGTAACAAGCTGTAGGGTGTAATAGTACACTGGTTACAGGCTGTAGGGTGGAATAGTACTCGGGTAACAAGCTGTAGGATGAAATAGTACTCGGGTAACAAGCTGTAGGATGGAATAGTACTCGGGTAACAAGCTGTAGGATGGAATAGTACACAGGTAAGAGGCTGTAGGGTGGAATAGAACTCGGGTAACAAGCTGTAGGATGGAATAGTACTCGGGTAACAAGCTGTAGGATGGAATAGTACACAGGTAAGAGGCTGTAGGGTGGAATAGTACTCGGGTAACAAGCTGTAGGGTTGAAACCTCAGCGGTTTCATACATGGATGTGTCTGTATCTGGATTACAGTTGTGTGTGTATACAATGGAACCACACTCTCTGTAACCCCTTCCCTGCTGTACGGACCTGCAATGTTCTGTGAGTTACAGATACACGCTGCTCTGCATGTTATGTGTACACGCCAATTTGCATGTTACAAATACGCTGCAGTGAGTTATATTCATGCTCCACTGCGTTACAGACACGCACGCTTGCACTACCTGTTACAGACACGCTGCACTGCGTGTTACAGACACGCTGCACTGCGTGTTACAGACACGCTGCACTGCGTGTTACAGACACGCTGCACTGCGTGTTACAGACACGCTGCACTGCGTGTTACAGACACGCTGCACTGCGTGTTACAGACACTCTGCACTGCGTGTTACAGACACTCTGCACTGCGTGTTACAGACACGCTGCACTGCGTGTTACAGACACGCTGCACTGCGTGTTACAGACACGCAGGCTGCACTGCGTGTTACAGACACGCAGGCTGCGCTGCGTGTTACAGACACGCACGCTGCGCTGCGTGTTACAGACACGCACGCTGCGCTGCGTGTTAGACACGCACGCTGCGCTGCGTGTTACAGACACGCACGCTGCACTGCGTGTTACAGACACGCACGCTTGGACTGCGAGTAGGGTGACCAGGCGGCTTCTTCAAAAATACTGGACACAATGGAGAAAGGTGTGAGAGAGACACACACCCCTAACCTCTTTGCGCTCCATGCTGTTTCCACCTCTCCTTTGCCCCACCATAAGCTCCTGAAACCTCCTCCTGATTGGCTGCTACTGGGTAATGCAGCCAATTAGGATGGGGGAAGTTGCCCAGCCCCCTAGCAGCAGCCCTGTTCTCTCCCTGCTCAGGGAAATCCTGTGGCACCCGAAGCCGGTCGGGTCACTGTCTCCAGAGAGGTAATACCGGTATACACATACACGCCCAGAGAGGTAATACCGGTATACACATACACGCCCAGAGAGGTAATACCGGTATACACATACACGCCCAGAGAGGTAATACCGGTATACACGTACACACCCAGAGAGGTAATACCGGAAAAAAACACACACGCCCAGAGAGGTAATACCGGTATACACATACACACCCAGAGAGGTAATACCGGAATACACACACACGCCCAGAGAGGTAATACCGGTATACACACACACGCCCAGAGAGGTAATACCGGTATACACATACACGCCCAGAGAGGTAATACCGGTATACACATACACGTCTAGAGAGGTAATACCGGTATACACATACACGCCCAGAGAGGTAATACCGGTATACACATACACGCCCAGAGAGGTAATACCGGTATACACATACACGCCCAGAGAGGTAATACCGGTATACACATACACGCCCAGAGAGGTAACACCGGCATACACATACACGCCCAGAGAGGTAATACCGGTATACATATACACGCCCAGAGAGGTAATACCGGTATACACATACACGCCCAGAGAGGTAATACCGGTATACACATACACGCCCAGAGAGGTAACACCGGCATACACATACACGCCCAGAGAGGTAATACCGGTATACATATACACGCCCAGAGAGGTAATACCGGTATACACATACACGCCCAGAGAGGTAATACCGGTATAAACATACACGCCCAGAGAGGTAATACCGGCATACACATACACGCCCAGAGAGGTAATACCGGCATACACATACACGCCCAGAGAGGTAATACCGGCATACACATACACGCCCAGAGAGGTAATACCGGCATACACATACACGCCCAGAGAGGTAATACCGGCATACACATACACGCCCAGAGAGGTAATACCGGCATACACATACACGCCCAGAGAGGTAATACCGGCATACACATACACGCCCAGAGAGGTAATACCGGCATACACATACACGCCCAGAGAGGTAATTCCGGTATACACATACACGCCCAGAGAGGTAATATCGGCATACACATACACGCCCAGAGAGGTAATACCGGTATACACACACACGCCCAGACAGGTAATACCGGTATACACACACACGCCCAGACAGGTAATACCGGTATACACATACACGCCCAGAGAGGTAATACCGGTATACACATACACGCCCAGAGAGGTAATACCGGTATACACATTCACGCCCAGAGAGGTAATACCGGCATACACATACACGCCCAGAGAGGTAATACCGGCATACACATACACGCCCAGAGAGGTAATGCCGGCATACACATACACGTCCAGCGAGGTAATACCGGTATACACATACACGTCCAGAGAGGTAATACCGGTATACACATACAAGTCCAGAGAGGTAATACCGGTATACACATACACGCCCAGCGAGGTAATACCGGTACACACATACACGCCCAGAGAGGTAATACCGGTACACACATACACGCCCAGAGAGGTAATACCGGTACACACATACACGCCCAGAGAGGTAATACCGGTATACACATACACGCCCAGAGGGGTAATACCGGAATACACATAGACGCCCAGAGAGGTAATACCGGTATACACATACACGCCCAGAGAGGTAATACCAGCATACACGTACACACCCAGAGAGGTAATACCGGTATACACGTACACGTCCAGAGAGGTAATACCTGTATACACGTACACGTCCAGAGAGGTAATACCTGTATACACATACACGCCCAGAGAGGTAATACCTGTATACACATACACGCCCAGAGAGGTAATACCGGTATACACATACACGCCCAGAGAGGTAATACCGGTATACACATACACGCCCAGAGAGGTAATACCGGTATACACATACACGCCCAGAGAGGTAATACCGGTATACACATACACGCCCAGAGAGGTAATACCGGTATACACATACACGCCCAGAGAGTTAAAACCGGTATACACGTACACGCCCAGAGAGATAATACCGGTATACACATACACGCCCAGAGAGGTAATACCGGTATACGCATACACGCCCAGAGAGGTAATACCGGTATACACATACACACCCAGAGGTAATACCGGTATGCACGTACACACCCAGAGAGGTAATACCTGTATACACGTACACGTCCAGAGAGGTAATACCTGTATACACATACACGCCCAGAGAGGAAATACCTGTATTCACATACACGCCCAGAGAGGTAATACCTGTATACACATACACGCCCAGAGAGGTAATACCGTTATACACATACACGCCCAGAGAGGTAATACCGGTATACACATACACGCCCAGAGAGGTAATACCGGTATACACATACACGCCCAGAGAGGTAATACCGGTATACACATACACGCCCAGAGAGGTAATACCGGTATACACATACACGCCCAGAGAGTTAAAACCGGTATACACGTACACGCCCAGAGAGATAATACCGGTATACACATACACGCCCAGAGAGGTAATACCGGTATACACATACACACCCAGAGGTAATACCGGTATACACGTACACACCCAGAGAGGGAGAGGTAATACCGGTATACACATACACGCCCAGAGAGGTAATACTGGTATACACATACACGTCCAGAGAGGTAATACTGGTATACACATACACGCCCAGAGGCCCACAGAGGTAATACCGGTATACATATACAGCAGCGGCAGCTCTTATTCGAGCAAATGCCGCTGGCTGTATGAGGCTGGGAAGCGGGTAGCCGCGGCGCGTGGCGGCGCACTGTGACGTCACAGTCACATGCGCGCCCGGCTTCCCCGTCTTCCCCAGGCTTCCCCGACACCCCTGGAGATGAAATTAAGGTAAGCGGGGGTGCGGGGAAGCAGAGGGGCATGACAGAAGCCGGGTTCGGGGTCCAGAAGGGGGGGTAATTGCGCGCGATGTGGAGGGGGGGTGCGTGGGGGAAACGCGGCGGCGCGCATTTTTTACTGGCGGCAGCTGGGGTAGATCCCGACATGCCGCCGGCATTTACTTTAATAAAGTATGTCGCTACTGTACACGCCCAGAGAGGTAATAACGGAATACACATACACACCCAGAGAGGTAATATCGGTGTCACGGGAGACCAGGACTAATACCAGGGATCAATATCGCCAGACAGAACACAAGAGTTTATAAAATTAATTTATTGGAAAAACATGTCCACAACTATACAAAAGACACAAACATCACACATACCCAACTGGGGGATACCCGGCCTAACTAGTCACACGGACCTACTTGCAGAGGTTTCCCCAGTTCTCTCTCTTTGCCCAGTGCCTACAGGACTGGTTTTCAGGCCTGAGACCAGCACTGGATTGGACACTGCAGTTTCTCTCTGTCACAGCAACACCTCTGTAACTCTGCAGGCTCTGTCTGCTAGGGGTCTCCCTCCCTGTCTGCTGGGGTCTCCCTCCCTGTCTGCTAGGGGTCTCCCTCCCTGCCTGCTAGGGGTCTCCCCCCCTGTCTGCTAGGGTTCTCCCTCCCTGTCTGCTAGGGGTCTCCCTCCCTGTCTGCTAGGGGTCTCCCTCCCTGTCTGCTAGGGGTCTCCCCCCCTGTCTGCTAGGGGTCTCCCTCCCTGTCTGCTAGGGCAGGGGAGCGCAAACTTTTTGTGCTGCGCCCCCCTGTCTCTCTTCCCCGGCTCTCGCGCCCCCCTGCCTTCCTTCAGCCGCGTCAGATGACGCTGCGTGGGCGTCTGACGTCAGGTCACATGGTGCCGCGGCGTCTATTGACGCCGCGTTGCCATGGTGACGCAACACAGACGGCTGAATCCCGGTAAGTAAACAGTTGCAGGGGCCTCACGCGATCCCCCGGCATTTAATTTAAATGTCTGGGGGAAGAGCGCGGGGCCTCTGCAACTGCCCGCGCCCCCCCCAGCACAATCTCCCGCCCCCCCTGGGGGTCGCGCCCCCCACTTTGCGCACCGCTGTGCTAGGGGTCTCCCTCCCTGTCTGCTAGGGGTCTCCCTCCCTGTCTGCTAGGGGTCTCCCACCCTGTCTGCTAGGGGTCTCCCTCCCCACCTTTTTATACACATAAACCATAATAGTGCAACACTCAGGGACAGGAGCTGCCTACATGTCCGGGCCTGATTGGTGGGTAGGAAGGTTCTGCCTACATGTCCGGCCCTGATTGGTGGGTAGGAAGGTTCTGCCTACATGCCCGGCCCTGATTGGTGGGTAGAACTGCAACATAACATTTGCAACAATTCTACTGCAAATATATTAACCCCTGATTCCTGAGGTGCTGGAACCAAGCAAAGATATACATATATACATAACATATAATACAATACCAATGTATTACTGACAGGTAGGGGTAATGGCAGACTTAACCTTTATTAACAGCAGCCATAATTCCCCCTACGTCACAATCGGTATACTCAACGCCCAGAGAGGTAATACTGTTATACACATACACGCCCAGAGAGGTAATACCGGTATACACATACAGTACACACCCAGAGAGGTAATACCGGTATACATATACAAGCCCAGAGAGGTAATACCGGTATACACATACAAGCCCAGAGAGGTAATACCGGTATACACATACACGCCCAGAGAGGTAATACCGGTATACACATACACGCCCAGAGAGGTAATATCAGTATATACATACACGTCCAGAGAGGTAATACCAGTATACACATACACGCCCAGAGAGGTAATACTGGTATACACATACACACCCAGAGAGGTAATACCGGTATACACATACACGCCCAGAGAGGTAATACCGGTATACACATACACGCCCAGAGAGGTAATACTGGTATACACATACACGCCCAGAGAGGTATTACCGGTATACACATACACGCCCAGAGAGGTAATACCGGTATACACATACACATACACGCCCAGAGAGGTAATACCGGTGGTATACACATAAACACCCAGAGAGGTACGGTACTCACATACATGTCCAGTATTACCTCTAATTTTTTACTGGACAGTGTGTCCAAATACAGGACAGTCCGGTTCAATACTGGACACCTGGCAGCCCTAACTGCGGGTTGCAGAGACACGTTTGCCCTGCGTGTTACACACACTGTATATTGCATCACAGCTGTTGACCTCTATAGTCCCGGAGGGTTATTGCCGAACTCACAGCTGGGGAAAGGTCAAGTTAATTTAAGACCAATATTCCTGGTGTCATCGCCCTGGGAAACAGGACACCGGAGGCATATAACGTCGCTGGATGGGCTAATTTTAGCGGTCACTGCGTTGGACTGGCTGGAATGAGACGGAGGTGACCTCTGGGTGTCACACATCATCTTGGTATTGAATGGGGCTTACTCTATACAGGAACACACTCCCTGTCCTGCGGAGCTTGCTCTCTAAAGCTCCGGTTTCTGAAGTACAGGGAGATGAAGAGACATCACAGCGTGTTCATTATCAGTGCATAGATACTCGGCATAATTATACAGCCCAGCAAGGTTCACGACTTACCCTGGCCTTGAGCTGGAGCCCTCTCCCATTCCCAATAAACACACCATACCTCTTCTTGGGAGTAATTAACGGTCACAACGTTATTTATAACAGATACATATCTCGTATTTATCCCACACTAGGGGCCCGGGCAGATTGCTCCGTTCACACCTACCGGAGCTCGAGGGAAACCCCCAGCTTGTGCTCATCTAGCCATTCAGTACCTTAGTCTGAATGCACAGAGCCGCCATCGGGAGGTCACCCCCACACCCACCGAGCGTAGTCTGGAACGTTACAGCCTTCCACAAATACCATACTGAAGGTCACCACCATTGCGGCCGCCCTAAGCTGGAATAGTACCACCTTCCCCAACTAAAAAACTTCTGAGGTCTGAGACCTCCCTGCAGGAGCCAATACTGACCGAGTTCCCTCCTTTCCCTCTCTTCCTCCTCCCCTTTCTCATCCTTCTTTTTGTCATGCTTTGTCGGCTAATATAGCAATAATGTCAGTATATCGACGTAATCATCCGTTCATACCGCTCCTTCACTGCCACGATAGGTGCTACCCCAGCGGGCTAGCTAAGAGTCCCTAAAACTAGCATCCTGTACTGCTTCCTCCTTAGGCCACTGTCACGGTAGCTTATGACAAGATATAATGAACACCAAATATCTGGGTTGAACTGAACGAGGCTTAGATATAATAAAATATATTTATTCCTTAAAAAAGGTGAACACAGCAATATAGTACAATTAACAGACAAGAAGGTAACACTTACTTAGGGTTGGGGGATGGAGAAGTATCAGCTAGCAATTCTCCAGCAATCCGGTGACATTCCAGGTGGAATCAGAAGCACAACTAAAAACTGTAGGGTTGACACAGTTTATATACCTGTGTAACCCTATTCTTAACATTGAATACAGACTATTGGTGAACAATTAACTGTATCCAATCCCTAACGTGGAGACACAGATTAACCCATGCCCCCCAGCTAATTAGCCCATGTGTACTGGGATCATCATTAAATCAGGGGCGACGACCAGTCTATCAAATGAAGTATCTGCATTGTTTGTAGGTGTAGACATAACACTTACAAACCACGCCAGTTTGATGAATCTCCACCCTCAGGTAACAATTAGAGTGGCAGAGTCTGTTGATTAGTACTGGTCGGTTGATTAGTATTTAGTGTAAACAATCAGGCAGTTAACTTTTGATCACAGTGCTTAGGTTCAATCAGCCGGCTGCCCTTCATGACCTATTTGCATAGCAGATGGAGTCTGCATTGTCAGAGCGGATCCAAAATACCATACATATACACTTTAATATCTACACATTAATAAGTTCCATTCTGGTGGGCTCAGTGGGTCGAAATTTGCCAGTTTTTAATGCCTACAGTGACTCCACACATTGGCCAAATATCAACTCTCTGCGACCTCCAGAACTGGAGATACAGAAATGCACTTTAAAACATTACAATACAGGATAATAATGAAACATGGGAACAGGGGAACATACATTTTCCTGACATGACAAGGTGTAAGCCACATTCCTGGACCGCAGTCCAGTTAACCCCTTGCCTCCCTGGTGAGGTCAGGGGGTGGCCATATGGGGTGGAACCCCTTTAATACCGGGCCAACCCCCCTCTCCCTCTACACTGCCCTTTACCCAATCTGCGTGGATTAACCCCTGAAATCCACCCTTGCGTCCAATCCATGTGGATTCTCATGGAAATCAGACCTTATGTGTGAGGGACCCAGGCAGCCGCCGGACTTCCGGAAAAGATCCTCCCTCCCGGTCCCGCTGTCGGACGCGCTAGCGGGAGTGCAACTGGAAGAAGAGGGTCTGCCGGATAGACTTACGGCTGACGCTGGACTGTTTTTTCATTTTTGTGTGAGTGTTATACAGTTTTTATACTTTATTGATGTAATAAACTTTTATTCGCTACTAATCCATGCTTTGCCCATTTCTTGGCATATGGGCACCTGGGAGAGGAGTCATTCACGCATTGCCTCCATTGGGAGAAGTTGAAAAAAGCAAAGTCGATACTGATCCCTATCAGACTGATGACATCATTCACTGAGGGAAGGGGCTTACACAAGGCCGTGCGAGTTTTCTTTTCTCTAATATTCCTCTAATATAGAGGAAATATTCCACCAATTACATTCTTCTCTGAGGGTGGAGTCTCACATAAGGCCGTGTGAGTCGTTGAAACTTATGCTTTAATGTTTCTAATATTTTATATCTAGTATTACCCATTGCTCTTCACCCATTGTCTCCAACCCCTTCCCCCCTCCCCTTCCCCTCCCTCCCCCTCCCCCCTCCATTCCACCCTCCCCTCCCCTCTGCATCTTAAGACCAATTATGTCTATCAAAAACATGCACTAATTCCGTGTATTTTATTATCTTTTATCTTTTTGAGTTCAACATCTTGCGCTGACCACCACAACATTTCTATTGCCGCTATAAGAAGATCCCGGGCTTCATCTTCTTCTCGGTCCAGCTGCAGCAATACAACAAGGGCCAGTATATTTTTCTTTGCCTTGGTTTTACACGAGTCCACAGGCGTTCCATTCCTACACGCCATACTTAGTAGGGAGCGCCCCAGTCTTACCTTTTGTTTCGCTTATGTAAATCCGCAAGATTTTTACCCCAGCAAATCCGCCCCTCTTTGTTCAAGACCCCTGACCCAAATCTGCCCTTCCACACAATATACGCAAATTCTACCCCGAAACCCACCTTCTTGCGAAATTTCCGCCCTCCTTGTGCAAACTGCGCAGACTCTGACCAAAACCCCAACATTCGCCTTCAAGTTCAACTTGCGCGGGCGCAACTGACCCTAATCCGCCAATTCTGTGAACAAATCTGCACCCTGTCGGAATCCACCATCTGCCGGAGGATCGTCAAATGACAATCTGCCAGCGGATTCCGGAATCCATGCCGTAAATTCCGCCCAAACGCCCCCCCCCCCTAAATCAACCCAACAAACTCCGCGCACCCCCCAAAAACCGCCCGGATTGGAAAATTTGCCAAATATGATATAATCCCCCCCTTCCTTTCTACCTTCCGCCTTCCACCTCTCTTGCTGCCTCTCCGCTGGTCCAGGCGTTCACTCCAAAATAAACCTCGTTTCGCCGCCGACCTCGTGAGCCAGCAGCCACTCGGGACCGCGCCTCCTCCTGCAGCTCCCTCATCCACGAGTCGCCAGCGTCGACCGCGACCGCCATCATCTCCGTTGGGCCTTGTTTCTCTTCCTCCGCTCCGTGCAGCCGTCTCTCAGGATCAGGATAACAGGAACATGTGACTTCCCTCCTGAAGATCCTAGAAGACAGAGGAAGCCAAGATCCCACCACCTCGCCCTAAATACCCCTTACGTAATGCCCTAAATACCCCTTACTTAACCCTTAAGTAATACTGTTCCTTCCTTACAAGTCCAGGGCTCTCTATCAGTGTATCGAGGTGTGCAACATCATTATACAGCGCAGCGTGTTCATTACCAGTGTATAGATACTCTGCATCATTATACAGCGCAGCGTGTTCATTACCAGTGTATAGTTACTCTGCATCATTATACAGCGCAGCGTGTTCATTACCAGTGTATAGATACTCTGCATCATTATACAGCGCAGCGTGTTCATTACCAGTGTATAGATACTCTGCATCATTATACAGCACAGCGTGTTCATTACCAGTGTATAGATACTCTGCATCATTATACAGCGCAGCGTGTTCATTACCAGTGTATAGATACTCTGCATCATTATACAGCGCAGCTTGATCATTATCAGTGTATAGAGATACTCGGCATCAGTGTTTATGATGCTCAGTGTCAATAGGAGTCTGGTTTAAGTCCAGATGCTGATGTGACTTCTGTCTTGGTGTGAGCGCCTCAGGGGTAGGGTTACCGCCGTATAATGACGCCATGGCGCTCTCTCTCCCAGGGTTTGAGCTGCAGTTCCGGCTGGGCCCCACTCTGCAAGGGAAAGATGTCACGGTCTTCTCCAATTATCCCACCCCAGGGGGCGCGTACGAGCGGCAGACATTCCGCCCCCTGCCGTGGCAAAACCCGACGGGCCGTGAGGACGATTCCGACAAGTTCTGCCAGCTGGACCTCCAGATCGCCGGCTCGTTCCAGTACCAATTCCACCAGCGGTAAGTAACAGGAAATAATCCCCCATCCGTGCCAGGAAATATCCTCCCACCAGTGCCAGGAAATATCCTCCCATCAGTGCCAGGAAATATCCTCCCATCAGTGCCAGGAAATAACCCCCCATCAGTGCCAGGAAATATCCTCCCACCAGTGCCAGGAAATATCCTCCCCTCAGTGCCAGGAAATATCCTCCCATCAGTGCCAGGAAATATCCTCCCATCAGTGCCAGGAAATATCCTCCCATCAGTGCCAGGAAATATCCTCCCATCAGTGCCAGGAAATATCCTCCCATCAGTGCCAGGAAATATCCTCCCATCAGTGCCAGGAAATAACCCCCCATCAGTGCCAGGAAATAACCCCCCATCAGTGCCAGGAAATATCCTCCCATCAGTGCCAGGAAATATCCTCCCGTCAGTGCCAGGAAATATCCTCCCATCAGTGCCAGGAAATATCCTCCCATCAGTGCCAGGAAATATCCTCCCATCAGTGCCAGGAAATATCCTCCCATCAGTGCCAGGAAATATCCTCCCATCAGTGCCAGGAAATAACCCCCCATCAGTGCCAGGAAATAACCCCCCATCAGTGCCAGGAAATATCCTCCCATCAGTGCCAGGAAATAACCCCCCATCAGTGCCAGGAAATAACCCCCCATCAGTGCCAGGAAATAACCCCCCATCAGTGCCAGGAAATAACCCCCCATCAGTGCCAGGAAATAACCCCCCATCAGTGCCAGGAAATATCCCCCCATCAGTGCCAGGAAATATCCTCCCATCAGTGCCAGGAAATATCCTCCCATCAGTGCCAGGAAATATCCTCCCATCAGTGCCAGGAAATAACCCCCCATCAGTGCCAGGAAATATCCTCCCACTAGTGCCAGGAAATATCCACCCATCAGTGCCAGGAAATATCCTCCCATCAGTGCCAGGAAATATCCTCCCATCAGTGCCAGGAAATATCCACCAATCAGTGCCAGGAAATATCCTCCCATCAGTGCCAGGAAATATCCTCCCATCAGTGCCAGGAAATATCCTCCCATCAGTGCCAGGAAATATCCTCCCATCAGTGCCAGGAAATAACCCCCCATCAGTGCCAAGAAATAACCCCCTCCCCTGTCTGTACCAGGAAATGCCCCCTCCCCCGTCAGTGCGAGGAAATATCCCCTCCCCCGTCGGTACCAGGATATAACCCACTCCCCCGTCAGGGCCAGAAAATACCCCCCTCCATCTTCAGTGCCAGGAAATACCTCCTCCCCCGTCAGTGCCAGGAAATACCCCCTCCCCTGGCAGTACCAGGAAATACCCCCTCCCCCGGCAGTACCAGGAAATACCCCCTCCTCCGGCAGTACCAGGAAATACCCCCTCCCCCGGCAGTACCAGGAAATACCCCTCCCTGTCAGTGCCAAGAAATACCCCCTCCCCCGTCAGTGCCAAGAAATGCCCCCTCCCCCATCAGTTCCTGGAAATAACCCCCCATCAGCATTAAATACCCCTCCCCATGTCAGTGCCAGGAAATACCCCCCCTCCCCCGTCAGTACCAGGAAATAACCCCCCATCAGTACCAAGAAATACTTCCCTCCCCCGTCAGTGCCAGGAAATACCCCCTCCCCCGTCAGTGCCAGGAAATAACCCCCCTCCCCCGGCAATACCAGGAAATACCCCCTCTCCCCCGGCAATACCAGGAAATATCCCCCTCCTCGGCAGTACCAGGAAATACCCCCTCCCCCGGCAGTACCAGGAACTACCCCTCCCTGTCAGTGCCAATAAATATCCCCTCCCCCGTCAGTGCCAAGAAATGCCCCCTCCCCCATCAGTTCCTGTAAATAACCCCCCATCAGCATTAAATACCCCTCCCCATGTCAGTGCCAGGAAATACCCCCCCTCCCCCGTCAGTACCAGGACATAACCCCCCATCAGTACCAAGAAATACCCACTCCCCCGTCAGGGCCAGAATATACTCCCCTCCCCATGTCAGTCCCAGGAAATACCCCCCTCCCCCATCAGTACCAAGAAATACCCCCTCCCCCGTCAGTACCAGGAAATAACCCCCCATCAGTACCAAGAAATACCCCCTCCCCCGTCAGGGCCAGAAAATACTCCCCTCCCCGTCAGTGCCAGGAAATACCCCCTCCCCCATCAGTGCCAGGAAATACTCCCCTCCCCCATCAGTGCCAAGGAATACCCCCTCCCCCATCAGTGCCAGGAAAAACCCCCCTCCCCCGTCAGTGCCAGGAAATACCCCCCTCCCCCGTCAGGGCCAGAATATACTCCCCTCCCCCGTCAAGGCCAGGAAATAACCCCTCCCCCGGAAGTACCAGGAAATACCCCCTCCCCCAGCAGTACCAGGAAATAACCCCTCCCCCAGCAGTACCAGGAAATACCCCTCTCTGTCAGTGCCAATAAATATCCCCTCCCCCGTTAGTGCCAAGAAATACCTCCCTCCCCCGGCAGTACCAGGAAATATCCCCTCCCCCGTCAGTGACAAGAAATGCCCCCTCCCCCATCAGTTCCTGGAAATAACCCCCCATCAGCATTAAATACCCCCTCCCCATGTCAGTGCCAGGAAATACCCCCCCTCCCCCATCAGAGCCAAGAAATACCCCCTCCCCAATCAGAGCCAAGAAATACCCCCTCCCCCATCAGAGCCAAGAAATACCCCCTCCCCCATCAGAGCCAAGAAATACCCCCTCCCCCATCAGAGCCAAGAAATACCCCCTCCCCCTTCAATGCCAGGAAATACCCCCCTCCCCCGTCAGGGCCAGAATATACTCCCCTCCCCATGTCAGTCCCAGGAAATACCCCCCTCCCCCATCAGTACCAAGAAATACCCCCTCCCCCGTCAGGGCCAGAATATACTCCCCGCCCCCGTCAGTGCCAGGAAATACCCCCTCCCCCATCAGTGCCTGGAAATACCCCCTCCCCCGTCAGTGCCAAGAAATACCCCCTCCCCCACCAGTGCGAGGAAATACCCCCTCCCCCGTCAGTGCCAGGAAATACCCCCTCCCCCGTCAGTGCCAAGAAATACCCCCTCCCCCGTCAGTGCCAAGAAATACCCCCTCCCCCACCAGTGCGAGGAAATACCCCCTCCCCCGTCAGTGCCAGGAAATACCCCCCTCCCCCGTCAGTGCCAGGAAATACCCCCTCCCCCGTCAGTGCCAGGAAATACCCCCCTCCCCGTCAGTGCCACGAAATACTCCCTCCCCCGTCAGTGCCAGGAAATACCCCCCCTCCCCTGTCAGGGCCAGAATATACTCCCCTCCCCAGTCCATACCAGGAAATACCCCCTCCCCCGTCAGTGCCAGGAAATACCCCCTCCCCCGTCAGTGCCGAAAAATACCCCCTCCCCCGTCAGTGCCGAAAAATACCCCCTCCCCCGTCAGTGGCAAGAAATACCCCCTCCGTCAGTGCCAGGAAATACCCCCCTCCCCTGTCAGTGCCAGGAAATACCCCCCTCCTCTGTCAGGGCCAGAATATACTCCCCTCCCCAGTCCATACCAGGAAATACCCCCTCCCCCGTCAGTGCCAGAAAATACCCCCCTCCCCCGTCAGTGCCAGGAAATACCCCCCTCCCCCGTCAGTGGCAAGAAATACCCCCTCCGTCAGTGCCAGGAAATACCCCCTCCCCCGTCAGTGCCAGGAAATACCCCCTCCCCCGTCAGTGCCAGGAAATACCCCCCTCCCCCGTCAGTGCCAGGAAATACCCCCCTCCTCTGTCAGGGCCAGAATATACCCCCCTCCCCTGTCAGTACCAGGAAATAACCCGTCCCCCATCAGGGCCCTGAAATACCCCCCTGCAGCCCTCCACACCTCCAGTCCACCCCCCTCTCCTCCCCCCTCCTCCCCTCCTCCCCCCCTACACTCCTGCCCCCTCCCTCCCCTACACCTCCCTCCCCTCCACCTCCTTCCCCTCCCCCCTCCTCCCCTCCTCCCCCCTACGCTCCTGCCCCCTCCCTCCCCTTTGTTAGTGTCAGCGGGGTCCTGCATCACCAGGGTAAACATTGCAAGTCTTTCCATCCCCCATAAATAAATGTATTTTTATTAGGCTGCGTGAGGCATACGCTGGCACCTTAAATAAGTGTTTGTAATAATATTATTATTATTATTATGTAATCGCTTGACCTTGTGAGGAAGGCTCCTCCACTGACACACAGACATATCGTGGCTGACGTCTCACTGCAGGGACAGGCACCTTGGGGGTTAAGTCACCACATGACATCTTTTGGATTGTGTTGATTTAATCCCAGTGCAGTCTGAGCATTTCCTCCAGCAGAATCCCCAATTATTCCGTATTCAGCCCCCCAGCGGCTGGAGCGGGGAGCTCGACCCCAGTCCTCAAGCCCCACCCCGAACAGGTCAGGTTTTCAGGATATCTCTGCTTCAGCACAGGTGGCTCAATCAGTCCCTGCTTCAGCACATGTGGCTCAATCAGTGAGTCACCTGTGCTGAAGCTGGGATATCCTGAAAAGCTGATATAGGGGAGATGTCGGGTTCAGAATCCGCGCAGGTGTCCGTGGCTGCCGATGTTTTTGTTGGGTGGGGGAGGGTGGGCTGGAGTCGAGCCCCCTGGGTTAGAGCATCAGATCCTTCCACAAATATTACTCTGCAGGTCCCGCCTGCTGTCAAAGCAGTGTGTGGCTGGCCGCGGCGGCAGTGAAGGGGTTAACAAGTTGCCTTTGCTTTCCCCACGTGTCACGTTAACCACACGCGTGTCACTGCGCTCCCCTCCTGCTGCTCTCCCCTTCACACGCCTCCCGAGTGCAGCGCCCGTCTCCCGTCTCCAGGGAGTAGTGACGAGCGTATACAGCAAAGCCCCCCGTGCCACACCCACTGCGACACATTATGTAGCACATTACTATGTATTTTATTTGTGTTTTATCTTCTCCTAAGTTCGGGTCGTGTAGTCCGATCCTTCGGCCACAACATGTTAAGCTGCAGCCACGTCAAGGTCACGTCAAGGTGACCCCGTATCTGCAGGTCCCACACTGCCCATGTTACTCTGTGTCCTGTGTATCTCTCCCACTGCACGGAGAGGAGGGGGAACACGGCAGTGATATAGCCAGCAGCAGCACGGAGAGGAGAGGGAACACGGCAGTGATATAGCCAGCAGCAGCACGGAGAGGAGGGGGAACACGGCAGTGATACAGGCAGCAGCACGGAGAGGAGGGGGAACACGGCAGTGATACAGCCAGCAGCACGGAGAGGAGGGGGAGCACGGCAGTGATACAGCCAGCAGCACAAAGAGGAGGGGGAACACGGCAGTGATATAGCCAGCAGCACGGAGAGGAGGGGGAACACGGCAGTGATATAGCCAGCAGCACGGAGAGGAGGGGGAACACGGCAGTGATACAGCCAGCAGCACGGAGAGGAGGGGGAACACGGCAGTGATATAGCCAGCAGCACGGAGAGGAGGGGGAACACGGCAGTGATATAGCCAGCAGCACGGAGAGGAGGGGGAACACGGCAGTGATATAGCCAGCAGCACGGAGAGGAGGGGGAACACGGCAGTGATATAGCCAGCAGCACGGAGAGGAGGGGGAACACGGCAGTGATATAGCCAGCAGCACGGAGAGGAGGGGGAACACGGCAGTGATATAGCCAGCAGCACGGAGAGGAGGGGGAACACGGCAGTGATACAGGCAGCAGCACGGAGAGGAGGGGGAACACGGCAGTGATACAGGCAGCAGCACGGAGAGGAGGGGGAACACGGCAGTGATACAGGCCAGCAGCACGGAGAGGAGGGGGAACACGGCAGTGATACAGGCCAGCAGCACGGAGAGGAGGGGGAACACGGCAGTGATACAGGCCAGCAGCACGGAGAGGAGGGGGAACACGGCAGTGATACAGGCAGCAGCACGGAGAGGAGGGGGAACACGGCAGTGATACAGGCCTGGGGATTTCAACTCCAGTCCTCAAACCCCCCCCCAGTCTTTGACTGAGCCTCTGCTGCACCACCTGTGCTGAAGCTAGGAACATCCTGAAAACCTGACCTGTTCTGGGGGGGCTTGAGGACTGGATTTGAGAACCACTGGCCTATAGCGTGGGGCGCGTGACATGTATGGGGTGCCTAAGGGGTTAATATTTAGGGGCACAATATGTGCCGTGTGTGAGTCGCAGGGCAGTTACAAACCAGGAATGCTCCAATAGAGCACAACAAAACCCCACCTTCCCCAGCCTGTCCTGGAGATGGGGTCACCCGTCTGCTGATGTTCCAGCTGCTCTGCACACCGACCGTCTCACCGCGCTGTATCCCATGTTTCCACGTCCCCTTCCTTATAGAGTGTCAGCTCCTCGGGGCAGGCACCCGCCTCACCTTCTGCACCAACCCCCGTTAATGTTTGTTGTCGTCGTGTTTTCCGTCCTGCCACCCCGTTGTACTGCGCCATGGAATATGTTGCCACATGGTGACTGGATGATGATGATGGTATGTTGTCCCGTGTTGCAGCAAGCAGAGGAGCGGGGACGGTTACATCGTGGTGGACCCGGTGCTGCGGATCGGAGCGGAGAATCGGGTGCTGCACCTGGATTGCATCACTCTGCAGACCTTCCTGTCCAAGTGCCTTGGCCCGTTTGACGAGTGGGAGGACCGACTGAGAGTGGCCAAGGAGTCAGGTAACCGCAGCGAGGGGACTGTAACTCCTGTAGTGCTGATGCTTACTCTACTGGAGTTACTGTACCCAAGAGCTTGCAATCCAAATCTAATCTGAAGCACAGGGAGTGATCTGCCCAGTGTCCCAAGCAGCGGCAACTTGGTCTCCAGGTTGACCCACTTCAAAGACACTGGTGTTACTGCTAAGACTTTCCTCCTAATTGCTAACGAGATTGGTCCCTATTTGTGGTGGCTCTTAATTAAGAAAACACCTGTTTCCCTTCTTGGCAAATGAGCTGTGAGTGGATTTCTGCTGCTAATCGCATTCGTCTCCGTGGCGTCCTGGTACAAACAGGATCGCTGCGCATGTTATCTCGCGTCAGGATTGTAGCGCTGGCACAATGTTTCGCTGGCGCGTGGCGCAATGTGATGCTGGCGTGTGGCACAATGTGACGCTGGAGTGTGGCGCAGTGTGTGATGCTGGCACGTGGCAGTGTGGAGTATGGCGCGTGGCACAATGTGAATCTGGCGCATGGCACAATGTGGCGCAGGGTGTGTGATGCTGGCACGTGGCAGAGTGTGGCTCAAGTGTGTGGCTGATTAAGTCGCGGGGCACAATGTGGTGCTGGCGCGTGGCAGTGTGGTGCCGACACGCAGCACACGCCATTGGTTATACAACTTGCTGCGTATGACACGCACATTGAAATGGCGTGTGACGCAGCACGTGGCGTTCCTGCGGGATGTAAATGAGGAGAGAATGATGGGCGCTTAACGTGTGGAACGGCTGTGGGAAACTGGCCACTATTACTGTCGCATGTTACGCTTAGTTTCAATTTTGTAGCAGTCCTGGTCGTGTGAAAACATTCCAGTTTCTGAATGTATATATGGCTGCGGTCCCAGTCACTGCCTCGGCGTGCGCTGTGCGTGTAAGCACCGCCCCTCAATGGGGCTGGGCCCAGTACGCACCTTCCCGCTGAAGGTGCAGCCGCGCCGTACTGCCAGGTTTTTTAAACTCAGTGAAATTGAGTTTAGAACGCCGGCGGTTCACCCAATGAGGGCGACCCAGCCGCGTGGTCATGGCCACGCCCCCACAAAACCCCCACCACGCCCCCTCCCGTCACAATCTCCCTCTCTCCCTGGAAGACCGCAGATCGTGGTTAGCGCTGTGCACGCGTCCCCCCCCCCCTTCCCCTCGCGGGGTGCGCGTGCCACAGTGCTGACTGGGACCGCAGCCTAACCGACTATCCGCGCTGCATCACACGCCCTCCTACTGTCTCTGTACGGTCTCCCCACTTACCCCTTAGATTGTAAGCTCTTCGGGGCAGGGGCTCCTGGTCCTAGTGTTACGTTTATCTCTGAAGCACTTCTTCCCAGTGTGTGTTATATTATTATGTCCTGTGTGTTACTGCTATGAACATGGATGGCGCTATATACATACATATAGTACATACATACATACATATAGTACATGCACACATATAGTACATACATACACATAGTACATGCATACATATAGTACATATGTATTTTATTTGTACATACATACATATAGTACATACATACACATAGTACATGCATACATATAGTACATATGTATTTTATTTGTACATACATACATATAGTACATACATACATATAGGGCATGCATTCACACATATATATAGTACATGCATACATATAGTACATGCACACATATAGTACATACATACACATAGTACATGCATACATATAGTACATATATACATATATATCTTTTCTCTCTACACACTCTCTCTAGGTGACCTAATCACATCTTTTGGGTTTAAATATCACCTCTATGCTGACGACACACAAATTTACCTTTCAACCCCTGACCTTACACCTGCTATACAGACCAAAGTTTCTGAATGCCTCTCTGGAATATCATCCTGGATGGCCATCCGCCGACTGAAACTTAACATGGCAAAAACAGAGCTCCTTATACTACCTCCCAAACCTGGCCCTACTACATCCTTCCACATTGCTATTGGAAATACGATCATTCACCCAGTAGCCCAAGCACGCTGCCTAGGGGTCACACTTGATTCCTCTCTCTCATTCTCCTCTCATATTCAAAACGTTTCTAAAACTTGTCGCTTTTTCCTCCGCAATATCACAAAGATACGCCCTTTCCTCTGTTACTCAACTGCTAAAACTCTGACTCAGGTCCTCATTCTCTCACGTCTCGATTACTGCAACCTCCTGCTGTCCGGCCTTCCTACCTCTCACCTGTCTCCCCTACAATCTATCCTAAACACTGCTGCCAGAATCACTCTACTCTTTCCTAAATCTGTCTCAGCGTCTCCCCTGCTGAAATCCCTCTCCTGGCTTCCGATTAAATCGCGTATCTCACACTCAATTCTACTGCTCACTTTTAAAGCTTTACATTCTTCTGCCCCTCATTACATCTCAGCCCTAATTTCTCGCTATGCACCATCACGACTCTTGCGTTCTTCTCAAGGATGTCTTCTTTCTACCCCCTTTGTATCTAAAGCTCTCTCCCGCCTTAAACCTTTCTCACTTTCTGCCCCACACCTCTGGAATGCTCTTCCCCTCAATACCCGACTAGCCCCCTCGCTATCCACCTTTAAGACCCACCTTAAGACACATCTGCTTAAAGAAGCATATGAGTAGCACTGGATAATCATGGACACATGACACAAGCTTGGCCTCCTGCAGACGCACTTACTAGTATTCCCTCCTACTGTCTCTGTACGTTCTCCCTACCTACCAATTAGATTGTAAGCTCCTCGGAGCAGGGACTCCTTCCTTAATGTTACTTTTACAGTATGTTTGAAGCACTTATTCACATGATGTGTTATTTATATTTGTTATTTGTTATTTATATGACATGTATTACTACTGTGAAGCGCTATGTACATTTTATGGCGCTATACAAATAAAGACATACATACATACATATAGTGCATGCATACACACATACATATAGTACATGCATGCATATAGTACATGCACACGTATAGTACATGCATACATGTCACAGGAGACCAGGACTAATACCAGGGATCAATATCGCCAAGCAGAACACGAGAGTTTATAAAATTAATTTATTGGAAAAACTATACACAACTATACAAAAGACACAAACATCACACATACCCAACTGGGGAGTACCCTGTCTGACCTACTTGCAGAGATTTTCCCTGTTCTCTCTTTGCCCAGTGCCTACAGGATTGAATTGGACACTGCAGTTTCTCCCTGTCACAGCCACACCTCTGTAACTCTCTGCAGGCTCTGTCTGCTAGGGGTCTCCCTCCCTGTCTGCTAGGGGTCTCCCTCCCTGTCTGCTAGGGGTCTCCCTCCCTGTCTGCTAGGGGTCTCCCCGTCTCCCCCCCTGCCTGCTAGGGGTCTCCCGCCACCTTTTTATACACATAAACCATAATATTGCAACACTCAGGGCCAGGAGCTGCCTACATGCCCGGCCCTGATTGGTGGGTAGGAAGGTTCTGCCTACATGCCCGGCCCTGATTGGTGGGTAGAACTGCAACATAACATTTGTAACAATTCTACTGCAAACATTAACCCCTGATTCCTGAGGTGCTGGAACCAAGCAAAGACATACATATATACATAACATATAATACAATACCAATGTATTACTGACACGTAGGGGTAATGGCAGACTTAACCTTTATTAACAGCAGCCATAATTCCCCCTACCGTCACACCTCCCCCCTTAAGTGGAGAGCTCTGGGGTAGCGACCCCAACGGGTTCATCCCCAAGCGTGACCCGTGAAGGTCAGAGCTAAGCCGGGCCGGGATCGCCCTGCCGGGAATGTCCATCGGCATTGCCGTGCTCACTCCCTTTTTTGTGCTGTACGGTAAAGTCATATTTTGTATTATCTGTGTTTTTGTATTATTGTATACCATACTGTGTGAAGATTGTATTTCATGATATGATATATTAATCTTGTTGTAGTAATCTTGTAACAAGCTGCTACGACGGCTAAGAGCATGCAATGATCACAATAGCACTTTAGTTAATTAGCCAGACACCCATTTAGGAATAATTATCCTATCAGGGCTTAGATCTGGCCAACCAGTTTTGCTTAAATAGCACTTTATGGCACCAAAGCTCCATTACCCCTGAGGAAGTGACGTCAGGAGTCACGAAACGCGCGTAGGGTGGAGCTTAGTTGCACGCATTGCCACGTGCTAGTACCAGCGGAGGAGGTTGCTGTGGACGGTGACGTCATCTGAGGTGGACCTGGCGCTCTGAATTGCGGCCGCGAGGAAGAGGTACACGTGGGATCCAGCCTCCATACACACCACGGTTCAGCCCCTCATGCTTGCGGACGGCACGTTGTAATTCGTGTAGTAAGATCATCTAGCATGTGAGTGCATTGACTGTTGATCTTTTTAGTGTTTTTATTAAATTGTACTGTACTACACTATTGGCATTTATCTTTTGTATACCACTGGGCTTATTGGCTGTTTGTGGAGCGGGAGCACTGCATTTGGAGAATCCAAGTCAACCCTGCGAGAGACGCATACCTCCGGTTTAAAGATACCTTTCAAAGCCTGTCTTCATCTATTTAGATGTAAGTACCTAGCAGCCGTGTGGATGAGGTTTCGATATACATAGGGTACTGCGCAATGGTCTCCTGTTCTCTCTGATTACAGATATCTGATTATCGGATGAGAAGCAAGAGGACAGACTGTGAAAATCTATGAACTGTTCCTTCAAGAACCAGGACTAATATATCAGGTTCACGCACTTGATAGTGCGCCAAGGACTTTGTTCTCTGTACTAACACATATTCTTGGAGGGTCAGACTCCACCGAAGAGCTTGGTGTTATCCCCTGACATCCGCTGTAACTAGCTCAGGGGATTGTGGCCAGTAATGACCGTAAACGGGCAGCCATACACATATGGTTGAAGCTTCCGGAGGGCCCATACTATAGCCAGGCACTCTCTCAACCGTAGCATAAGCAGCCTCCTGATCTAATAACTTGCGGCTAAGGTACACGATTGGGTGTTCAAACCCATCGGCACCCACCTGACTCAGCACGGCACCAATGCTAAAGTTAGAGGCATCAGTTTGAATCAGGAACCGCTTCTCATACTCAGGAGCTGCTAGGATCGGAGGGCTTGCCAGGGCAGCCTTGAGAGCTGAGAAGGCACCCTCACACTCTGGTGACCAGGTTACCGTGCGAGGGAGCCTCTTTTTAGTCAGATCAGTCAAGGGTTTGGCCACAGCACTGTAATGGGGTACAAATTTGCGGTAATACCCAGTGGTCCCCAAAAAGGCTAGCACCTGCTTCTTAGTTCTGGGAACCGGCCACCCCACAATGGATTCCACCTTGGCGGGCTCAGGTTTGAGATGACCCCCGCCTACCCTGTGCCCGAGATATACGACCTCTGCCATCCCTATCTGGCACTTAGCCAGCTTTAATGTTAGCCCGGCCTCCTGGATGCTATGCAGGCTAGTACTGCCACTACATGAGTAAGATGGTCAGCCCAGGAACTACTAAAGACCGCCAGGTCATCTAAGTACGCCCTAGCATACCCCTGCATTCCGTCTAGCAGGCGGTTGACCAGACGCTGGAAGGTAGCCGGTGCATTCTTCATCCCAAATGGCATGACGGAAAACTCATACAAGCCACTTGGGGTGATGAAGGCAGACTTCTCCCGCGCCTCCTGGGTCAATGGGATCTGCCAGTACCCCCATCTCTAACATCTCTTCAATCTCCTTCTCCATGCTCCGCTTTACCTCCACAGACACTCGGTAGGCGGACTTCCGAAGGGGCCTCTGATCACCAGTGTTGAACGGATGATTAGCGAGGTAAGTCCGCCCCGGCTTGTCCATGAACAGACTCCCATACCTTCCTAACAACTCTCGGCCCTGCTTCCTTTGGGAAGCCGTGAGCTGGGATCCTAGCCCCAAGTCCTCCACAGAGCCTCCATGCTTAGCCTCCCCAAGGAGATCGGGCAGAGCTCTGCTTGCCGCATCTCCCGATGGTGGGCTACACACCGCCATCACCACTGGTCCACTCGCATGATATTCTTTTAACATGTTGATGTGGTAGCTCCGATGTCTACCTAACTCCTGATCCAGAGCTACCACATAATTTGACTCGTTCACCCACCGGATTACCGGATACGGGCCGGAGCAGGCAGCTAGGAGTTTATTCTGGCGAGTTGCCTTCAGAACAAGCACCTGCTGCCCCGGGATGAACTCTCTGCTACGGGCATTTCTATCATACCAGCGCTTCTGCCTGGTCTGAGCCCCCTTGAGGTTAGATAGATAGTTAGATAGTAGATGAGGTTGAAAAAAAACGTACGTCCATCAAGTTCAACCTATGCTAAATTTAGACAACAGATACTTTATCCTATATCTATACTTACTTATTGATCCAGAGGAACGCAAACAAAAACCCCCAGAGTCATATCATCCAAGGATATCTCATAAGGGGAAAAATAAATTCCTTCCTGACTCCAAGAATTGGCAATCGGATTAATCCCTGGATCAACATCCTTCCCATGTATACTTATTTGGTATATCCCCGTATACCTTTCCTTTCTAAAAAGACCTTTGGAGCAGCTCACTCATGAACTGGGCTCCCTGCTCAGTCAGGATCTCACTAGGGAAACAAACCCTAGTAAAAATATTTATCAGTGCCTCGGCCACCCTCCGAGTGTCAATGGAGGAAAGAGCCACCGCCTCCGGGTACGTGGTCGCAAAGTCTACGACTGTTAAAATATATCTTGTCCCTGACCTACTGGGAATCATTAGAGGCCTGATGATGTCTACCACTACCCGCTGAAATGGTTCCCCTATCACCGGTAGCGGCCTCATGGGGGCCTTCGCCTGATCGCCTTGCCTCCCCACTCGCTTGCAGGCATCACAGGTGCGGCAGAACGCCGATGCCTCCCGTGACACCACCGCCAAGAAGAAACTCTGGGTCAGCCTGGCTCTCGTACGGGTAACCCCCTGATGCCCGGCCAGCGGGATCGCATGCGCTAAGTGCAACAACTGTGTGCGGTACTTAGTAGGTACCTACACCAACTGACATGGTCTGTCCGGAGCTGCCGGGGTTTTTTCCCAGTATAAGAGTCCATGACGCCACAGGATCTGCTTGGATCCGGACTCGGAGGACGGTTCAGCAGCACACTGCCTCATGCCCTCCAAGCTCAGGTCCGCCCGTACGGCATCCCGGAACATCTGGCACTGCTCCAGCCCACTGGCGCTAGTCACACAGTCAGGGATATCAGTCTCAGTCAAGGCAGGCTCCGCTCGACTTACCCGGTCAACCTTCTCCGGAACATTATTGAGGAACCAACCAGGAGAGGGGCAGTTCTGGATTTGGTCATATCAAACAATGTAGAAGTAATAACAAATATTCAAGTCCTGGAGCATTTGGGTAACAGTGATCATAACATGGTCTCATTTAAAATAAATTATCAAAAAACAGATTACTTGGGTTCAACAAAGACTTTAAACTTTAGAAAGGCAGATTTTAATAAACTGAGGTCTAATCTAGTAGTAATTCACTGGGATGATGTTTTTGCAGGGAAAAATGTAGAAGATAAGTGGACAGTCTTTAAAACATTGTTAGAAAAGCACACTTATCAGGGTATACCCTTGGGTAATAAGTATAAAAGAAATAAGTCAAAACCAATGTGGCTAAATAAACAGGTAGGGGAGGAAATGGACAAGAAGAGGAAGGCGTTTAGATTCTTTAAGTCAGAAGGGACAGAGACATCGTATCAGAATTATAAGGAATGTAACAAAAATTGCAAAAGGGCAATTAAATTAGCAAAAATGGATAATGAAAAAAGGATTGCAATAGAAAGTAAGGTCAACCCTAAAAAGTTCTTTAAGTACCTTAATAACAAAAAAAAGAGAAAAGAAAATATAGGACCCTTTCAGTGTGAGATGGGTAGCCAGATTATTGGAGATAAGGAAAAAGCAGAGGTATTAAACAAATTCTTTGCCTCTGTGTTTACCAGGGAAGAATCAAGTTCAATAGTAGTGCCACAGGAGGAAGCCACAACCTCCATATTAATGAACAATTGGTTAACTGAGGAAGAAGTTCATAAGCGACTTGAAAAAATTAAAGTAAATAAGGCACCTGGCCCCGATGGCATACATCCAAGAGTTCTCAAGGAGTTAAGCTCAGTAATAGCAAAACCATTATATTTAATTTTCAAGGACTCCATTTCCTCAGGCTCAGTACCACAAGATTGGCATAAAGCAGATGTGGTGCCTATATTTAAAAAGGGAGCTAGATCACACCCGGGGAATTACAGACCTGTAAGCCTGACTTCAATAGTAGGGAAACTACTTGAAGGTTTAATACAGGATAATATTCAGGAATACCTAATGGAAAACAAAATTATTAGTAATGGTCAGCATGGATTTATGAAGGATAGATCTTGCCAAACTAACCTTATTTGTTTCTTTGAGGAGGTATGTAGGAATTTAGACCAGGGTAATGCAGTTGATGTGGTCTACTTAGATTTTGCAAAGGCTTTTGATACGGTTTCACACAAGAGGTTGGTGTACAAAATAAAGAAAGTTGGACTCAGTAATAATATATGCACCTGGATTGAAAACTGGTTACAGGACAGACAACAGAGGGTTGTCATAAATGGAACTTTTTCAGGTTGGGCTAAAGTCGTGAGTGGAGTACCTCAGGGATCGGTACTGGGACCCCTGCTTTTTAACTTGTTTATTAATGACCTTGAGGTTGGGATCGAGAGCAAAGTCTCCATCTTTGCTGATGATACTAAATTGTGTAAGGTAATAGAATCAGAGCAGGATGTAATTTCTCTTCAGAAGGACTTGGAGAGACTGGAAACGTGGGAAGGTAAATGGCAAATGAGGTTTAATACAGATAAATGTAAGGTTATGCATTTGGGATGCAAGAATAAAAAGGCGACTTACAAATTAAATGGAGATATATTGGGGGAATCATTGATGGAGAAGGATTTAGGAGTGCTTGTAGACAGCAGGCTTAGCAATAGTGCCCAATGTCATGCAGTAGCTGCAAAGGCAAACAAGATCTTATCTTGCATCAAACGGGCAATGGATGGAAGGGAAGTAAACATAATTATGCCCCTTTACAAAGCATTAGTAAGACCACACCTTGAATATGGAGTACAATTTTGGGCACCAATCCTAAGAAAAGACATTATGGAACTAGAGAGAGTGCAGAGAAGAGCCACCAAATTAATAAAGGGGATGGACATTCTAACTTATGAGGAGAGGCTAGCTAAATTAGATTTATTTACATTAGAAAAGAGGCGTCTAAGAGGGGATCTGATAACTATATACAAATATATTCAGGGACAATACAAGGAGCTTTCAAAAGAACTATTCATCCCACGGGCAGTACAAAGGACTTGGGGCCATCCCTTAAGGTTGGAGGAAAGGAAATTTCACCAGCAACAAAGGAAAGGGTTCTTTACCGTAAGGGCAGTTAAAATGTGGAATTCATTACCCATGGAGACTGTGATGGCAGATACAATAGATTTGTTCAAAAAAAGGTTGGACATCTTTTTAGATGGGAAAGGTATACAGGGATATACCAAATAAGTATACATGGGAAGGATGTTGATCCAGGGATTAATCCGATTGCCAATTCTTGGAGTGAGGAAGGAATTAATTTTTCCCCTTAATGGGGTTTTTTGTTTTCCTTCCTCTGGATCAATAAGTAAGTATAGATATAGGATAAAGTATCTGTTGCCTAAATTTAGCATAGGTTGAACTTGATGGACATACGTCTTTTTTCAACCTAATCTACAATGTAACTATGTAACATCCACGACTGGGGGTTGCAAGGCCTGGGAAGTGATGGTTTCAGGATTGGGACCCTGAACCGCAGCTGAGTCCGGGATGGGACCACGGCGAACCTGGCTCTGAGTCACTGCAGCTACAGCTACGACATCGTCCTCCTCGTAGCTGCATCGGAGTCGACCCAAGTTATTTCCCAACAGTACAGGAGCATCTAAGCCGGGCAGACTGCCGACATCGCGGATGCCTTGGCCCGCATCCCAGTCCAAGAACACACGGGCCACTTGGAGGTATTTGCTGCCCCTATCCGCCAGAGTCACCCTCATCCCCTCCCCTAGTAGAAGATGCTCTGGCCCAACCATATCCGGCCGAACCAGAGTAACAGCAGCACCGGAATCCAGCATACCGGTGGTCATCCAGTCCCCAATGGTCACCGGTCGAAGGTGCTTGATACGGACATCCGTGGGACCAAGACCGACCATGGCAACCTGCGAAGCTGGTTCAACTGGAACAAAGGGGTAGGTCCGCCAGGAGCTTATGCTGGTTCGGGCGGCATCAGGCTGTTGGTTTAAGGGGCACGTGAACCGCCTCCGGAGATGAGGACGTCCGGCTACGAAGTCATCGGCTAGGGCCGCAGCTTGCCTCGCACTGGCCGGTTTGCGGTCGGTGACCCACTCGTATCTCAGGCAAGCATTTTAGCATGAACTGTTCTTTGACCATCAGGTCATGGAGTGCCTTAAAGATTGTTACCTCACACCCGGCAATCCATCTTTTAGGATGGAGCACTAGCCGGGACATGAACTGGAGGTGCGTGTCTTGGGACCCCTTGTTCAGGACGCTGAACTGGGTCCGATAGGTCTCTGGGATAATAGCATACCACGCCAGGAGAACCTCCTTCACAACTGGGTAGTCCCTTGCATCCTCCCGGTCCATCTCACGGTGGGCCACCGCTGCTTTGCTGCGCAGCTGATGGGCCAGTTATTTGACCCAGTCCTCCTCAGGTAGGTGGTGCATGTCACAATAGTTCTCAAAGGACCGCAGATATCCATCAATGTCATCCGTGTCCTCGCAAAACACAGCAAAGCTGCTATACTTGATTTGTGGTGCCCGACTGCCACGGGACCTCCGACTTCCTACTGATGATTGGGTTGGTGCGTGATCTGTCAGGAGCTGGAGCAGGGCGACTCGCTCAGCAGCGTTGGCCTCGCTGCCTAGGTCATCCAGCGCACGCCGGATGTATGCTGGCCTGCCCACCTCCACTGCAGGCGGCTCCGTCGAATCCTCCTCTGACTCTTCACCGGAGTTGGCTGGTGATTCTTGAAGTCCGGCGGGTCCCGGAACTGCCTCAGGGCTGGCCGGTGCTTGAGCTCTAACCCCCGAGTGCTGCTCCTCATACACTAGCAAGTTGGCAATCAGCTGCGTCTTGTTGCGGTTTCCGGTAGGTATTCCGCACTCCTCACACTGGAGAATGATCCGGTCCTTGGTCCAGGACCGATACTTGACTGGCTTCCTTGTTGTCTTGTCTGTACGTTGGCTAAACTACAGGGACTGGTACGGGTGTGTGTCTGAGTATTGTACAGTTGTAACTTTGAGTTCTGTGGTCTTCAAAATGGAGACCTCACTCAGGACAGACATTCCCTAAAGAATAGCCTGTCACAGGAGACCAGGACTAATACCAGGGATCAATATCGCCAGACAGAACACAAGAGTTTATAAAATTAATTTATTGGAAAAACATGTCCACAACTATACAAAAGACACAAACATCACACATACCCAACTGGGGGATACCCGGCCTAACTAGTCGCAGGGACCTATTTGCAGAGATTTCCCCAGTTCTCTCTTTGCCTACAGGACTGGTTTTCAGGCCTGAGACCAGCACTGGATTGGACACTGCAGTTTCTCTCTGTCACAGCAACACCTCTGTAACTCTGCAGGCTCTGTCTGCTAGGGGTCTCCCACCCTGTCTGCTAGGGGTCTCCCCCCTGTCTGCTAGGGGTCTCCCCCCCTGTCTGCTAGGGGTCTCCCTCCCTGTCTGCTAGGGGTCTCCCTCCCTGCCTGCTAGGGGTCTCCCTCCCTGTCTGCTAGGGGTCTCCCTCCCTGTCTGCTAGGGGTCTCCCCCCCTGTCTGCTAGGGGTCTCCCTCCCTGTCTGCTAGGGGTCTCCCTCCCTGTCTGCTAGGGGTCTCCCTCCCCACCTTTTTATACACTTAAACCATAATATTGCAACTCTCAGGGACAGGAGCTGCCTACATGCCCGGCCCTGATTGGTGGGTAGGAAGGAACTGCCTACATGCCCGGCCCTGATTGGTGGGTAGGAAGGTTCTGCCTACATGCCCGGCCCTGATTGGTGGGTAGAACTGCAACATAACATTTGTAACAATTCTACTGCAAACATATTAACCCCTGATTCCTGAGGTGCTGGAACCAAGCAAAGACATACATATATACATAACATATAATACAATACCAATGTATTACTGACACGTAGGGGTAATGGCAGATTTAACCTTTATTAACAGCAGCCATAATTCCCCCTACGTCACAATCGGTATACTCAACGCCCAGAGAGGTAATACCGGTATACATATACAAGCCCAGAGAGGTAATACCGGTATACACATACAAGCCCAGAGAGGTAATACCGGTATACACATACACGCCCAGAGAGGTAATACCGGTATACACATACACGCCCAGAGAGGTAATACCAGTATATACATACACGTCCAGAGAGGTAATACCGGTATACACATACACGCCCAGAGAGGTAATACCAGTATATACATACACGCCCAGAGAGGTAATACCAGTATACACATACACGCCCAGAGAGGTAATACTGGTATACACATACACGCCCAGAGAGGTAATACCGGTATACACATACACGCCCAGAGAGGTAATACCAGTATATACATACACGTCCAGAGAGGTAATACCAGTATACACATACACGCCCAGAGAGGTAATACTGGTATACACATACACGCCCAGAGAGGTAATACTGGTATACACATACACGCCCAGAGAGGTAATACAGTCACAATACATATAGTACATACATATGTATAGTACATAAATACATATAGTACATGCATACCTAAAACAGGTTGCATGCCTGAGTGCTTTCATGTGATAATAACCCCATTGGATATCTTGCTCAGTGTCCCCGCGGCTCCACCTTGCCATGCCCCTGGGTCTAACATGCGTGTGTTTCTGTACATTTTTAGGGTACAATATGGTGCACTTGACCCCGCTCCAGGCGCTGGGGAAGTCTCGCTCATGTTACTCTCTGGCCGACCAGCTGCAGCTGAACCCCGAATTCTCCCGGCCGGGCAAGGTGTACGACTGGGGCGATGTAGGGAAACTGGTGGATAAAATGAAGAGAGAGTGGGGCATGCTGTGCATCACGGACGTGGTGTATAACCACACAGGTGAGACCATGAGAGGCGGGACGGGGTGTATAACCACCCAGGAGAGGCGGGGCGGGGTGTATAACCGCACAGGAGAGGTGGGACGGGGTGTATAACCACAGGAGAGGCGGGACGGGGGGTATAACCCCCCAGGAGAGGCGGGACGGGGTGTATAACCGCACAGGAAAGGCGGGACGGGGGGTATAACCCCCCAGGAGAGGCGGGACGGGGTGTATAACCGCACAGGAGAGGGGGGACGGGGTGTATAACCGCACAGGAGAGGCGGGACGGGGGGGTATAACCACAAGAGAGGCGGGACGGGGTGTATAACCGCACAGGAGAGGCGGGACGGGGTGTGTAACCGCACAGAAGAGGCGGGACGGGGTGTATAACCCCCCAGGAGAGGCGGGACGGGGTGTATAACCGCACAGGAGAGGGGGGACGGGGTGTATAACCGCACAGGAGAGGCGGGACGGGGTGTATAACCCCCCAGGAGAGGCGGGACGGGGTGTATAACCGCACAGGAGAGGGGGGACGGGGTGTATAACCGCACAGAAGAGGCGGGACGGGGTGTATAACCCCCCAGGAGAGGCGGGACGGGGTGTATAACCGCACAGAAGAGGCGGGACGGGGTGTATAACCGAACAGGAGAGGGGGGACGGGGTGTATAACCGCACAGGAGAGGCGGGACGGGGTGTATAACCCCCCAGGAGAGGCGGGACGGGGTGTATAACCGCACAGGAGAGGGGGGACGGGGTGTATAACCGCACAGGAGAGGGGGGACGGGGTGTATAACCGCACAGGAGAGGCGGGACGGGGTGTATAACCCCCCAGGAGAGGCGGGACGGGGTGTATAACCGCACAGGAGAGGCGGGACGGGGTGTATAACCGCACAGGAGAGGGGGGACGGGGTGTATAACCGCACAGGAGAGGCGGGACGGGGTGTATAACCCCCCAGGAGAGGCGGGACGGGGTGTATAACCGCACAGGAGAGGCGGGACGGGGTGTATAACCGCACAGGAGAGGCGGGACGGGGTGTATAACCGCCCAGGGGAGGCGGGACGGGGTGTATAACCGCACAGGGGAGGCGGGACGGGGTGTATAACCGCACAGGAGAGGCGGGACGGGGTGTATAACTGCACAGGAGAGGCGGGACGGGGTGTATAACCCCCCAGGAGAGGCGGGACGGGGTGTATAACCGCACAGGAGAGGCGGGACGGGGTGTATAACCGCACAGGAGAGGCGGGACGGGGTGTATAACCCCCCAGGAGAGGCGGGACGGGGTGTATAACCCCCCAGGAGAGGCGGGACGGGGTGTATAACCCCCCAGGAGAGACGGGACGGGGTGTATAACCGCACAGGAGAGACGGGACGGGGTGTATAACCGCACAGGAGAGGCGGGACGGGGTGTATAACCGCACAGGAGAGGCGGGACTGGGTGTATAACCGCACAGGAGAGGCGGGACGGGGTGTGTAACCGCACAGGAGAGGCGGGACGGGGTGTATAACCGCACAGGAGAGGCGGGACGGGGTGTATAACCGCACAGGAGAGGCGGGACGGGGTGTATAACCCCCCAGGAGAGGCGGGACGGGGTGTATAACCCCCCAGGAGAGGCGGGACGGGGTGTATAACCCCCCAGGAGAGGCGGGACGGGGTGTATAACCGCACAGGAGAGGGGGGACGGGGTGTATAACCCCCCAGGAGAGACGGGACGGGGTGTATAACCGCACAGGAGAGACGGGACGGGGTGTATAACCGCACAGGAGAGGCGGGACGGGGTGTATAACCGCACAGGAGAGGGGGGACGGGGTGTATAACCGCACAGGAGAGGCGGGACGGGGTGTGTAACCGCACAGGAGAGGCGGGACGGGGTGTATAACCGCACAGGAGAGGCGGGACGGGGTATATAACCCCCCAGGGGAGGCGGGACGGGGTGTATAACCGCACAGGAGAGGCGGGACGGGGTGTATAACCGCACAGGAGAGGCGGGACGGGGTATATAACCCCCCAGGGGAGGCGGGACGGGGTGTATAACCGCCCAGGAGAGGCGGGACGGGGTATATAACCGCACAGAAGAAGCGGGACGGGGTATATAACCGCACAGAAGAGGCGGGACGGGGTGTATAACCCCACAGGAGAGGCGGGACGGGGTGTATAACCGCACAGAAGAGGCGGACGGGGTGTATAACCCCCCAGGAGAGGCGGGACGGGGTGTATAACCCCCCTTGAGAGGCGGGACGGGGTGTATAACCCCCCAGGAGAGGCGGGACGGGGTGTATAACCGCACAGGAGAGGCGGGACGGGGTGTATAACCGCACAGGAGAGGGGGGACGGGGTGTATAACCGCACAGGAGAGGCGGGACGGGGTGTTTAACCGCACAGGAGAGGCGGGACGGGGTGTATAACCGCACAGAAGAGGCGGGACGGGGTGTATAACCGCACAGGAGAGGCGGGACGGGGTGTATAACCGCCCAGGAGAGGGGGGACGGGGTGTATAACCGCACAGGAGAGGCGGGACGGGGTGTATAACCGCACAGAAGAGGCGGGACGGGGTGTATAACCGCACAGGAGAGGCGGGACGGGGTGTATAACCGCCCAGGAGAGGCGGGACGGGGTGTATAACCGCACAGGAGAGGCGGGACAGGGTGTATAACCGCACAGGAGAGGCGGGACGGGGTGTATAACCGCACAGGAGAGGCGGGACGGGGTGTATAACCGCACAGGAGAGGCGGGACGGGGTGTATAACCGCACAGGAGAGACGGGACGGGGTGTATAACCGCACAGGAGAGGCGGGACGGGGTGTATAACCGCACAGGAGAGGCGGGACGGGGTGTATAACCGCACAGGAGAGGCGGGACGGGGTGTATAACCGCACAGGAGAGGCGGGATGCGGTGTATAACCGCACAGGACAGGCGAGACAGGGTGTATAACCGCACAGGAGAGGCGGGGCGGGGTGTATAACCGCACAGGAGAGGCGGGACGGGGTGTATAACCGCACAGGAGAGGCGGGACGGGGTGTATAACCCCCCAGGAGAGGCGAGACAGGGTGTATAACCGCACAGGAGAGGCGGGACGGGGTGTATAACCGCACAGGAGAGGCGGGACGGGGTGTATAACCCCCCAGGAGAGGCGGGGCGGGGTGTATAACCGCACAGGAGAGGCGGGACGGGGTGTATAACCGCACAGGAGAGGCGGGACGGGGTGTATAACCCCCCAGGAGAGGCGGGGCGGGGTGTATAACCGCACAGGAGAGGCGGGACGGGGTGTATAACCGCACAGGAGAGGCGGGACGGGGTGTATAACCCCCATGAGAGGCGGGACAGGGTGTATAACCGCACAGGAGAGGAGGGACGGGGTGTATAACCCCCCATGAGAGGCGGGACAGGGTGTATAACCGCACAGAAGAGGCGGGACGGGGTGTATAACCCCCATGAGAGGCGGGACAGGGTGTATAACCGCACAGGAGAGGAGGGACGGGGTGTATAACCGCACAGAAGAGGCGGGACGGGGTGTATAACCGCACAGAAGAGGCGGGACGGGGTGTTTAACCCCCCAGGAGAGGGGACGGGGTGTATAACCCCCCAGGAGAGACGGGACGGGGTGTGTAACCGCACAGGAGAGGCGGGACGGGGTGTATAACCGCACAGGAGAGGCGGGACGGGGTGTATAACCGCACAGGAGAGGCAGGACGGGGTGTATAATTTCACAGGAGAGGCGGAACGGGGTGTATAACCACACAGGAGAGGCAGGACGGGGTGTATAATTTCACAGGAGAGGCGGAACGGGGTGTATAACCACACAGGAGAGGCGGGACGGGGTGTATAACCACCCAGGTGACACAGGAGGCGGGACAGGGTGTATAACCACACGGGAGGGGGGGCGTGGTGTATAACCGCACAGGGGAGGCGGGACGGGGTGTATAACCGCACAGGAGAGGCGGGACGGGGTGTATAACCGCCCAGGAGAGGCGAGACGGGGTGTATAACCGCACAGGAGAGGCGGGACGGGGTGTATAACCGCACAGGGGAGGGGGGCGGGGTGTATAACCGCACAGGAGAGGCGGGACGGGGTGTATAACCGCACAGGGGAGGCGGGACGGGGTGTATAACCGCACAGGTGACACAGGAGGCGGGACGGGGTGTATAACCGCCCAGGAGAGGCGGGACGGGGTGTATAACCCCCCAGGATAGGCGGGACGGGGTGTATAACCGCCCAGGAGAGGCGGGACGGGGTGTATAACCCCCCGGGATAGGCGGGACGGGGTGTATAACCCCCCAGGATAGGCGGGACGGGGTGTATAACCGCCCAGGAGAGGCGGGACGGGGTGTATAGCCTCACAGGAGAGGCGGGACAGGGTGTATAACCACACAGGAGAGGCGGGACGGGGTGTATAACCGCACAGAAGAGGCGGGACGGGGTGTATAACCGCACAGGAGAGGCGGGACGGGGTGTATAACTGCACAGGAGAGGCGGGACGGGGTGTATAACCGCACAGGAGAGGCGGGACGGGGTGTATAACCGCACAGGAGAGACGGGACGGGGTGTATAACCGCACAGGAGAGGCGGGATGGGGTGTATAACCGCACAGGGGAGGGGGGGCGGGGTGTATAACCGCACAGGAGAGGGGGGGCGGGGTGTATAACCGCACAGGAGAGGGGGGGCGGGGTGTATAACCGCCCAGGAGAGGCGAGTCGGGGTGTATAACTGCACAGGAGAGGCGGGACGGGGTGTATAACCGCCCAGGAGATGCGAGACGGGGTGTATAACCGCACAGGAGAGACGGGACGGGGTGTATAACCGCCCAGGAGAGGCGGGACGGGGTGTATAACTGCACAGGAGAGGCGGGACGGGGTGTATAACCCCCAGGAGAGGCGGGACGGGGTGTATAACCGCACAGGAGAGGCGGGACGGGGTGTATAACCGCCCAGGAGAGGCGGGACGGGGTGTATAACCGCACAGGAGAGGGGGGACGGGGTGTATAACCGCACAGGAGAGGCGGGACGGGGTGTATAACCGCACAGGAGAGGCGGAACGGGGTGTATAACCGCACAGGAGAGGCGGGACGGGGTGTATAACCGCACAGGAGAGGCGGGACGGGGTGTTTAACCGCACAGGAGAGGCTGGACGGGGTGTATAACCGCACATGAGAGGCGGGACGGGGTGTATAACCCCCCAGGAGAGGCGGGACGGGGTGTATAACTGCACAGGAGAGGCGGGACGGGGTGTATAACCGCACAGGGGAGGCGGGACGTGGTGTATAACCGCACAGGAGAGGCGGGACGGGGTGTATAACTGCACAGGAGAGGCGGGACGGGGTGTATAACCGCACAGGAGAGGCGGGACGGGGGGTATAACCGCCCAGGGGAGGTGGGACGGGGGGTATAACCGCCCAGGGGAGGCGGGACAGGGTGTATAACCCCCCAGGAGAGGCGGGACGGGGTGTATAACCCCCCAGGGGAGGCGGGACGGGGTGTATAACCCGACAGGGGAGGCGGGACGGGGTGTATAACCGCACAGGGGAGGCGGGACGGGGTGTATTACTCCCCAGGAGAGGCGGGACAGGGTGTATAACCCCCCAGGGGAGGCGGGACGGGGTGTATAACCGCCCAGGAGAGGCGGGACGGGGGGTATAACCACACAGGAGAGGCGGGACGGGGTTTATAACCACACAGGAGAGGCGGGACGGGGTGTATAACCGCACAGGAGAGGGGGGACGGGGTGTATAACCCCCCAGGAGAGGCGGGACGGGGTGTATAACCGCACAGGAGAGGCGGGACGGGGTGTATAACCGCACAGGAGAGGGGGGACGGGGTGTATAACCGCCCAGGAGAGGCGGGACGGGGTGTATAACCGCACAGGAGAGGGGGGACGGGTGTATAACCCCCCAGGAGAGGCGGGACGGGGTGTATAACCGCCCAGGAGAGGCGGGACGGGGTGTATAACCACACAGGAGAGGCGGGACGGGGTGTATTACCACACAGGAGAGGCGGGACGGGGTGTATAACCGCAGAGGAGAGGGGGGACGGGGTGTATAACCGCCCAGGAGAGGCGGGACGGGGTGTATAACCGCACAGGAGAGGGGGGACGGGGTGTATAACCGCACAGGAGAGGGGGGACGGGGTGTATAACCGCCCAGGAGAGGCGGGACGGGGTGTATAACCGCACAGGAGAGGGGGGACGGGTGTATAACCCCCCAGGAGAGGCGGGACGGGGTGTATAACCGCCCAGGAGAGGCGGGACGGGGTGTATAACCGCACAGGAGAGGGGGGACGGGGTGTATAACCGCCCAGGAGAGGCGGGACGGGGTGTATAACCGCACAGGAGAGGGGGGACGGGGTGTATAACCGCCCAGGAGAGGCGGGACGGGGTGTATAACCGCACAGGAGAGGGGGGACGGGGTGTATAACCCCCCAGGAGAGGCGGGACGGGGTGTATAACCGCACAGGAGAGGCGGGACGGGGTGTATAACCGCACAGGAGAGGCGGGACGGGGTGTATAACCGCCCAGGAGAGGCGGGACGGGGTGTATAACCGCCCAGGAGAGGCGGGACGGGGTGTATAACCACACAGGAGAGGCGGGACGGGGTGTATAACCACAAAGGAGAGGCGGGACGGGGTGTATAACCGCACAGGAGAGGCGGGGCGGGGTGTATAACCGCACAGGAGAGGCGGGACGGGGTGTATAACCGCACAGGAGAGGCGGGACGGGGTGTATAACCGCACAGGAGAGGCGGGACGGGGTGTTTAACCCCCCAGGAGAGGCGGGACGGGGTGAATAACACCCCAGGAGAGGCGGGACGGGGTGTATAACCACAGGAGAGGCGGGACGGGGTGTATAACCGCACAGGAGAGGTGTGACGGGGTGTATAACCGCACAGGAGAGGCGGGACGGGTATATAACCGCACAGGAGAGGCGGGACGGGGTGTATAACCGCACAGGAGAGGCGGGACGGGGTGTATAACCACACAGGAGAGGCGGGACGGGGTGTATAACCACCCAGGTGACACAGGAGGCGGGACGGGGTGTATAACCACACGGGAGGGGGGGCGTGGTGTATAACCGCACAGGGGAGGCGGGACGGGGTGTATAACCGCACAGGAGAGGCGGGACGGGGTGTATAACCGCCCAGGAGAGGCGAGACGGGGTGTATAACCGCACAGGAGAGGCGGGACGGGGTGTATAACCGCACAGGGGAGGGGGGCGGGGTGAATAACACCCCAGGAGAGGCGGAACGGGGTGTATAACCGCACAGGAGAGGCGGGACGGGGTGTATAACCGCACAGGAGAGGCGGGACGGGGTGTATAACCGCACAGGAGAGGTGGGACGGGGTGTATAACCGCACAGGAGAGGCGGGACGGGTATATAACCGCACAGGAGAGGCGGGACGGGGTGTATAACCGCACAGGAGAGGCAGGACGGGGTGTATAATTTCACAGGAGAGGCGGAACGGGGTGTATAACCACACAGGAGAGGCGGGACGGGGTGTATAACCACCCAGGTGACACAGGAGGCGGGACGGGGTGTATAACCACATGGGAGCGGTGGCGTGGTGTATAACCGCACAGGGGAGGCGGGACGGGGTGTATAACCGCACAGGAGAGGCGGGACGGGGTGTATAACCGCCCAGGAGAGGCGAGACGGGGTGTATAACCGCACAGGAGAGGTGGGACGGGGTGTATAACCGCACAGGGGAGGGGGGCGGGGTGTATAACCGCACAGGAGAGGCGGGACGGGGTGTATAACCGCACAGGGGAGGCGGGACGGGGTGTATAACCCCCCAGGATAGGCGGGACGGGGTGTATAACCGCCCAGGAGAGGCGGGACGGGGTGTATAACCCCCCAGGATAGGCGGGACGGGGTGTATAACCGCCCAGGAGAGGCGGAACGGGGTGTATAACCGCACAGGAGAGGCGGGACGGGGTGTATAACCGCACAGGAGAGGCGGGACGGGGTGTATAACCGCACAGGAGAGGCGGGACGGGGTGTATAACTGCACAGGAGAGGCGGGACGGGGTGTATAACCGCACAGGAGAGGCGGGACGGGGTGTATAACCGCACAGGGGAGATGGGACGGGGTGTATAACCGCACAGGAGAGGCGGGATGGGGTGTATAACCGCACAGGGGAGGGGGGGCGAGGTGTATAACCACACAGGAGAGGGGGGGCGGGGTGTATAACCGCACAGGAGAGGGGGGGCGGGGTGTTTAACCGCCCAGGAGAGGCGAGACGGGGTGTATAACCGCACAGGAGAGGCGGGACGGGGTGAATAACACCCCAGGAGAGGCGGGACGGGGTGTATAACCACAGGAGAGGCGGGACGGGGTGTATAACCGCACAGGAGAGGTGGGACGGGGTGTATAACCGCACAGGAGAGGCGGGACGGGTATATAACCGCACAGGAGAGGCGGGACGGGGTGTATAACCGCACAGGAGAGGCAGGACGGGGTGTATAATTTCACAGGAGAAGCGGAACGGGGTGTATAACCACACAGGAGAGGCGGGACGGGGTGTATAACCACCCAGGTGACACAGGAGGCGGGACGGGGTGTATAACCACACGGGAGGGGGGGCGTGGTGTATAACCGCACAGGGGAGGCGGGACGGGGTGTATAACCCCCCAGGAGAGGCGGGACGGGGTGTATAACCGCACAGGAGAGGCGGGACGGGGTGTATAACCGCACAGGAGAGGGGGGACGGGGTGTATAACCGCCCAGGAGAGGCGGGACGGGGTGTATAACCGCACAGGAGAGGGGGGACGGGTGTATAACCCCCCAGGAGAGGCGGGACGGGGTGTATAACCGCCCAGGAGAGGCGGGACGGGGTGTATAACCACACAGGAGAGGCGGGACGGGGTGTATAACCACACAGGAGAGGCGGGACGGGGTGTATAACCGCACAGGAGAGGGGGGACGGGGTGTATAACCCCCCAGGAGAGGCGGGACGGGGTGTATAACCGCACAGGAGAGGGGGGACGGGGTGTATAACCGCACAGGAGAGGGGGGACGGGGTGTATAACCGCCCAGGAGAGGCGGGACGGGGTGTATAACCGCACAGGAGAGGGGGGACGGGTGTATAACCCCCCAGGAGAGGCGGGACGGGGTGTATAACCGCCCAGGAGAGGCGGGACGGGGTGTATAACCGCACAGGAGAGGGGGGACGGGGTGTATAACCGCCCAGGAGAGGCGGGACGGGGTGTATAACCGCACAGGAGAGGGGGGACGGGGTGTATAACCGCCCAGGAGAGGCGGGACGGGGTGTATAACCGCACAGGAGAGGGGGGACGGGGTGTATAACCCCCCAGGAGAGGCGGGACGGGGTGTATAACCGCACAGGAGAGGCGGGACGGGGTGTATAACCGCACAGGAGAGGCGGGACGGGGTGTATAACCGCCCAGGAGAGGCGGGACGGGGTGTATAACCGCCCAGGAGAGGCGGGACGGGGTGTATAACCACACAGGAGAGGCGGGACGGGGTGTATAACCACAAAGGAGAGGCGGGACGGGGTGTATAACCGCACAGGAGAGGCGGGGCGGGGTGTATAACCGCACAGGAGAGGCGGGACGGGGTGTATAACCGCACAGGAGAGGCGGGACGGGGTGTATAACCGCATAGGAGAGGCGGGACGGGGTGTTTAACCCCCCAGGAGAGGCGGGACGGGGTGAATAACACCCCAGGAGAGGCGGGACGGGGTGTATAACCACAGGAGAGGCGGGACGGGGTGTATAACCGCACAGGAGAGGTGTGACGGGGTGTATAACCGCACAGGAGAGGCGGGACGGGTATATAACCGCACAGGAGAGGCGGGACGGGGTGTATAACCGCACAGGAGAGGCGGGACGGGGTGTATAACCACACAGGAGAGGCGGGACGGGGTGTATAACCACCCAGGTGACACAGGAGGCGGGACGGGGTGTATAACCACACGGGAGGGGGGGCGTGGTGTATAACCGCACAGGGGAGGCGGGACGGGGTGTATAACCGCACAGGAGAGGCGGGACGGGGTGTATAACCGCCCAGGAGAGGCGAGACAGGGTGTATAACCGCACAGGAGAGGCGGGACGGGGTGTATAACCGCACAGGGGAGGGGGGCGGGGTGAATAACACCCCAGGAGAGGCGGGACGGGGTGTATAACCGCACAGGAGAGGCGGGACGGGGTGTATAACCGCACAGGAGAGGCGGGACGGGGTGTATAACCGCACAGGAGAGGTGGGACGGGGTGTATAACCGCACAGGAGAGGCGGGACGGGTATATAACCGCACAGGAGAGGCGGGACGGGGTGTATAACCGCACAGGAGAGGCAGGACGGGGTGTATAATTTCACAGGAGAGGCGGAACGGGGTGTATAACCACACAGGAGAGGCGGGACGGGGTGTATAACCACCCAGGTGACACAGGAGGCGGGACGGGGTGTATAACCACATGGGAGGGGTGGCGTGGTGTATAACCGCACAGGGGAGGCGGGACGGGGTGTATAACCGCACAGGAGAGGCGGGACGGGGTGTATAACCGCCCAGGAGAGGCGAGACGGGGTGTATAACCGCACAGGAGAGGTGGGACGGGGTGTATAACCGCACAGGGGAGGGGGGCGGGGTGTATAACCGCACAGGAGAGGCGGGACGGGGTGTATAACCGCACAGGGGAGGCGGGACGGGGTGTATAACCCCCCAGGATAGGCGGGACGGGGTGTATAACCGCCCAGGAGAGGCGGGACGGGGTGTATAACCCCCCAGGATAGGCGGGACGGGGTGTATAACCGCCCAGGAGAGGCGGAACGGGGTGTATAACCGCACAGGAGAGGCGGGACGGGGTGTATAACCGCACAGGAGAGGCGGGACGGGGTGTATAACCGCACAGGAGAGGCGGGACGGGGTGTATAACTGCACAGGAGAGGCGGGACGGGGTGTATAACCGCACAGGAGAGGCGGGACGGGGTGTATAACCGCACAGGGGAGATGGGACGGGGTGTATAACCGCACAGGAGAGGCGGGATGGGGTGTATAACCGCACAGGGGAGGGGGGGCGAGGTGTATAACCACACAGGAGAGGGGGGGCGGGGTGTATAACCGCACAGGGTAGGGGGGGCGAGGTGTATAACCACACAGGAGAGGGGGGGCGGGGTGTATAACCGCACAGGAGAGGGGGGGCGGGGTGTTTAACCGCCCAGGAGAGGCGAGACGGGGTGTATAACCGCACAGGAGAGGCGGGACGGGGTGAATAACACCCCAGGAGAGGCGGGACGGGGTGTATAACCACAGGAGAGGCGGGACGGGGTGTATAACCGCACAGGAGAGGTGGGACGGGGTGTATAACCGCACAGGAGAGGCGGGACGGGTATATAACCGCACAGGAGAGGCGGGACGGGGTGTATAACCGCACAGGAGAGGCAGGACGGGGTGTATAATTTCACAGGAGAAGCGGAACGGGGTGTATAACCACACAGGAGAGGCGGGACGGGGTGTATAACCACCCAGGTGACACAGGAGGCGGGACGGGGTGTATAACCACACGGGAGGGGGTGCGTGGTGTATAACCGCACAGGGGAGGCGGGACGGGGTGTATAACCGCACAGGAGAGGCGGGACGGGGTGTATAACCGCCCAGGAGAGGCGAGACGGGGTGTATAACCGCACAGGAGAGGCGGGACGGGGTGTATAACCGCACAGGGGAGGGGGGCGGGGTGTATAACCGCATCGGAGAGGCGGGACGGGGTGTATAACCGCACAGGGGAGGCGGGACGGGGTGTATAACCGCACAGGTGACACAGGAGGCGGGACGGGGTGTATAACCGCCCAGGAGAGGCGGGACCGGGTGTATAACCCCCCAGGATAGGCGGGACGGGGTGTATAACCGCCCAGGAGAGGCGGGACGGGGTGTATAACCCCCCAGGATAGGCGGGACGGGGTGTATAACCGCCCAGGAGAGGCGGGACGGGGTGTATAACCGCACAGGAGAGGCGGGACGGGGTGTATAACCGCACAGGAGAGGCGGGACGGGGTGTATAACCGCACAGAAGAGGCGGGACGGGGTGTATAACCGCACAGGAGAGGCGGGACGGGGTGTATAACTGCACAGGAGAGGCGGGACGGGGTGTATAACCGCACAGGAGAGGCGGGACGGGGTGTATAACCGCACAGGGTAGACGGGACGGGGTGTATAACCGCACAGGAGAGGCGGGATGGGGTGTATAACCGCACAGGGGAGGGGGGGCGGGGTGTATAACCGCACAGGAGAGGGGGGGCGGGGTGTATAACCGCACAGGAGAGGGGGGGCGGGGTGTATAACCGCCCAGGAGAGGCGAGACGGGGTGTATAACCGCACAGGAGAGGCGGGACGGGGTGTATAACCGCCCAGGAGAGGCGGGACGGGGTGTATAACCGCACAGGAGAGACGGGACGGGGTGTATAACCGCCCAGGAGAGGCGGGACGGGTGTATTACCGCACAGGAGAGGCGGGACGGGGTGTATAACCGCCCAGGAGAGGCGGGACGGGATGTATAACCGCACAGGGGAAGGGGGACGGGGTGTATAACCGCACAGGAGAGGCGGGACGGGGTGTATAACCGCACAGGAGAGGCGGGACGGGGTGTATAACCGCACAGGAGAGGGGGGACGGGGTGTATAACCGCACAGGAGAGGCGGGACGGGGTGTATAACCGCACAGGAGAGGCGGGACGGGGTGTATAACCGCACAGGAGAGGCGGGACGGGGTGTATAACCGCACAGGAGAGGCGGGACGGGGTGTATAACCCCCCAGGAGAGGCGGGACGGGGTGTATAACCGCACAGGAGAGGCGGGACGGGGTGTATAACCGCACAGGGGAGGCGGGACAGGGTGTATAACCCCCCAGGAGAGGCGGGACGGGGTGTATAACCGCACAGGAGAGGCGGGACGGGGTGTATAACCGCACAGGGGAGGCGGGACGGGGTGTATAACCGCACAGGAGAGGCGGGACGGGGTGTATAACCACACAGGAGAGGCGGGACGGGGTGTATAACCGCACAGGAGAGGCGGGACGGGGTGTATAACCGCACAGGAGAGGCGGGACGGGGTGTTTAACCCCCCAGGAGAGGCGGGACGGGGTGAATAACACCCCAGGAGAGGCGGGACGGGGTGTATAACCACAGGAGAGGCGGGACGGGGTGTATAACCGCACAGGAGAGGTGTGACGGGGTGTATAACCGCACAGGAGAGGCGGGACGGGTATATAACCGCACAGGAGAGGCGGGACGGGGTGTATAACCGCACAGGAGAGGCGGGACGGGGTGTATAACCACACAGGAGAGGCGGGACGGGGTGTATAACCACCCAGGTGACACAGGAGGCGGGACGGGGTGTATAACCACACGGGAGGGGGGGCGTGGTGTATAACCGCACAGGGGAGGCGGGACGGGGTGTATAACCGCACAGGAGAGGCGGGACGGGGTGTATAACCGCCCAGGAGAGGCGAGACGGGGTGTATAACCGCACAGGAGAGGCGGGACGGGGTGTATAACCGCACAGGGGAGGGGGGCGGGGTGAATAACACCCCAGGAGAGGCGGGACGGGGTGTATAACCGCACAGGAGAGGCGGGACGGGGTGTATAACCGCACAGGAGAGGCGGGACGGGGTGTATAACCGCACAGGAGAGGTGGGACGGGGTGTATAACCGCACAGGAGAGGCGGGACGGGTATATAACCGCACAGGAGAGGCGGGACGGGGTGTATAACCGCACAGGAGAGGCAGGACGGGGTGTATAATTTCACAGGAGAGGCGGAACGGGGTGTATAACCACACAGGAGAGGCGGGACGGGGTGTATAACCACCCAGGTGACACAGGAGGCGGGACGGGGTGTATAACCACATGGGAGGGGTGGCGTGGTGTATAACTGCACAGGGGAGGCGGGACGGGGTGTATAACCGCACAGGAGAGGCGGGACGGGGTGTATAACCGCCCAGGAGAGGCGAGACGGGGTGTATAACCGCACAGGAGAGGTGGGACGGGGTGTATAACCGCACAGGGGAGGGGGGCGGGGTGTATAACCGCACAGGAGAGGCGGGACGGGGTGTATAACCGCACAGGGGAGGCGGGACGGGGTGTATAACCCCCCAGGATAGGCGGGACGGGGTGTATAACCGCCCAGGAGAGGCGGGACGGGGTGTATAACCCCCCAGGATAGGCGGGACGGGGTGTATAACCGCCCAGGAGAGGCGGAACGGGGTGTATAACCGCACAGGAGAGGCGGGACGGGGTGTATAACCGCACAGGAGAGGCGGGACGGGGTGTATAACCGCACAGGAGGGACGGGGTGTATAACTGCACAGGAGAGGCGGGACGGGGTGTATAACCGCACAGGAGAGGCGGGACGGGGTGTATAACCGCACAGGGGAGATGGGACGGGGTGTATAACCGCACAGGAGAGGCGGGATGGGGTGTATAACCGCACAGGGGAGGGGGGGCGAGGTGTATAACCACACAGGAGAGGGGGGGCGGGGTGTATAACCGCACAGGGTAGGGGGGGCGAGGTGTATAACCACACAGGAGAGGGGGGGCGGGGTGTATAACCGCACAGGAGAGGGGGGGCGGGGTGTTTAACCGCCCAGGAGAGGCGAGACGGGGTGTATAACCGCACAGGAGAGGCGGGACGGGGTGAATAACACCCCAGGAGAGGCGGGACGGGGTGTATAACCACAGGAGAGGCGGGACGGGGTGTATAACCGCACAGGAGAGGTGGGACGGGGTGTATAACCGCACAGGAGAGGCGGGACGGGTATATAACCGCACAGGAGAGGCGGGACGGGGTGTATAACCGCACAGGAGAGGCAGGACGGGGTGTATAATTTCACAGGAGAAGCGGAACGGGGTGTATAACCACACAGGAGAGGCGGGACGGGGTGTATAACCACCCAGGTGACACAGGAGGCGGGACGGGGTGTATAACCACACGGGAGGGGGGGCGTGGTGTATAACCGCACAGGGGAGGCGGGACGGGGTGTATAACCGCACAGGAGAGGCGGGACGGGGTGTATAACCGCCCAGGAGAGGCGAGACGGGGTGTATAACCGCACAGGAGAGGCGGGACGGGGTGTATAACCGCACAGGGGAGGGGGGCGGGGTGTATAACCGCACAGGAGAGGCGGGACGGGGTGTATAACCGCACAGGGGAGGCGGGACGGGGTGTATAACCGCACAGGTGACACAGGAGGCGGGACGGGGTGTATAACCGCCCAGGAGAGGCGGGACCGGGTGTATAACCCCCCAGGATAGGCGGGACGGGGTGTATAACCGCCCAGGAGAGGCGGGACGGGGTGTATAACCCCCCAGGATAGGCGGGACGGGGTGTATAACCGCCCAGGAGAGGCGGGACGGGGTGTATAACCGCACAGGAGAGGCGGGACGGGGTGTATAACCGCACAGGAGAGGCGGGACGGGGTGTATAACCGCACAGAAGAGGCGGGACGGGGTGTATAACCGCACAGGAGAGGCGGGACGGGGTGTATAACTGCACAGGAGAGGCGGGACGGGGTGTATAACCGCACAGGAGAGGCGGGACGGGGTGTATAACCGCACAGGGTAGACGGGACGGGGTGTATAACCGCACAGGAGAGGCGGGATGGGGTGTATAACCGCACAGGGGAGGGGGGGCGGGGTGTATAACCGCACAGGAGAGGGGGGGCGGGGTGTATAACCGCACAGGAGAGGGGGGGCGGGGTGTATAACCGCCCAGGAGAGGCGAGACGGGGTGTATAACCGCACAGGAGAGGCGGGACGGGGTGTATAACCGCCCAGGAGAGGCGGGACGGGGTGTATAACCGCACAGGAGAGACGGGACGGGGTGTATAACCGCCCAGGAGAGGCGGGACGGGTGTATTACCGCACAGGAGAGGCGGGACGGGGTGTATAACCGCCCAGGAGAGGCGGGACGGGATGTATAACCGCACAGGGGAAGGGGGACGGGGTGTATAACCGCACAGGAGAGGCGGGACGGGGTGTATAACCGCACAGGAGAGGCGGGACGGGGTGTATAACCGCACAGGAGAGGGGGGACGGGGTGTATAACCGCACAGGAGAGGCGGGACGGGGTGTATAACCGCACAGGAGAGGCGGGACGGGGTGTATAACCGCACAGGAGAGGCGGGACGGGGTGTATAACCGCACAGGAGAGGCGGGACGGGGTGTATAACCCCCCAGGAGAGGCGGGACGGGGTGTATAACCGCACAGGAGAGGCGGGACGGGGTGTATAACCGCACAGGGGAGGCGGGACAGGGTGTATAACCCCCCAGGAGAGGCGGGACGGGGTGTATAACCGCACAGGAGAGGCGGGACGGGGTGTATAACCGCACAGGGGAGGCGGGACGGGGTGTATAACCGCACAGGAGAGGCGGGACGGGGTGTATAACCACACAGGAGAGGCGGGACGGGGTGTATAACCGCACAGGAGAGGGGGGACGGGGTGTATAACCACACAGGAGAGGCGGAACGGGGTGTATAACCGCACAAAAGAGGCGGGGCGGGGTGTATAACCGCACAGGAGAGGCGGGACGGGGTGTATAACCGCACAGGAGAGGCGGGACGGGGTGTATAACCGCACAGGAGAGGGGGGACGGGGTGTATAACCGCACAGGAGAGGGGGGACGGGGTGTATAACCACACAGGAGAGGCGGGACGGGGTGTATAACCGCACAGGAGAGGCGGGACGGGGTGTATAACCGCACAGGAGAGGCGGGACGGGGTGTATAACCGCACAGGAGAGGCGGGACGGGGTGTATAACCGCACAGGAGAGGCGGGACAGGGTGTATAACCGCACAGGAGAGGCGGGACGGGGTGTATAACCCCCCAGGAGAGGCGGGACGGGGTGAATAACACCCCAGGAGAGGCGGGACGGGGTGTATAACCACAGGAGAGGCGGGACGGGGTGTATAACCGCACAGGAGAGGTGGGACGGGGTGTATAACCGCACAGAAGAGGCGGGACGGGGTGTATAACCGCACAGGAGAGGCGGGACGGGGTGTATAACCGCACAGGAGAGGCGGGACGGGGTGTATAACCGCACAGGAGAGGCGGGACGGGGTGTATAACCGCACAGGAGAGGCGGGACAGGGTGTATAACCGCACAGGAGAGGCGGGACGGGGTGTATAACCCCCCAGGAGAGGCGGGACGGGGTGAATAACACCCCAGGAGAGGCGGGACGGGGTGTTTAACCACAGGAGAGGCGGGACGGGGTGTATAACCGCACAGGAGAGGTGGGACGGGGTGTATAACCGCACAGAAGAGGCGGGACGGGGTGTATAACCGCACAGGAGAGGCGGGACGGGGTGTATAACTGCACAGGAGAGGCGGGACGGGGTGTATAACCGCACAGGAGAGGCGGGACGGGGTGTATAACCGCACAGGGTAGACGGGACGGGGTGTATAACCGCACAGGAGAGGCGGGATGGGGTGTATAACCGCACAGGGGAGGGGGGGCGGGGTGTATAACCGCACAGGAGAGGGGGGGCGGGGTGTATAACCGCACAGGAGAGGGGGGGCGGGGTGTATAACCGCCCAGGAGAGGCGAGACGGGGTGTATTACCGCACAGGAGAGGCGGGACGGGGTGTATAACCACAGGAGAGGCGGGACGGGGTGTATAACCGCACAGGAGAGGTGGGACGGGGTGTATAACTGCACAGGAGAGGCGGGACGGGTATATAACCGCACAGGAGAGGCGGGACGGGGTGTATAACCGCACAGGAGAGGCAGGACGGGGTGTATAATTTCACAGGAGAGGCGGAACGGGGTGTATAACCACACAGGAGAGGCGGGACGGGGTGTATAACCACCCAGGTGACACGGGAGGGGGGGCGTGGTGTATAACCGCACAGGGGAGGCGGGACGGGGTGTATAACCGCACAGGAGAGGCGGGACGGGGTGTATAACCGCCCAGGAGAGGCGTGACGGGGTGTATAACCCCCCAGGAGAGGCGGGACGGGGTGTATAACCCCCCAGGAGAGGCGGGACGGGGTGTATAACCGCACAGGGGAGGGGGGCGGGGTGTATAACCGCACAGGAGAGGCGGGACGGGGTGTATAACCGCACAGGAGAGGTGGGACGGGGTGTATAACCGCACAGGAGAGGCGGGACCGGGTGTATAACCCCCCAGGATAGGCGGGACGGGGTGTATAACCGCCCAGGAGAGGCGGGACGGGGTGTATAACCACCCAGGATAGGCGGGACGGGGTGTATAACCGCACAGGAGAGGCGGGACGGGGTGTATAACCCCCCAGGAGAGGCGGGACGGGGTGAATAACACCCCAGGAGAGGCGGGACGGGGTGTATAACCACAGGAGAGGCGGGACGGGGTGTATAACCGCACAGGAGAGGTGGGACGGGGTGTATAACCGCACAGGAGAGGCGGGACGGGTATATAACCGCACAGGAGAGGCGGGACGGGGTGTATAACCACACAGGAGAGGCAGGACGGGGTGTATAACCGCACAGGAGAGGCGGGACGGGGTGTATAACCGCACAGGGGAGACGGGACGGGGTGTATAACCGCACAGGAGAGGCGGGATGGGGTGTATAACCGCACAGGGGAGGGGGGGCGGGGTGTATAACCGCACAGGAGAGGGGGGGCGGGGTGTATAACCGCACAGAAGAGGGGGGGCGGGGTGTATAACCGCCCAGGAGAGGCGAGACGGGGTGTATAACCGCACAGGAGAGGCGGGACGGGGTGTATAACCGCCCAGGAGAGGCGGGACGGGGTGTATAACCGCACAGGAGAGACGGGACGGGGTGTATAACCGCACAGGAGAGGCGGGACGGGGTGTATAACCCCCAGGAGAGGCGGGACGGGTGTATAACCGCACAGGAGAGGCGGGACGGGGTGTATAACCGCACAGGGGAGGGGGGACGGGGTGTATAACCGCACAGGAGAGGCGGGACGGGGTGTATAACCGCACAGGAGAGGCGGGACGTGGTGTATAACCGCACAGGAGAGGGGGGACGGGGTGTATAACCGCACAGGAGAGGCGGGACGGGGTGTATAACCGCACAGGGGAGGCGGGACGGGGTGTATAACCGCACAGGTGACACAGGAGGCGGGACGGGGTGTATAACCGCCCAGGAGAGGCGGGACCGGGTGTATAACCCCCCAGGATAGGCGGGACGGGGTGTATAACCGCCCAGGAGAGGCGGGACGGGGTGTATAACCCCCCAGGATAGGCGGGACGGGGTGTATAACCGCACAGGAGAGGCGGGACGGGGTGTATAACCCCCCAGGAGAGGCGGGACGGGGTGAATAACACCCCAGGAGAGGCGGGACGGGGTGTATAACAACAGGAGAGGCGGGACGGGGTGTATAACCGCACAGGAGAAGCGGGACGGGGTGTATAACCGCACAGGAGAGGCGGGACGGGGTGTATAACCCCCCAGGAGAGGCGGGACGGGGTGTATAACCGCACAGGAGAGGCGGGACGGGGTGTATAACCGCACAGGAGAGGCGGGACGGGGGGTATAACCGCCCAGGGGAGGCGGGACGGGGTGTATAACCCCCCAGGAGAGGCGGGACGGGGTGTATAACCCCCCAGGGGAGGCGAAACGGGGTGTATAACCGGACAGGGGAGGCGGGACGGGGTGTATAACCCCCCAGGAGAGGCGGGACGGGGTGTATAACCCCCCAGGAGAGGCGGGACGGGGTGTATAACCGCACAGGAGAGGCGGGACGGGGTGTATAACCGCACAGGAGAGGCGGGACGGGGGGTATAACCGCCCAGGGGAGGCGGGACGGGTTGTATAACCCCCCAGGAGAGGCGGGACGGGGTGTATAACCCCCCAGGGGAGGCGAGACGGGGTGTATAACCGGACAGGGGAGGCGGGACGGGGTGTATAACCGCACAGGGGAGGCGGGACGGGGTGTATAACCCCCCAGGAGAGGCGGGACGGGGTGTATAACCGCACAGGAGAGGCGGGACGGGGTGTATAACCGCACAGGAGAAGCGGGACGGGGGGTATAACCGCCCAGGGGAGGCGGGACGGGGTGTATAACCCCCCAGGAGAGGCGGGACGGGGTGTATAACCCCCCAGGGGAGGCGAGACGGGGTGTATAACCGGACAGGGGAGGCGGGACGGGGTGTATAACCGCACAGGGGAGGCGGAACGGGGTGTATAACCACACAGGAGAGGCGGGACGAGGTGTATAACCACCCAGGTGACACAGGAGGCGGGACGGGGTGTATAACCACACGGGAGGGGGGACGTGGTGTATAACCGCACAGGGGAGGCGGGACGGGGTGTATAACCGCACAGGAGAGGCGGGACGGGGTGTATAACCGCCCAGGAGAGGCGAGACGGGGTGTATAACCGCACAGGAGAGGCGGGACGGGGTGTATAACCGCACAGGGGAGGGGGGCGGGGTGTATAACCGCACAGGGGAGGGGGGCGGGGTGTATAACCGCACAGGGGAGGGGGGCGGGGTGTATAACCGCACAGGAGAGGCGGGACGGGGTGTATAACCGCACAGGGGAGGCGGGACGGGGTGTATAACCGCACAGGTGACACAGGAGGCGGGACGGGGTGTATAACCGCCCAGGAGAGGCGGGACCGGGTGTATAACCCCCCAGGATAGGCGGGACGGGGTGTATAACCGCCCAGGAGAGGCGGGACGGGGTGTATAACCCCCCAGGATAGGCGGGACGGGGTGTATAACCGCACAGGAGAGGCGGGACGGGGTGTATAAATCCCCAGGAGAGGCGGGACGGGGTGAATAACACCCCAGGAGAGGCGGGACGGGGTGTATAACCACAGGAGAGGCGGGACGGGGTGTATAACCGCACAGGAGAGGTGGGACGGGGTGTATAACCGCACAGGAGAGGCGGGACGGGTATATAACCGCACAGGAGAGGCGGGACGGGGTGTATAACCGCACAGGAGAGGCAGGACGGGGTGTATAACCGCACAGGAGAGGCGGGACGGGGTGTATAACCGCACAGGGGAGACGGGACGGGGTGTATAACCGCACAGGAGAGGCGGGATGGGGTGTATAACCGCACAGGGGAGGGGGGGCGGGGTGTATAACCGCACAGGGGAGGGGGGGCGGGGTGTATAACCGCACAGGAGAGGCGGGACGGGGTGTATAACCGCACAGGAGAGACGGGACGGGGTGTATAACCGCACAGGAGAGGCGGGACGGGGTGTATAACCCCCAGGAGAGGCGGGACGGGTGTATAACCGCACAGGAGAGGCGGGACGGGGTGTATAACCGCACAGGAGAGGCGGGACGGGGTGTATAACCGCACAGGAGAGGCGGGACGGGGTGTATAACCCCCCAGGAGAGGCGGGACGGGGTGTATAACCACAGGAGAGGCGGGACGGGGTGTATAACCGCACAGGAGAGGCGGGACGGGGTGTATAACCGCACAGGAGAGGCGGGACGGGGTGTATAACCCCCCAGGAGAGGCGGGACGGGGTGAATAACACCCCAGGAGAGGCGGGACGGGGTGTATAACCACAGGAGAGGCGGGACGGGGTGTATAACCGCACAGGAGAAGCGGGACGGGGTGTATAACCGCACAGGAGAGGCGGGACGGGGTGTATAACCCCCCAGGAGAGGCGGGACGGGGTGTATAACCGCACAGGAGAGGCGGGACGGGGTGTATAACCGCACAGGAGAGGCGGGACGGGGGGTATAACCGCCCAGGGGAGGCGGGACGGGGTGTATAACCCCCCAGGAGAGGCGGGACGGGGTGTATAACCCCCCAGGGGAGGCGAAACGGGGTGTATAACCGGACAGGGGAGGCGGGACGGGGTGTATAACCCCCCAGGAGAGGCGGGACGGGGTGTATAACCCCCCAGGAGAGGCGGGACGGGGTGTATAACCGCACAGGAGAGGCGGGACGGGGTGTATAACCGCACAGGAGAGGCGGGACGGGGGGTATAACCGCCCAGGGGAGGCGGGACGGGTTGTATAACCCCCCAGGAGAGGCGGGACGGGGTGTATAACCCCCCAGGGGAGGCGAGACGGGGTGTATAACCGGACAGGGGAGGCGGGACGGGGTGTATAACCGCACAGGGGAGGCGGGACGGGGTGTATAACCCCCCAGGAGAGGCGGGACGGGGTGTATAACCCCCCAGGAGAGGCGGGACGGGGTGTATAACCGCACAGGAGAGGCGGGACGGGGTGTATAACCGCACAGGAGAAGCGGGACGGGGGGTATAACCGCCCAGGGGAGGCGGGACGGGGTGTATAACCCCCCAGGAGAGGCGGGACGGGGTGTATAACCCCCCAGGGGAGGCGAGACGGGGTGTATAACCGGACAGGGGAGGCGGGACGGGGTGTATAACCGCACAGGGGAGGCGGAACGGGGTGTATAACCACACAGGAGAGGCGGGACGAGGTGTATAACCACCCAGGTGACACAGGAGGCGGGACGGGGTGTATAACCACACGGGAGGGGGGACGTGGTGTATAACCGCACAGGGGAGGCGGGACGGGGTGTATAACCGCACAGGAGAGGCGGGACGGGGTGTATAACCGCCCAGGAGAGGCGAGACGGGGTGTATAACCGCACAGGAGAGGCGGGACGGGGTGTATAACCGCACATGGGAGGGGGGCGGGGTGTATAACCGCACAGGGGAGGGGGGCGGGGTGTATAACCGCACAGGAGAGGCGGGACGGGGTGTATAACCGCACAGGGGAGGCGGGACGGGGTGTATAACCGCACAGGTGACACAGGAGGCGGGACGGGGTGTATAACCGCCCAGGAGAGGCGGGACCGGGTGTATAACCCCCCAGGATAGGCGGGACGGGGTGTATAACCGCCCAGGAGAGGCGGGACGGGGTGTATAACCCCCCAGGATAGGCGGGACGGGGTGTATAACCGCACAGGAGAGGCGGGACGGGGTGTATAAATCCCCAGGAGAGGCGGGACGGGGTGAATAACACCCCAGGAGAGGCGGGACGGGGTGTATAACCACAGGAGAGGCGGGACGGGGTGTATAACCGCACAGGAGAGGTGGGACGGGGTGTATAACCGCACAGGAGAGGCGGGACGGGTATATAACCGCACAGGAGAGGCGGGACGGGGTGTATAACCGCACAGGAGAGGCAGGACGGGGTGTATAACCGCACAGGAGAGGCGGGACGGGGTGTATAACCGCACAGGGGAGACGGGACGGGGTGTATAACCGCACAGGAGAGGCGGGATGGGGTGTATAACCGCACAGGGGAGGGGGGGCGGGGTGTATAACCGCACAGGGGAGGGGGGGCGGGGTGTATAACCGCACAGGAGAGGCGGGACGGGGTGTATAACCGCACAGGAGAGACGGGACGGGGTGTATAACCGCACAGGAGAGGCGGGACGGGGTGTATAACCCCCAGGAGAGGCGGGACGGGTGTATAACCGCACAGGAGAGGCGGGACGGGGTGTATAACCGCACAGGAGAGGCGGGACGGGGTGTATAACCGCACAGGAGAGGCGGGACGGGGTGTATAACCCCCCAGGAGAGGCGGGACGGGGTGTATAACCACAGGAGAGGCGGGACGGGGTGTATAACCGCACAGGAGAGGCGGGACGGGGTGTATAACCGCACAGGAGAGGCGGGACGGGGTGTATAACCGCACAGGAGAGGGGGGACGGGGTGTATAACCGCACAGGAGAGGCGGGACGGGGTGTATAACCGCACAGGAGAGGCGGGACGGGGTGTATAACCGCACAGGAGAGGCGGGACGGGGTGTATAACCGCACAGGAGAGGCGGGACGGGGTGTATAACCCCCCAGGAGAGGCGGGACGGGGTGTATAACCGCACAGGAGAGGCGGGACGGGGTGTATAACCGCACAGGAGAGGCGGGACGGGGTGTATAACCGCACAGGGGAGGCGGGACGGGGTGTATAACCGCACAGGAGAGGCGGGACGGGGTGTATAACCGCACAGGAGAGGCGGGACGGGGTGTATAACCGCACAGGAGAGGCGGGACGGGGTGTATAACCGCACAGGAGAGGCGGGACGGGGTGTATAACCGCACAGGAGAGGCGGGACGGGGTGTATAACCGCACAGGAGAGGCGGGACGGGGTGTATAACCGCACAGGAGAGGCGGGACGGGGTGTATAACCACACAGGAGAGGCGGGACGAGGTGTATAACCACCCAGGTGACACAGGAGGCGGGACGGGGTGTATAACCACACGGGAGGGGGGACGTGGTGTATAACCGCACAGGGGAGGCGGGACGGGGTGTATAACCGCACAGGAGAGGCGGGACGGGGTGTATAACCGCCCAGGAGAGGCGAGACGGGGTGTATAACCGCACAGGAGAGGCGGGACGGGGTGTATAACCGCACAGGGGAGGGGGGCGGGGTGTATAACCGCACAGGGGAGGGGGGCGGGGTGTATAACCGCACAGGAGAGGCGGGACGGGGTGTATAACCGCACAGGGGAGGCGGGACGGGGTGTATAACCGCACAGGTGACACAGGAGGCGGGACGGGGTGTATAACCGCCCAGGGGAGGCGAGACGGGGTGTATAACCGGACAGGGGAGGCGGGACGGGGTGTATAACCGCACAGGGGAGGCGGAACGGGGTGTATAACCACACAGGAGAGGCGGGACGAGGTGTATAACCACCCAGGTGACACAGGAGGCGGGACGGGGTGTATAACCACACGGGAGGGGGGACGTGGTGTATAACCGCACAGGGGAGGCGGGACGGGGTGTATAACCGCACAGGAGAGGCGGGACGGGGTGTATAACCGCCCAGGAGAGGCGAGACGGGGTGTATAACCGCACAGGAGAGGCGGGACGGGGTGTATAACCGCACAGGGGAGGGGGGCGGGGTGTATAACCGCACAGGGGAGGGGGGCGGGGTGTATAACCGCACAGGAGAGGCGGGACGGGGTGTATAACCGCACAGGGGAGGCGGGACGGGGTGTATAACCGCACAGGTGACACAGGAGGCGGGACGGGGTGTATAACCGCCCAGGAGAGGCGGGACCGGGTGTATAACCCCCCAGGATAGGCGGGACGGGGTGTATAACCGCCCAGGAGAGGCGGGACGGGGTGTATAACCCCCCAGGATAGGCGGGACGGGGTGTATAACCGCACAGGAGAGGCGGGACGGGGTGTATAAATCCCCAGGAGAGGCGGGACGGGGTGAATAACACCCCAGGAGAGGCGGGACGGGGTGTATAACCACAGGAGAGGCGGGACGGGGTGTATAACCGCACAGGAGAGGTGGGACGGGGTGTATAACCGCACAGGAGAGGCGGGACGGGTATATAACCGCACAGGAGAGGCGGGACGGGGTGTATAACCGCACAGGAGAGGCAGGACGGGGTGTATAACCGCACAGGAGAGGCGGGACGGGGTGTATAACCGCACAGGGGAGACGGGACGGGGTGTATAACCGCACAGGAGAGGCGGGATGGGGTGTATAACCGCACAGGGGAGGGGGGGCGGGGTGTATAACCGCACAGGGGAGGGGGGGCGGGGTGTATAACCGCACAGGAGAGGCGGGACGGGGTGTATAACCGCACAGGAGAGACGGGACGGGGTGTATAACCGCACAGGAGAGGCGGGACGGGGTGTATAACCCCCAGGAGAGGCGGGACGGGTGTATAACCGCACAGGAGAGGCGGGACGGGGTGTATAACCGCACAGGAGAGGCGGGACGGGGTGTATAACCGCACAGGAGAGGCGGGACGGGGTGTATAACCCCCCAGGAGAGGCGGGACGGGGTGTATAACCACAGGAGAGGCGGGACGGGGTGTATAACCGCACAGGAGAGGCGGGACGGGGTGTATAACCGCACAGGAGAGGCGGGACGGGGTGTATAACCGCACAGGAGAGGGGGGACGGGGTGTATAACCGCACAGGAGAGGCGGGACGGGGTGTATAACCGCACAGGAGAGGCGGGACGGGGTGTATAACCGCACAGGAGAGGCGGGACGGGGTGTATAACCGCACAGGAGAGGCGGGACGGGGTGTATAACCCCCCAGGAGAGGCGGGACGGGGTGTATAACCGCACAGGAGAGGCGGGACGGGGTGTATAACCGCACAGGAGAGGCGGGACGGGGTGTATAACCGCACAGGGGAGGCGGGACGGGGTGTATAACCGCACAGGAGAGGCGGGACGGGGTGTATAACCGCACAGGAGAGGCGGGACGGGGTGTATAACCGCACAGGAGAGGCGGGACGGGGTGTATAACCGCACAGGAGAGGCGGGACGGGGTGTATAACCGCACAGGAGAGGCGGGACGGGGTGTATAACCGCACAGGAGAGGCGGGACGGGGTGTATAACCGCACAGGAGAGGCGGGACGGGGTGTATAACCCCCCAGGAGAGGCGGGACGGGGTGTATAACCGCACAGGAGAGGCGGGACGGGGTGTATAACCGCACAGGAGAGGCGGGACGGGGGGTATAACCGCCCAGGGGAGGCGGGACGGGGTGTATAACCCCCCAGGGGAGGCGAAACGGGGTGTATAACTGGACAGGGGAGGCGGGACGGGGTGTATAACCGCACAGGGGAGGCCGGACGGGGTGTATAACCCCCCAGGAGAGGCGGGACGGGGTGTATAACCCCCCACGAGAGGCGGGACGGGGGGTATAACCCCCCAGGAGAGGCGGGACGGGGTGTATAACCCCCCAGGGGAGGCGAAACGGGGTGTATAACTGGACAGGGGAGGCGGGACGGGGTGTATAACCGCACAGGGGAGGCGGGACGGGGTGTATAACCCCCCAGGAGAGGCGGGACGGGGTGTATAACCCCCCAGGAGAGGCGGGACGGGGTGTATAACCGCACAGGAGAGGCGGGACGGGGGGTATAACCGCCCAGGGGAGGCGGGACGGGGTGTATAACCCCCCAGGAGAGGCGGGACGGGGTGTATAACCCCCCAGGGGAGGCGAGACGGGGTGTATAACCGGACAGGGGAGGCGGGACGGGGTGTATAACCGCACAGGAGAGGCGGGACGGGGGGTATAACCGCCCAGGGGAGGCGGGACGGGGTGTATAACCCCCCAGGAGAGGCGGGACGGGGTGTATAACCCCCCAGGGGAGGCGAGACGGGGTGTATAACCGGACAGGGGAGGCGGGACGGGGTGTATAACCGCACAGGGGAGGCGGGACGGGGTGTATAACCCCCCAGGAGAGGCGGGACGGGGTGTATAACCCCCCAGGAGAGGCGGGACGGGGTGTATAACCGCACAGGAGAGGCGGGTCGGGGTGTATAACCGCCCAGGAGAGGCGGGACGGGGTGTATAACCACACAGGAGAGGCGGGACGGGGTGTATAACCACACAGGAGAGGCGGGACGGGGTGTATAACCGCACAGGAGAGGGGGGACGGGGTGTATAACCCCCCAGGAGAGGCGGGACGGGGTGTATAACCGCACAGGAGAGGCGGGACGGGGTGTATAACCGCACAGGAGAGGGGGGACGGGGTGTATAACCGCACAGGAGAGGCGGGACGGGGTGTATAACCGCACAGGAGAGGGGGGACGGGGTGTAGAACCCCCCAGGAGAGGCGGGACGGGGTGTATAACCGCCCAGGAGAGGCGGGACGGGGTGTATAACCGCACAGGAGAGGGGGGACGGGGTGTATAACCGCCCAGGAGAGGCGGGACGGGGTGTATAACCGCACAGGAGAGGGGGGACGGGGTGTATAACCGCCCAGGAAAGGCGGGACGGGGTGTATAACCGCACAGGAGAGGGGGGACGGGGTGTATAACCCCCCAGGAGAGGCGGGACGGGGTGTATAACCGCACAGGAGAGGCGGGACGGGGTGTATAACCGCACAGGAGAGGCGGGACGGGGTGTATAACCGCACAGGAGAGGCGGGACGGGGTGTATAACCGCCCAGGAGAGGCGAGACGGGGTGTATAACCGCACAGGAGAGGTGGGACGGGGTGTATAACCGCACAGGAGAGGGGGGCGGGGTGTATAACCGCACAGGAAAGGCGGGACGGGGTGTATAACCGCACAGGGGAGGCGGGACGGGGTGTATAACCGCACAGGTGACACAGGAGGCGGGACGGGGTGTATAACCGCCCAGGAGAGGCGGGACCGGGTGTATAACCCCCCAGGATAGGCGGGACGGGGTGTATAACCGCCCAGGAGAGGCGGGACGGGGTGTATAACCCCCCAGGATAGGCGGGACGGGGTGTATAACCGCCCAGGAGAGGCGGGACGGGGTGTATAACCGCACAGGAGAGGCGGGACGGGGTGTATAACCGCACAGGAGAGGCGGGACGGGGTGTATAACCGCACAGAAGAGGCGGGACTGGGTGTATAACCGCACAGGAGAGGCGGGACGGGGTGTATAACCGCACAGGAGAGGCGGGACGGGGTGTATAACCGCACAGGAGAGGCGGGACGGGGTGTATAACCGCACAGGAGAGGCGGGACGGGGTGTATAACCGCACAGGAGAGGCGGGACGGGGTGTATAACCGCACAGGGGAGACGGGACAGGGTGTATAACCGCACAGGAGAGGCGGGATGGGGTGTATAACCGCACAGGGGAGGGGGGGCGGGGTGTATAACCGCACAGGAGAGGGGGGGCGGGGTGTATAACCGCACAGGAGAGGGGGGGCGGGGTGTATAACCGCCCAGGAGAGGCGAGACGGGGTGTATAACCGCACAGGAGAGGCGGGACGGGGTGTATAACCGCCCAGGAGAGGCGGGACGGGGTGTATAACCATACAGGAGAGACGGGACGGGGTGTATAACCGCACAGGAGAGGCGGGACGGGGTGTATAACCCCCAGGAGAGGCGGGACGGGTGTATAACCGCACAGGAGAGGCGGGACGGGGTGTATAACCGCCCAGGAGAGGCGGGACGGGATGTATAACCGCACAGGGGAGGGGGGACGGGGTGTATAACCGCACAGGAGAGGCGGGACGGGGTGTATAACCGCACAGGAGAGGCGGGACGTGGTGTATAACCGCACAGGAGAGGGGGGACGGGGTGTATAACCGCACAGGAGAGGCGGGACGGGGTGTATAACCGCACAGGAGAGGCGGGACGGGGTGTATAACCGCACAGGAGAGGCGGGACGGGGTGTATAACCGCACAGGAGAGGCGGGACGGGGTGTATAACCCCCCAGGAGAGGCGGGACGGGGTGTATAACCGCACAGGAGAGGCGGGACGGGGTGTATAACCGCACAGGAGAGGCGGGACGGGGTGTATAACCGCACAGGGGAGGCGGGACGGGGTGTATAACCGCACAGGGGAGGCGGGACGGGGTGTATAACCGCACAGGAGAGGCGGGACGGGGTGTATAACCGCACAGGAGAGGCGGGACGGGGTGTATAACCGCACAGGAGAGGCGGGACGGGGTGTATAACCGCACAGGAGAGGCGGGACGGGGTGTATAACCGCACAGGAGAGGCGGGACGGGGTGTATAACCGCACAGGAGAGGCGGGACGGGGTGTATAACCCCCCAGGAGAGGCGGGACGGGGTGTATAACCGCACAGGAGAGGCGGGACGGGGTGTATAACCGCACAGGAGAGGCGGGACGGGGGGTATAACCGCCCAGGGGAGGCGGGACGGGGGGTATAACCGCCCAGGGGAGGCGGGACGGGGTGTATAACCCCCCAGGAGAGGCGGGACGGGTGTATAACCCCCCAGGGGAGGCGAGACGGGGTGTATAACCGGACAGGGGAGGCGGGACGGGGTGTATAACCGCACAGGGGAGGCGGGACGGGGTGTATAACCCCCCAGGAGAGGCGGGACGGGGTGTATAACCCCCCAGGAGAGGCGGGACGGGGTGTATAACCGCACAGGAGAGGCGGGACGGGGTGTATAACCGCCCAGGAGAGGCGGGACGGGGTGTATAACCACACAGGAGAAGCGGGACGGGGTGTATAACCACACAGGAGAGGCGGGACGGGGTGTATAACCCCTCAGGAGAGGCGGGACGGGGTGTATAACCGCACAGGAGAGGGGGGACGGGGTGTATAACCGCCCAGGAGAGGCGGGACGGGGTGTATAACCGCACAGGAGAGGGGGGACGGGGTGTATAACCCCCCAGGAGAGGCGGGACGGGGTGTATAACCGCACAGGAGAGGCGGGACGGGGTGTATAACCGCACAGGAGAGGGGGGACGGGGTGTATAACCGCCCAGGAGAGGCGGGACGGGGTGTATAACCGCACAGGAGAGGGGGGACGGGGTGTATAACCCCCCAGGAGAGGCGGGACGGGGTGTATAACCGCCCAGGAGAGGCGGGACGGGGTGTATAACCGCACAGGAGAGGGGGGACGGGGTGTATAACCGCCCAGGAGAGGCGGGACGGGGTGTATAACCGCACAGGAGAGGCGGGACGGGGTGTATAACCGCCCAGGAGAGGCGGGACGGGGTGTATAACCGCACAGGAGAGGCGGGACGGGGTGTATAACCGCACAGGAGAGGCGGGACGGGGTGTATAACCGCACAGGAGAGGGGGGACGGGGTGTATAACCGCCCAGGAGAGGCGGGACGGGGTGTATAACCGCACAGGAGAGGGGGGACGGGGTGTATAACCCCCCAGGAGAGGCGGGACGGGGTGTATAACCGCACAGGAGAGGCGGGACGGGGTGTATAACCGCACAGGAGAGGCGGGACGGGGTGTATAACCGCACAGGAGAGGCGGGACGGGGTGTATAACCGCCCAGGAGAGGCGAGACGGGGTGTATAACCGCACAGGAGAGGTGGGACGGGGTGTATAACCGCACAGGAGAGGGGGGCGGGGTGTATAACCGCACAGGAAAGGCGGGACGGGGTGTATAACCGCACAGGGGAGGCGGGACGGGGTGTATAACCGCACAGGTGACACAGGAGGCGGGACGGGGTGTATAACCGCCCAGGAGAGGCGGGACCGGGTGTATAACCCCCCAGGATAGGCGGGACGGGGTGTATAACCGCCCAGGAGAGGCGGGACGGGGTGTATAACCGCCCAGGAGAGGCGGGACGGGGTGTATAACCCCCCAGGATAGGCGGGACGGGGTGTATAACCGCCCAGGAGAGGCGGGACGGGGTGTATAACCGCACAGGAGAGGCGGGACGGGGTGTATAACCGCACAGGAGAGGCGGGACGGGGTGTATAACCGCACAGAAGAGGCGGGACTGGGTGTATAACCGCACAGGAGAGGCGGGACGGGGTGTATAACCTTACAGGAGAGGCGGGACGGGGTGTATAACCGCACAGGAGAGGCGGGACGGGGTGTATAACCGCACAGGAGAGGCGGGACGGGGTGTATAACCGCACAGGGGAGACGGGACAGGGTGTATAACCGCACAGGAGAGGCGGGATGGGGTGTATAACCGCACAGGGGAGGGGGGCGGGGTGTATAACCGCACAGGAGAGGGGGGGCGGGGTGTATAACCGCACAGGAGAGGGGGGGCGGGGTGTATAACCGCCCAGGAGAGGCGAGACGGGGTGTATAACCGCACAGGAGAGGCGGGACGGGGTGTATAACCGCCCAGGAGAGGCGGGACGGGGTGTATAACCGTACAGGAGAGACGGGACGGGGTGTATAACCGCACAGGAGAGGCGGGACGGGGTGTATAACCCCCAGGAGAGGCGGGACGGGTGTATAACCGCACAGGAGAGGCGGGACGGGGTGTATAACCGCCCAGGAGAGGCGGGACGGGATGTATAACCGCACAGGGGAGGGGGGACGGGGTGTATAACCGCACAGGAGAGGCGGGACGGGGTGTATAACCGCACAGGAGAGGCGGGACGTGGTGTATAACCGCACAGGAGAGGGGGGACGGGGTGTATAACCGCACAGGAGAGGCGGGACGGGGTGTATAACCGCACAGGAGAGGCGGGACGGGGTGTATAACCGCACAGGAGAGGCGGGACGGGGTGTATAACCGCACAGGAGAGGCGGGACGGGGTGTATAACCCCCCAGGAGAGGCGGGACGGGGTGTATAACCGCACAGGAGAGGCGGGACGGGGTGTATAACCGCACAGGAGAGGCGGGACGGGGTGTATAACCGCACAGGAGAGGCGGGACGGGGTGTATAACCGCACAGGAGAGGCGGGACGGGGTGTATAACCGCACAGGAGAGGCGGGACGGGGTGTATAACCGCACAGGAGAGGCGGGACGGGGTGTATAACCGCACAGGAGAGGCGGGACGGGGTGTATAACCCCCCAGGAGAGGCGGGACGGGGTGTATAACCGCACAGGAGAGGCGGGACGGGGTGTATAACCGCACAGGAGAGGCGGGACGGGGGGTATAACCGCCCAGGGGAGGCGGGACGGGGTGTATAACCCCCCAGGAGAGGCGGGACAGGGTGTATAACCCCCCAGGGGAGGCGAGACGGGGTGTATAACCGGACAGGGGAGGCGGGACGGGGTGTATAACCGCACAGGGGAGGCGGGACGGGGTGTATAACCCCCCAGGAGAGGCGGGACGGGGTGTATAACCCCCCAGGAGAGGCGGGACGGGGTGTATAACCGCACAGGAGAGGCGGGACGGGGTGTATAACCGCCCAGGAGAGGCGGGACGGGGTGTATAACCACACAGGAGAAGCGGGACGGGGTGTATAACCACACAGGAGAGGCGGGACGGGGTGTATAACCCCTCAGGAGAGGCGGGACGGGGTGTATAACCGCACAGGAGAGGGGGGATGGGGTGTATAACCGCCCAGGAGAGGCGGGACGGGGTGTATAACCGCACAGGAGAGGGGGGACGGGGTGTATAACCCCCCAGGAGAGGCGGGACGGGGTGTATAACCGCACAGGAGAGGCGGGACGGGGTGTATAACCGCACAGGAGAGGGGGGACGGGGTGTATAACCGCCCAGGAGAGGCGGGACGGGGTGTATAACCGCACAGGAGAGGGGGGACGGGGTGTATAACCCCCCAGGAGAGGCGGGACGGGGTGTATAACCGCCCAGGAGAGGCGGGACGGGGTGTATAACGCACAGGAGAGGGGGGACGGGGTGTATAACCGCCCAGGAGAGGCGGGACGGGGTGTATAACCGCACAGGAGAGGGGGGACGGGGTGTATAACCGCACAGGAGAGGCGGGACGGGGTGTATAACCGCACAGGAGAGGCGGGACGGGGTGTATAACCGCCCAGGAGAGGCGGGACGGGGTGTATAACCGCACAGGGGAGACGGGACAGGGTGTATAACCGCACAGGAGAGGCGGGACGGGGTGTATAACCGCACAGAAGAGGCGGGACGGGGTGTATAACCGCACAGGAGAGGCGGGACGGGGTGTATAACCGCACAGGAGAGGGGGGACGGGGTGTATAACCGCACAGGAGAGGCGGGACGGGGTGTATAACCGCCCAGGAGAGGCGGGACGGGGTGTATAACCGCACAGGAGAGGCGGGACGGGGTGTATAACCGCACAGGAGAGGGGGGACGGGGTGTATAACCGCACAGGAGAGGGGGGACGGGGTGTATAACCGCACAGGAGAGGCGGGACGGGGTGTATAACCGCCCAGGAGAGGCGGGACGGGGTGTATAACCGCACAAGTGACACAGGAGGGGGGGGGCGGGGTGTATAACCGCACAGGTGACACAGGAGGGGGGGCGGGGTGTATAACCGCACAGGTGACACAGGAGGGGGGGGCGGGGTGTATAACCGCACAGGTGACACAGGAGGGGGGGCGGGGTGTATAACCGCACAGGTGACACAGGAGGGGGGGCGGGGTGTATAACCGCACAGGTGACACAGGAGGGGGGGCGGGGTGTATAACCGCACAGGTGACACAGGAGGGGGGGCGGGGTGTATAACCGCACAGGTGACACAGGAGGGGGGGCGGGGTGTATAACCGCACAGGTGACACAGGAGGGGGGGCGGGGTGTATAACCGCACAGGTGACACAGGAGGGGGGGCGGGGTGTATAACCGCACAAGTGACACAGGAGGGGGGGGCGGGGTGTATAACCGCACAGGTGACACAGGAGGGGGGGCGGGGTGTATAACCGCACAGGTGACACAGGAGGGGGGGCGGGGTGTATAACCGCACAGGTGACACAGGAGGGGGGGCGCTCTTTGATTGCTTGTATAGTGGGCTTTGGATAGGAAATATCAGACAGGGCGTTTGGCGCTGACGCGGGGTCTCTTCTCTGCCGGTTACACCCGGTTTGTCGGCAGGTTCGGTTCCCGCATCATATTCACCTCTTCCCGGGGAAATGTATATTTTTCTGTGTTTCGTTTTTATCCCAAAGAGATTATAAAGCAGGGGGGGCCACCAACAGGTCAGGTTTTCAGGATATCCCTGCTTCAGCACAGGTGGATCAGTCCGTCTCAGCTTCAGCACAGGTGGATCAGTCCTTCCCAGATTTAGCACAGGTGGCTCAATCAGTCCCTGCTTCAGCACATGTTGCTCAATCAGTCCCAGATTCAGCACAGGTGGCTCAATCAGTCCCCGCTTCAGCACATGTTGCTCAATCAGTCCCAGACTCAGCACAGGTGGCTTAATCAGTCCCCGCTTCAGCGCAGGTGGCTTAATCAGTCCCCGCTTCAGCACAGGTGGCTTAATCAGTCCCCGCTTCAGCACAGGTGGCTCAGTCAGTGCCAGCTTCAGCACAGGTGGCTCAATCAGTGCAAGCTTCAGCACAGGTGGCTCAGTCAGTGCCAGCTTCAGCACAGGTGGCTCAATCAGTGCAAGCTTCAGCACAGGTGGCTCAGTCTGTGCCAGCTTCAGCACAGGTGACTTTGTCTGTCCCAGCTTCAGCACAGGTTGCTCAATCAGTTCCAGCTTCAGCACAGCTGGCTCAGTCTTTGACTGAGCCACTGATTGAGCCACCTGTGCTGAAGCAGGTATATGCTGAAAGCTCGAGCTGTTGGTGGCCCTTGAGGAGTGGAGCTGCCCCGCCCTGTGCCTCGGTCCCCTCCGGATGTCTCTGTTCCTGATGTGTTTGGTCGCCCTGTCTCTGCACAGCATCGAACAGTAAGTGGATCCAGCAGCACCCAGAGTGTGTGTACAACCTGGTGAACTCTCCGCACCTGAAGCCGGCCTGGCTGCTGGACCGGGCTTTGTGGCACCTGACCTGCGATGTGGCGGAGGGGAAATACACCGAGAGGGGGCTACCGGCGCTGATCCAAACAGACCAGCAGCTCAATGTGAGTGAGACCTGCTCCTATCGCAGGAAAAATGGCGCGTGTGTGGTGAAAGGGGGTTCCATTATATTGGGTGTCAAGCAGATGGGGTGTCTTGGCACCAAAGGCAACCCAACATGCTGGGTCAACAGAACAAGCTACGTCTGGCAACTTACATGGAACTGCTGAAACGGTGCTCATGGGAGAGAGGATAGGCGTGGTGGTGAGGGGGAGAGAGGAGGAGGAGGCGGCGTTGCGGCGAGGGGGAGAGGAGGAGGCACGGCGGTGAGGAGGAGAAAGGAGGCGTGGCGGTGAGGGGGAGAGAGGAGGAGCAGGAGGCGGCGTGGCGGGGAGGGGGAGAGGAGGAGGCACGGCGGTGAGGAGGAGGCATGGCGGTGAGGGGCGAGAGGAGGAGGAGGCGTGGCGGAGAGGGGGAGAGAGGAGGAGGCGTGGCGGTGAGGGGGAGAGAGGAGGAGGCATGGCGGTGAGGGGGAGAGAGGAGGAGGCATGGTGGTGAAGGGGGGGAGAGGAGGCTTGAAGGTCCGAGGGAGAGAGGAGGAGGCATGGCGAGAGAGAGGAGGAGGAGGCATGGCAGTGAAAGGGAGAGAGGAGGCTTGGGGGTCAGAGGGAGAGAGGAGGAGGAGGAGGCATGGCATGAGATTGAGAGAGGAGGAGGAGGCATGGCGGTGAGAGGGAGAGGAGGAGGAGGCATGGCATTGAGGGGGAGGAGGCATGGCGGGGACGGGGAGGAGGGTTTGTCGGGGTGGGGGCATGGGTGTTGGTGGGCAGGAGATGGTGTAGATGTGATTGCCCCCGACCCCTCCCTGAGATGTTTATAAACTCATTGAATGTAAATAAATGTGATGAGATGTCACATACGCCGCAGAGCGTCTCATTCCTGGTCTCCTCTTCTGCAGAGTATCCGTGGCATTGTGTGGGAGGACGTGTACCCCAAACTCAAGCTCTGGGAGTTTTACCAGGTGGATGTAGGCAAAGCTGTGGACCAGTTCAGAGAGCTGCTGACCACGGGTACGGACAAGCATGCCAGGGCTGGGATATAGATACTGCAGTGCCCTTATACTGGGGGAGGTACGGGCAGATACCGCAGTGCCCTTATACTGGGGGAGGTACGGGCAGATTCCGCAGTGCCCTTATACTGGGGGAGGTACAGGCCTTTCAGAGGAGATACCGCAGTGCCCTTATACTGGGGGAGGTACGGGCCTTTCAGGGGAGATACCGCAGTGCCCTTATACTGGGGGAGGTACGGGCCTTTCAGGGGAGATACCGCAGTGCCCTTATACTGGGGGAGGTACGGGCCTTTCAGGGGAGATACCGCAGTGCCCTTATACTGGGGGAGGTACGGGCCTTTCAGAGGAGATACCGCAGTGCCCTTATACTGGGGGAGGTACGGGCCTTTCAGGGGAGATCACACAGATAGTTCATTGGCAATCAGATTACTCCCTGGATCAACATCCTTCCCATGTTTACTTATTTGGTATATCCCTGTATACCTTTCCTTTCTAAAAAGATGTCCAACCTTTTTTTGATCAGATCTATTGTATCTGCCATCACAGTCTCCATGGGTAATGAATCCCACACTGTAACTGCCCTTACTGTAAAGAACCCTTTCCTTTGTTGCTGGTGAAATTTCCTTTCTTCCAACCTTAAGGGATGGCCCCGAGTCCTTTGTACTGTCCGTGGGATGAATAGTTCTTTTTAAAGCTCCCTTTACTGTCCCCGAATATATTTGTACTGTATATAGTTATCATATCCCCTCTTAGTCGCCTCTTTTCTAATGTAAATAAATCTAATTTAGCTAGCCTCTCCTCATAAGTTAGATTGTCCATCCCCTTTATTAATTTGCTGGCTCTTCTCTGCACTCTCTCTAGTTCCATAATGTCTTTTCTTAGGAGTGGTGCCCAAAATTGTACTCCAGGTAATCACAGCGCTCTCCTCCCGGTAATCACAGGGCTCTCCTCCCGGTAATCACAGGGCTCTCCTCCCGGTAATCACAGCGCTCTCCTCCCGGTAATCACAGGGCTCTCCTCCCGGTAATCACAGCGCTCTCCTCCCGGTAATCACAGCGCTCTCCTCCCGGTAATCACAGGGCTCTCCTCCCGGTAATCACAGCGCTCTCCTCCCGGTAATCACAGGGCTCTCCTCCCGGTAACTATGTAACTATGAAATCACAGGGCTCTCCTCCCGGTAACTATGTAACTATGTAATCACAGGGCTGTCCTCCCGGTAATCACAGCGCTCTCCTCCCGGTAATCACAGCGCTCTCCTCCCGGTAACTATGTAACTATGTAATCACAGGGCTGTCCTCCCGGTAATCACAGCACTCTCCTCCCGGTAATCACAGCGCTCTCCTCCCGGTAACTATGTAACTATGTAATCACAGCACTCTCCTCCCGGTAATCACAGCACTCTCCTCCCGGTAATCACAAGGCTCTCCTCCCGGTAACTATGTAACTATGTAATCACAGGACTGTTCTCCCGGTAACTATGTAACTATGTAATCACAGGGCTGTCCTCCCGGTAACTATGTAACTATGTAATCCCAGGACGGTCCTCCCGGTAACTATGTAACTATGTAATCACAGGACTGTCCTCCCGGTAACTATGTAACTATGTAATCACAGGACTGTCCTCCCGGTAATCACAGCGCTCTCCTCCCGGTAACTATGAAACTATGTAATCACAGGGCTGTCCTCCCGGTAATCACAGCGCTCTCCTCCCGGTAATCACAGCGCTCTCCTCCCGGTAACTATGTAACTATGTAAGCACAGGGCTGTCCTCCCGGTAACTATGTAACTATGTAATCACAGGGCTGTCCTCCCGGTAATCACAGGGCTCTCCTCCCGGTAATCACCGGGCTGTCCTGCCGGTAATCACAGGGCTGTCCTGCCGGTAAACACAGGGCTGTCCTGCCAGTAATCACAGCGCTCTCCTCCCGGTAATCACAGCGCTCTCCTCCCGGTAATCACAGCACTCTCCTCCCGGTAATCACAGCGCTCTCCTCTCGGTAATCACAGCGCTCTCCTCTCGGTAATCACAGCGCTCTCCTCTCGGTAATCACCGGACTGTCCTCCCGGCAATCACCGGACTGTCCCTGCTGCAGAGGACCGTTTGGCTGTTACCGAGTTCACATTGTTCGCTTGTGTCCGCGTTTTAGGGAAGAAGAAATCGGTTAAATCTGACGCGAAGCAGCACCTGGCGATCACCCAGGACCCCGAGTACCGGCGCCTCGGCTGCGGCGTGGATATGAACACGGCGCTGAGCACTTTCGTACCGCACAGGTGAGACCCAGCCATGGTCACCAAGCTGCTGCTACCAGGGGGGCCAGCTCCAGTCCTCAAGGGCCACCAGTGGGTCAGGTGTTCAGGATATCCCTGCTAAATGTGAGAAATGACAACCGCAGGTACAAATATAAAGGTGTCATTTATTAGAGTTAAAAAGTGAGTAACAGATAACTCGCATGTATGAGACCGCCTCCGGTATACACACACACACACACACACACACACACACACACACACACACACACACACACACACACACACACACACACACACACACACACACACACACACACACACACACACACACACACTGACTGACACACTGACTGACACACACTGACTGACACACACAGACTGACACACACACACAGACTGACACACACACACACACACAGACTGACTAACCGACACACACGCGGACTGACTGACACACGCGCACTGACTGACTGACACACGTGCACTGACTGACTGACACACGCGCACTGACTGACTGACCCACGCGCACTGACTGACTGACACACGCGCACTGACTGACACACGCGCACTGACTGACACACGCGCACTGACTGACACTGACTGACTGACACATGCGCACTGACTGACACTGACTGACTGACACACACACACACTGACTGACACTGACTGACTGACACACGCGCACTGACTGACACACGCGCACTGACTGACACGCGCACTGACTGACACACGCGCACTGACTGACACACGCGCACTGATTGACACACGTGCACTGACTGACACACGCGCACTGACTGACACACGCGCACTGACTGACACACGCGCACTGACTGACACACGCGCACTGACTGACACACGAGCACTGACTGACACACTGACGCACTGACTAACACACTGACGCACTGACGGACACTGACTGACTGACACACACACACACTGACTGACACACGCGCACTGACTGACTCACGCGCACTGACTGACTCACGCGCACTGACTGACACACGCGCACTGACTGACAGACGCGCACTGACTGACACACGCGCACTGACTGACACACGCGCACTGACTGACACACGCGCACTGACTGACACACGCGCACTAACTGACACACGCGCACTGACTGACACACGCGCACTGACTGACACACGCGCACTGACTGACACACGCGCACTGACTGACACACGAGCACTGACTGACACACTGACGCACTGACTAACACACTGACGCACTGACGGACACTGACTGACTGACACACACACACACTGACTGACACACGCGCACTGACTGACTCACGCGCACTGACTGACACACGCGCACTGACTGACACACGCGCACTGACTGACACACGCGCACTGACTGACACACACGCACTGACTGACACACACGCACTGACTGACACGCGCGCACTGACTGACACACGCACGCACTGACTGACACACGCACGCACTGACTGACACACGCGCACTGACTGACTGACACACACACGCACTGACTGACTGACACACACGCACTGACTGACTGACACACACGCACACACACACACTGACTGACACACACACACACACACACACACACACACAGACTCTGACTGACTGACACTGACTGACACATGCGCACTGACTGACACTGACTGACTGACACACACACACACTGACTGACACTGACTGACTGACACACGCGCACTGACTGACACACGCGCACTGACTCACACGCGCACTGACTGACACACGCGCACTGACTGACACACGCGCACTGACTGACACACGCGCACTGACTGACACACGCGCACTGACTGACACACGCGCACTGACTGACACGCGCACTGACTGACACACGCGCACTGACTGACACACGCGCACTGACTGACACACGCGCACTGACTGACACACGCGCACTGACTGACACACGCGCACTGACTGACACACGCGCAATGACTGACACGCGCGCAATGACTGACACGCACGCACTGACTGACACGCACGCACTGACTGACACACGCACGCACTGACTGACACACGCACGCACGCACTGACTGACACACGCACGCACGCACTGACTGACACACGCACGCACTGACTGACACACGCACGCACTGACTGACACACGCACGCACTGACTGACACACGCACGCACTGACTGACACACGCACGCACTGACTGACACACGCACGCACTGACTGACACACGCACGCACTGACTGACACACGCACGCACTGACTGACACACGCACGCACTGACTGACACGCACTGACTGACACACGCACGCACTGACTGACGCACGCACTGACTGACACACGCACGCACTGACTGACACGCACTGACTGACGCACGCACTGACTGACGCACGCACTGACTGACACACGCACGCACTGACTGACACACGCACGCACTGACTGACAGACGCACGCACTGACTGACACGCACTGACTGACACACGCACGCACTGACTGACGCACGCACTGACTGACACACGCACGCACTGACTGACACACGCACGCACTGACTGACACACGCACGCACTGACTGACACACGCACGCACTGACTGACACACGCACGCACTGACTGACACGCACGCACTGACTGGCACACGCACGCACTGACTGACACACGCACGCACTGACTGACACACACACGCACTGACTGACACACGCACGCACTGACTGACACACGCACGCACTGACTGACACACGCACGCACTGACTGACACACGCACGCACTGACTGACACACGCACGCACTGACTGACACACGCACGCACTGACTGACACACGCACGCACTGACTGACACACGCACGCACTGACTGACGCACTGACTGACTGACATTGACTGACTGACTGACTGACGCACTGACTGACTGACGCACTGACTGACTGACGCACTGACTGACTGACGCACTGACTGACTGACGCACTGACTGACTGACGCACTGACTGACTGACACACTGACTGACACACTGACGCATTGACTGACACACTGACGCACTGACTGACACACTGACGCACTGACTGACACACTGACGAACTGACTGACACACTGACGCACTGACTGACACACTGACTGACTGACTGACACACTGACTGACACACTGACTGACTGACTGACACACTGGCTGACACACTGGCTGACACACTGGCTGACACACTGACTGACACACTGACACACTGACTGACACACTGACTGACACACTGACACACTGACTGACACACACGTACTGACTGACTGACACACGCACTGACTGACTGACACAAACACGAGGATTATGGGAAGATCCTGCCTGGGGTTGAGCAGCACCTGTTGAGGACTGGAGTTGGCCCTGGATGGGGTCGGTTCTGTGTCCCAGGATGGGGTCGGTTCTGTGTTCCCGGATGGGGTCGGTTCTGTGTTCCCGGATGGGGGCGGCTCTGTGTCCCCGGATGGGGTCTGCTCTGTGTCCCCGGATGGGGTCGGTTCTGTGTCCCCGGATGGGGTCGGTTCTGTGTTCCTGGATGGGGGCGGCTCTGTGTCCCCGGATGGGGTCTGCTCTGTGTCCCCGGATGGGGTCGGTTCTGTGTCCCCGGATGGGGTCGGCTCTGTGTCCCCGGATGGGGTCGGTTCTGTGTCCCCGGATGGGGTCGGTTCTGTGTTCCCGGATGGGGGCGGCTCTGGGTCCCCGGATGGGGTCGGCTCTGTGTCCCCGGATGGGGTCGGCTCTGTGTTCCCGGATGGTGTCGGCTCTGTGTCGCCTGATGGGTTCGGCTCTGTGTCCCCGGATGTGGTCTGCTCTGTGTCCCCGGATGGGGTCGGCTCTGTGTCCCCGGATGGGGTCGGCTCTGTGTCCCCGGATGGGGTCGGTTCTGTGTCCCCGGATGGGGTCGGTTCTGTGTCCCCGGATGGGGTCGGTTCTGTGTCCCCGGATGGGGTCGGTTCTGTGTCCCCGGATGGGGTCGGTTCTGTGTCCCCGAATGGGGTCGGTTCTGTGTCCCCGGATGGGGTCGGTTCTGTGTCCCCGGATGGGGTCGGTTCTGTGTCGCCGGATGGGGTCGGCTCTGTGTTCCCGGATGGGGTCGGCTCTGTGTCCCCGGATGGGGTCGGCTCTGTGTCCCCGGATGGGGTCGGCTCTGTGTTCCCGGATGGGGTCGGTTCTGTGTCCCCGGATGGGGTCGGCTCTGTGTCGCCGGATGGGGTCGGCTCTGTGTCCCCGGATGGGGTTGGTTCTGTGTCCCCGGATGGGGTCGGCTCTGTGTCGCCGGATGGGGTCGGCTCTGTGTCGCCGGATGGGGTCGGCTCTGTGTCCCCGGATGGGGTCGGCTCTGTGTCCCCGGATGGGGTCGGCTCTGTGTCCCCGGATGGGGTCGGTTCTGTGTTCCCGGATGGGGTCGGTTCTGTGTTCCCGGATGGGGTCGGCTCTGTGTCCCCGGATGGGGTCGGCTCTGTGTCCCCGGATGGGGTCGGCTCTGTGTCCCCGGATGGGGTCGGTTCTGTGTTCCCGGATGGGGTCGGTTCTGTGTTCCCGGATGGGGTCGGCTCTGTGTCCCCGGATGGGGTCTGCTCTGTGTCCCCGGATGGGGTCGGTTCTGTGTCCCCGGATGGGATTGGTTCTGTGTTCCCGGATGGGGGCGGCTCTGTGTCCCCGGATGGGGTCTGCTCTGTGTCCCCGGATGGGGTCGGTTCTGTGTCCCCGGATGGGGTCGGTTCTGTGTCCCCGAATGGGGTCGGTTCTGTGTCCCCGGATGGGGTCGGTTCTGTGTCCACGGATGGGGTCGGTTCTGTGTCCCCGGATGGGGTCGGCTCTGTGTTCCCGGATGGGGTCGGTTCTGTGTTCCCGGATGGGGTCGGTTCTGTGTTCCCGGATGGGGTCGGCTCTGTGTCCCCGGATGGGGTCTGCTCTGTGTCCCCGGATGGGGTCGGTTCTGTGTCCCCGGATGGGATTGGTTCTGTGTTCCCGGATGGGGGCGGCTCTGTGTCCCCGGATGGGGTCTGCTCTGTGTCCCCGGATGGGGTCGGTTCTGTGTCCCCGGATGGGGTCGGTTCTGTGTCCCCGAATGGGGTCGGTTCTGTGTCCCCGGATGGGGTCGGTTCTGTGTCCACGGATGGGGTCGGTTCTGTGTCCCCGGATGGGGTCGGCTCTGTGTTCCCGGATGGGGTCGGCTCTGTGTCCCCGGATGGGGTCGGCTCTGTGTTCCCGGATGGGGTCGGCTCTGTGTCGCCGGATGGGGTCGGCTCTGTGTCCCCGGATGGGGTCGGCTCTGTGTTCCCGGATGGTGTCGGCTCTGTGTCGCCTGATGGGTTCGGCTCTGTGTCCCCGGATGTGGTCTGCTCTGTGTCCCCAGATGGGGTCGGCTCTGTGTCCCCGGATGGGGTCGGCTCTGTGTCCCCGGATGGGGTCGGTTCTGTGTCCCCGGATGGGGTCGGTTCTGTGTCCCCGGATGGGGTCGGTTCTGTGTCCCCGGATGGGGTCGGTTCTGTGTCCCCGGATGGGGTCGGTTCTGTGTCCCCGGATGGGGTCGGTTCTGTGTCCCCGGATGGGGTCGGTTCTGTGTCCCCGGATGGGGTCGGTTCTGTGTCCCCGGATGGGGTCGGCTCTGTGTTCCCGGATGGGGTCGGCTCTGTGTCCCCGGATGGGGTCGGCTCTGTGTCCCCGGATGGGGTCGGCTCTGTGTTCCCGGATGGGGTCGGTTCTGTGTCCCCGGATGGGGTCGGCTCTGTGTCGCCGGATGGGGTCGGCTCTGTGTCCCCGGATGGGGTTGGTTCTGTGTCCCCGGATGGGGTCGGCTCTGTGTCGCCGGATGGGGTCGGCTCTGTGTCGCCGGATGGGGTCGGCTCTGTGTCCCCGGATGGGGTCGGCTCTGTGTCCCCGGATGGGGTCGGCTCTGTGTCCCCGGATGGGGTCGGTTCTGTGTTCCCGGATGGGGTCGGTTCTGTGTTCCCGGATGGGGTCGGCTCTGTGTCCCCGGATGGGGTCTGCTCTGTGTCCCCGGATGGGGTCGGTTCTGTGTCCCCGGATGGGATTGGTTCTGTGTTCCCGGATGGGGGCGGCTCTGTGTCCCCGGATGGGGTCTGCTCTGTGTCCCCGGATGGGGTCGGCTCTGTGTCCCCGGATGGGGTCGGTTCTGTGTCCCCGGATGGGGTCGGTTCTGTGTCCCCGAATGGGGTCGGTTCTGTGTCCCCGGATGGGGTCGGTTCTGTGTCCACGGATGGGGTCGGTTCTGTGTCCCCGGATGGGGTCGGCTCTGTGTTCCCGGATGGGGTCGGCTCTGTGTCCCCGGATGGGGTCGGCTCTGTGTTCCCGGATGGGGTCGGCTCTGTGTCGCCGGATGGGGTCGGCTCTGTGTCCCCGGATGGGGTCGGCTCTGTGTTCCCGGATGGGGTCGGCTCTGTGTTCCCGGCTGGGGTCGGCTCTGTGTCCCCGGATGGGGTCGGCTCTGTGTCCCCGGATGGGGTCGGTTCTGTGTCTCCGGATGGGGTCGGTTCTGTGTCTCCGGATGGGGTCGGCTCTGTGTTCCCGGATGGGGTCGGTTCTGTGTTCCCGGATGGGGTCGGTTCTGTGTTCCCGGATGGGGTCGGCTCTGTGTCCCCGGATGGGGTCGGCTCTGTGTCCCCGGATGGGGTCGGTTCTGTGTTCCCGGATGGGGTCGGTTCTGTGTCCCCGGATGGGGTTGGTTCTGTGTCCCCGGATGGGGTTGGTTCTGTGTCCCCGGATGGGGTCGGCCTCGTGTCCCCCGATGGGGTCGGATATGTGTCCCCGGATGGGGGCGGCTCTGTGTCCCCGGATGGGGTCGGCTCTGTGTCCCCGGATGGGGTCGGCTCTGTGTTCCCGGATGGGGTCGGTTCTGTGTTCCCGGATGGGGTCGGCTCTGTGTCGCCGGATGGGGTCGGCTCTGTGTCCCCGGATGGGGTCGGCTCTGTGTCCCCGGATGGGGTCGGCTCTGTGTCCCCGGATGGGGTCGTCTCTGTGTCCCCGGATGGGGTCGGTTCTGTGTCCCCGGATGGGGTCGGCTCTGTGTTCCTGGATTGGGTCGGCTTTGTGTTCCCGGATGGGGTCGGTTCTGTGTCCCCGGATGGGGTCGGTTCTGTGTCCCCGGATTGGGTCGGTTCTGTGTTCCCGGATGGGGTCGGTTCTGTGTTCCCGGATGGGGTCGGTTCTGTGTCCCCGGATGGGGTCGGTTTTGTGTCCCCGGATGGGGTCGGCTCTGTGTCCCCGGATGGGGTCGGTTCTGTGTTCCCGGATGTGGTCGGCTCTGTGTCGCCGGATGGGGTCGGTTCTGTGTTCCCGGATGGGGTCGGCTCTGTGTCCCCGGATGGGGTCGGTTCTGTGTCCCCGGATGGGGTCGGTTCTGTGTCCACGGATGGGGTCGGTTCTGTGTCCCCGGATGGGGTCGGCTCTGTGTTCCCGGATGGGGTCGGCTCTGTGTCCCCGGATGGGGTCGGCTCTGTGTTCCCGGATGGGGTCGGTTCTGTGTCGCCGGATGGGGTCGGTTCTGTGTCCCCGGATGGGGTTGGTTCTGTGTTCCCGGATGGGGTCGGCTCTGTGTCGCCGGATGGGGTCGGCTCTGTGTCCCCGGATGGGGTCGGTTCTGTGTTCCCGGATGGGGTCGGCTCTGTGTCGCCGGATGGGGTCGGCTCTGTGTCCCCGGATGGGGTCGTCTCTGTGTCCCCGGATGGGGTCGGCTCTGTGTCCCCGGATGGGGTCGGTTCTGTGTCCCCGGATGGGGTCGGCTCTGTGTTCCTGGATTGGGTCGGCTTTGTGTTCCCGGATGGGGTCGGTTCTGTGTCCCCGGATGGGGTCGGTTCTGTGTCCCCGGATTGGGTCGGTTCTGTGTTCCCGGATGGGGTCGGTTCTGTGTCCCCGGATGGGGTCGGTTTTGTGTCCCCGGATGGGGTCGGCTCTGTGTCCCCGGATGGGGTCGGTTCTGTGTTCCCGGATGTGGTCGGCTCTGTGTCCCCGGATGGGGTCGGCTCTGTGTTCCCGGATGGGGTCGGCTCTGTGTTCCCGGATGGGGTCGGCTCTGTGTTCCCGGATGGGGTCGGCTCTGTGTCCCCGGATGGGGTCGGCTCTGTGTTCCCGGATGGGTTCGGTTCTGTGTCCCCGGATGGGGTCGGTTCTGTGTTCCCGGATGGGGTCGGTTCTGTGTCTCCGGATGGGGTCGGCTCTGTGTCCCCGGATGGGGTCGGCTCTGTGTCCCCGGATGGGGTCGGTTCTGTGTCCCCGGATGGGGTCGGTTCTGTGTCGCCGGATGGGGTCGGTTCTGTGTTCCCGGATGGGGTCGGCTCTGTGTCCCCGGATGGGGTCGGTTCTGTGTCCCCGGATGGGGTCGGTTCTGTGTCCCCGGATGGGGTCGGTTCTGTGTCCCCGGATGGGGTCGGCTCTGTGTCCCCGGATGGGGTCGGCTCTGTGTCCCCGGATGGGGTCGGTTCTGTGTCCCCGGATGGGGTCGGTTCTGTGTCCCCGGATGGGGTCGGTTCTGTGTCCCCGGATGGGGTTGGTTCTGTGTTCCCGGATGGGGTCGGCTCTGTGTCCCCGGATGGGGTTGGTTCTGTGTCCCCGGATGGGGTCTGTTCTGTGTTCCCGGATGAGGTCAGCTCTGTGTCACCGGATGGGGTCGGCTCTGTGTCCCCGGATGGGGTCGGCTCTGTGTTCCCGGATGGGGTCGGCTCTGTGTCCCCGGATGGGGTCGGCTCTGTGTCCCCGGATGGGGTCGGCTCTGTGTCCCCGGATGGGGTCGGCTCTGTGTTCCCGGATGGGGTCGGCTCTTTGTTCCCGGATGGGGTCGGCTCTGTGTCCCCGGATGGGGTCGGCTCTGTGTCCCCGGATGGGGTCGGTTCTGTGTTCCCGGATGGGGTCGGTTCTGTGTTCCCGGATGGGGTCGGCTCTGTGTCCCCGGATGGGGTCGGTTCTGTGTCCCCGGATGGGGTCGGCTCTGTGTTTCCGGATGGGGTCGGTTCTGTGTTCCCGGATGGGGTCGGTTCTGTGTTCCCGGATGGGGTCGGCTCTGTGTCCCCGGATGGGGTCGGCTCTCTGTCCCCGGATGGGGTCCTTTCTGTGTCCCCGGATGGGGTCGGTTCTGTGTTCCCGGATGGGGTCAGTTCTGTGTCCCCGGATTGGGTCGGTTCTGTGTCCCCGGATGGGGTTGGTTCTGTGTCCCCGGATGGGGTCGCCCTCGTGTCCCCCGGAGACGGTCGGCCTCGTGTCCCCGATGGGGTCGGATATGTGTCCCTGGATGGGGGCGGCTCTGTGTCGCCGGATGGGGTCGGCTCTGTGTCCCCGGATGGGGTCGGCTCTGTGTCCCCGGATGGGGTCGGCTCTGTGTCCCCGGATGGGGTCGGTTCTGTGTCGTCGGATGGGGTCGGTTCTGTGTCCCCGGATGGGGTCGGTTCTGTGTCACCGGATGGGGTTGGATCTGTGTTCCCGGATGGGGTCGGCTCTGTGTCCCCGGATGGGGTTGGTTCTGTGTCCCCGGATGGGGTCTGTTCTGTGTTCCCGGATGAGGTCAGCTCTGTGTCACCGGATGGGGTCGGCTCTGTGTCCCCGGATGGGGTCGGCTCTGTGTTCCCGGATGGGGTCGGCTCTGTGTCCCCGGATGGGGTCGGCTCTGTGTCCCCGTATGGAGTCGGCTCTGTGTTCCCGGATGGGGTCGGCTCTTTGTTCCCGGATGGGGTCGGCTCTGTGTCCCCGGATGGGGTCGGTTCTGTGTCCCCGGATGGGGTCGGCTCTGTGTCGCCGGATGGGGTCGGCTCTGTGTCCCCGGATGGGGTCGGTTCTGTGTTCCCGGATGGGGTCGGCTCTGTGTCGCCGGATGGGGTCGGCTCTGTGTCCCCGGATGGGGTCGTCTCTGTGTCCCCGGATGGGGTCGGCTCTGTGTCCCCGGATGGGGTCGGTTCTGTGTCCCCGGATGGGGTCGGCTCTGTGTTCCTGGATTGGGTCGGCTTTGTGTTCCCGGATGGGGTCGGTTCTGTGTCCCCGGATGGGGTCGGTTCTGTGTCCCCGGATTGGGTCGGTTCTGTGTTCCCGGATGGGGTCGGTTCTGTGTCCCCGGATGGGGTCGGTTTTGTGTCCCCGGATGGGGTCGGCTCTGTGTCCCCGGATGGGGTCGGTTCTGTGTTCCCGGATGTGGTCGGCTCTGTGTCCCCGGATGGGGTCGGCTCTGTGTTCCCGGATGGGGTCGGCTCTGTGTTCCCGGATGGGGTCGGCTCTGTGTTCCCGGATGGGGTCGGCTCTGTGTCCCCGGATGGGGTCGGCTCTGTGTTCCCGGATGGGTTCGGTTCTGTGTCCCCGGATGGGGTCGGTTCTGTGTTCCCGGATGGGGTCGGTTCTGTGTCCCCGGATGGGGTCGGCTCTGTGTCCCCGGATGGGGTCGGTTCTGTGTCCCCGGATGGGGTTGGTTCTGTGTCCCCGGATGGGGTTGGTTCTGTGTCCCCGGATGGGGTCGGCCTCGTGTCCCCCGATGGGGTCGGATATGTGTCCCCGGATGGGGGCGGCTCTGTGTCCCCGGATGGGGTCGGCTCTGTGTCCCCGGATGGGGTCGGCTCTGTGTTCCCGGATGGGGTCGGTTCTGTGTTCCCGGATGGGGTCGGCTCTGTGTCGCCGGATGGGGTCGGCTCTGTGTCCCCGGATGGGGTCGGCTCTGTGTCCCCGGATGGGGTCGGCTCTGTGTCCCCGGATGGGGTCGTCTCTGTGTCCCCGGATGGGGTCGGTTCTGTGTCCCCGGATGGGGTCGGCTCTGTGTTCCTGGATTGGGTCGGCTTTGTGTTCCCGGATGGGGTCGGTTCTGTGTCCCCGGATGGGGTCGGTTCTGTGTCCCCGGATTGGGTCGGTTCTGTGTTCCCGGATGGGGTCGGTTCTGTGTTCCCGGATGGGGTCGGTTCTGTGTCCCCGGATGGGGTCGGTTTTGTGTCCCCGGATGGGGTCGGCTCTGTGTCCCCGGATGGGGTCGGTTCTGTGTTCCCGGATGTGGTCGGCTCTGTGTCGCCGGATGGGGTCGGTTCTGTGTTCCCGGATGGGGTCGGCTCTGTGTCCCCGGATGGGGTCGGTTCTGTGTCCCCGGATGGGGTCGGTTCTGTGTCCACGGATGGGGTCGGTTCTGTGTCCCCGGATGGGGTCGGCTCTGTGTTCCCGGATGGGGTCGGCTCTGTGTCCCCGGATGGGGTCGGCTCTGTGTTCCCGGATGGGGTCGGTTCTGTGTCGCCGGATGGGGTCGGTTCTGTGTCCCCGGATGGGGTTGGTTCTGTGTTCCCGGATGGGGTCGGCTCTGTGTCGCCGGATGGGGTCGGCTCTGTGTCCCCGGATGGGGTCGGTTCTGTGTTCCCGGATGGGGTCGGCTCTGTGTCGCCGGATGGGGTCGGCTCTGTGTCCCCGGATGGGGTCGTCTCTGTGTCCCCGGATGGGGTCGGCTCTGTGTCCCCGGATGGGGTCGGTTCTGTGTCCCCGGATGGGGTCGGCTCTGTGTTCCTGGATTGGGTCGGCTTTGTGTTCCCGGATGGGGTCGGTTCTGTGTCCCCGGATGGGGTCGGTTCTGTGTCCCCGGATTGGGTCGGTTCTGTGTTCCCGGATGGGGTCGGTTCTGTGTCCCCGGATGGGGTCGGTTTTGTGTCCCCGGATGGGGTCGGCTCTGTGTCCCCGGATGGGGTCGGTTCTGTGTTCCCGGATGTGGTCGGCTCTGTGTCCCCGGATGGGGTCGGCTCTGTGTTCCCGGATGGGGTCGGCTCTGTGTTCCCGGATGGGGTCGGCTCTGTGTTCCCGGATGGGGTCGGCTCTGTGTCCCCGGATGGGGTCGGCTCTGTGTTCCCGGATGGGTTCGGTTCTGTGTCCCCGGATGGGGTCGGTTCTGTGTTCCCGGATGGGGTCGGTTCTGTGTCTCCGGATGGGGTCGGCTCTGTGTCCCCGGATGGGGTCGGCTCTGTGTCCCCGGATGGGGTCGGTTCTGTGTCCCCGGATGGGGTCGGTTCTGTGTCGCCGGATGGGGTCGGTTCTGTGTTCCCGGATGGGGTCGGCTCTGTGTCCCCGGATGGGGTCGGTTCTGTGTCCCCGGATGGGGTCGGTTCTGTGTCCCCGGATGGGGTCGGTTCTGTGTCCCCGGATGGGGTCGGCTCTGTGTCCCCGGATGGGGTCGGCTCTGTGTCCCCGGATGGGGTCGGTTCTGTGTCCCCGGATGGGGTCGGTTCTGTGTCCCCGGATGGGGTCGGTTCTGTGTCCCCGGATGGGGTTGGTTCTGTGTTCCCGGATGGGGTCGGCTCTGTGTCCCCGGATGGGGTTGGTTCTGTGTCCCCGGATGGGGTCTGTTCTGTGTTCCCGGATGAGGTCAGCTCTGTGTCACCGGATGGGGTCGGCTCTGTGTCCCCGGATGGGGTCGGCTCTGTGTTCCCGGATGGGGTCGGCTCTGTGTCCCCGGATGGGGTCGGCTCTGTGTCCCCGGATGGGGTCGGCTCTGTGTCCCCGGATGGGGTCGGCTCTGTGTTCCCGGATGGGGTCGGCTCTTTGTTCCCGGATGGGGTCGGCTCTGTGTCCCCGGATGGGGTCGGCTCTGTGTCCCCGGATGGGGTCGGTTCTGTGTTCCCGGATGGGGTCGGTTCTGTGTTCCCGGATGGGGTCGGCTCTGTGTCCCCGGATGGGGTCGGTTCTGTGTCCCCGGATGGGGTCGGCTCTGTGTTTCCGGATGGGGTCGGTTCTGTGTTCCCGGATGGGGTCGGTTCTGTGTTCCCGGATGGGGTCGGCTCTGTGTCCCCGGATGGGGTCGGCTCTCTGTCCCCGGATGGGGTCCTTTCTGTGTCCCCGGATGGGGTCGGTTCTGTGTTCCCGGATGGGGTCAGTTCTGTGTCCCCGGATTGGGTCGGTTCTGTGTCCCCGGATGGGGTTGGTTCTGTGTCCCCGGATGGGGTCGCCCTCGTGTCCCCCGGAGACGGTCGGCCTCGTGTCCCCGATGGGGTCGGATATGTGTCCCTGGATGGGGGCGGCTCTGTGTCGCCGGATGGGGTCGGCTCTGTGTCCCCGGATGGGGTCGGCTCTGTGTCCCCGGATGGGGTCGGCTCTGTGTCCCCGGATGGGGTCGGTTCTGTGTCGTCGGATGGGGTCGGTTCTGTGTCCCCGGATGGGGTCGGTTCTGTGTCACCGGATGGGGTTGGATCTGTGTTCCCGGATGGGGTCGGCTCTGTGTCCCCGGATGGGGTTGGTTCTGTGTCCCCGGATGGGGTCTGTTCTGTGTTCCCGGATGAGGTCAGCTCTGTGTCACCGGATGGGGTCGGCTCTGTGTCCCCGGATGGGGTCGGCTCTGTGTTCCCGGATGGGGTCGGCTCTGTGTCCCCGGATGGGGTCGGCTCTGTGTCCCCGGATGGGGTCGGTTTTGTGTCCCCGGATGGGGTCGGCTCTGTGTCCCCGGATGGGGTCGGTTCTGTGTTCCCGGATGTGGTCGGCTCTGTGTCCCCGGATGGGGTCGGCTCTGTGTTCCCGGATGGGGTCGGCTCTGTGTTCCCGGATGGGGTCGGCTCTGTGTTCCCGGATGGGGTCGGCTCTGTGTCCCCGGATGGGGTCGGCTCTGTGTTCCCGGATGGGTTCGGTTCTGTGTCCCCGGATGGGGTCGGTTCTGTGTTCCCGGATGGGGTCGGTTCTGTGTCTCCGGATGGGGTCGGCTCTGTGTCCCCGGATGGGGTCGGCTCTGTGTCCCCGGATGGGGTCGGTTCTGTGTCCCCGGATGGGGTCGGTTCTGTGTCGCCGGATGGGGTCGGTTCTGTGTTCCCGGATGGGGTCGGCTCTGTGTCCCCGGATGGGGTCGGTTCTGTGTCCCCGGATGGGGTCGGTTCTGTGTCCCCGGATGGGGTCGGTTCTGTGTCCCCGGATGGGGTCGGCTCTGTGTCCCCGGATGGGGTCGGCTCTGTGTCCCCGGATGGGGTCGGTTCTGTGTCCCCGGATGGGGTCGGTTCTGTGTCCCCGGATGGGGTCGGTTCTGTGTCCCCGGATGGGGTTGGTTCTGTGTTCCCGGATGGGGTCGGCTCTGTGTCCCCGGATGGGGTTGGTTCTGTGTCCCCGGATGGGGTCTGTTCTGTGTTCCCGGATGAGGTCAGCTCTGTGTCACCGGATGGGGTCGGCTCTGTGTCCCCGGATGGGGTCGGCTCTGTGTTCCCGGATGGGGTCGGCTCTGTGTCCCCGGATGGGGTCGGCTCTGTGTCCCCGGATGGGGTCGGCTCTGTGTCCCCGGATGGGGTCGGCTCTGTGTTCCCGGATGGGGTCGGCTCTTTGTTCCCGGATGGGGTCGGCTCTGTGTCCCCGGATGGGGTCGGCTCTGTGTCCCCGGATGGGGTCGGTTCTGTGTTCCCGGATGGGGTCGGTTCTGTGTTCCCGGATGGGGTCGGCTCTGTGTCCCCGGATGGGGTCGGTTCTGTGTCCCCGGATGGGGTCGGCTCTGTGTTTCCGGATGGGGTCGGTTCTGTGTTCCCGGATGGGGTCGGTTCTGTGTTCCCGGATGGGGTCGGCTCTGTGTCCCCGGATGGGGTCGGCTCTCTGTCCCCGGATGGGGTCCTTTCTGTGTCCCCGGATGGGGTCGGTTCTGTGTTCCCGGATGGGGTCAGTTCTGTGTCCCCGGATTGGGTCGGTTCTGTGTCCCCGGATGGGGTTGGTTCTGTGTCCCCGGATGGGGTCGCCCTCGTGTCCCCCGGAGACGGTCGGCCTCGTGTCCCCGATGGGGTCGGATATGTGTCCCTGGATGGGGGCGGCTCTGTGTCGCCGGATGGGGTCGGCTCTGTGTCCCCGGATGGGGTCGGCTCTGTGTCCCCGGATGGGGTCGGCTCTGTGTCCCCGGATGGGGTCGGTTCTGTGTCGTCGGATGGGGTCGGTTCTGTGTCCCCGGATGGGGTCGGTTCTGTGTCACCGGATGGGGTTGGATCTGTGTTCCCGGATGGGGTCGGCTCTGTGTCCCCGGATGGGGTTGGTTCTGTGTCCCCGGATGGGGTCTGTTCTGTGTTCCCGGATGAGGTCAGCTCTGTGTCACCGGATGGGGTCGGCTCTGTGTCCCCGGATGGGGTCGGCTCTGTGTTCCCGGATGGGGTCGGCTCTGTGTCCCCGGATGGGGTCGGCTCTGTGTCCCCGTATGGAGTCGGCTCTGTGTTCCCGGATGGGGTCGGCTCTTTGTTCCCGGATGGGGTCGGCTCTGTGTCCCCGGATGGGGTCGGTTCTGTGTCCCCGGATGGGGTCGGTTCTGTGTCCCCGGATGGGGTCGGTTCTGTGTCCCCGGATGGGGTCGGCTCTGTGTCCCCGGATGGGGTCGGCTCTGTGTCCCCGGATGGGGTCGGTTCTGTGTCCCCGGATGGGGTCGGTTCTGTGTCCCCGGATGGGGTCGGTTCTGTGTCCCCGGATGGGGTTGGTTCTGTGTTCCCGGATGGGGTCGGCTCTGTGTCCCCGGATGGGGTGGTTCTGTGTCCCCGGATGGGGTCTGTTCTGTGTTCCCGGATGAGGTCAGCTCTGTGTCACCGGATGGGGTCGGCTCTGTGTCCCCGGATGGGGTCGGCTCTGTGTCCCCGGATGGGGTCGGCTCTGTGTCCCCGGATGGGGTCGGTTCTGTGTTCCCGGATGGGGTCGGTTCTGTGTTCCCGGATGGGGTCGGCTCTGTGTCCCCGGATGGGGTCGGTTCTGTGTCCCCGGATGGGGTCGGCTCTGTGTTTCCGGATGGGGTCGGTTCTGTGTTCCCGGATGGGGTCGGTTCTGTGTTCCCGGATGGGGTCGGCTCTGTGTCCCCGGATGGGGTCGGCTCTCTGTCCCCGGATGGGGTCCTTTCTGTGTCCCCGGATGGGGTCGGTTCTGTGTTCCCGGATGGGGTCAGTTCTGTGTCCCCGGATTGGGTCGGTTCTGTGTCCCCGGATGGGGTTGGTTCTGTGTCCCCGGATGGGGTCGCCCTCGTGTCCCCCGGAGACGGTCGGCCTCGTGTCCCCGATGGGGTCGGATATGTGTCCCTGGATGGGGGCGGCTCTGTGTCGCCGGATGGGGTCGGCTCTGTGTCCCCGGATGGGGTCGGCTCTGTGTCCCCGGATGGGGTCGGCTCTGTGTCCCCGGATGGGGTCGGTTCTGTGTCGTCGGATGGGGTCGGTTCTGTGTCCCCGGATGGGGTCGGTTCTGTGTCACCGGATGGGGTTGGATCTGTGTTCCCGGATGGGGTCGGCTCTGTGTCCCCGGATGGGGTTGGTTCTGTGTCCCCGGATGGGGTCTGTTCTGTGTTCCCGGATGAGGTCAGCTCTGTGTCACCGGATGGGGTCGGCTCTGTGTCCCCGGATGGGGTCGGCTCTGTGTTCCCGGATGGGGTCGGCTCTGTGTCCCCGGATGGGGTCGGCTCTGTGTCCCCGGATGGGGTCGGTTTTGTGTCCCCGGATGGGGTCGGCTCTGTGTCCCCGGATGGGGTCGGTTCTGTGTTCCCGGATGTGGTCGGCTCTGTGTCCCCGGATGGGGTCGGCTCTGTGTTCCCGGATGGGGTCGGCTCTGTGTTCCCGGATGGGGTCGGCTCTGTGTTCCCGGATGGGGTCGGCTCTGTGTCCCCGGATGGGGTCGGCTCTGTGTTCCCGGATGGGTTCGGTTCTGTGTCCCCGGATGGGGTCGGTTCTGTGTTCCCGGATGGGGTCGGTTCTGTGTCTCCGGATGGGGTCGGCTCTGTGTCCCCGGATGGGGTCGGCTCTGTGTCCCCGGATGGGGTCGGTTCTGTGTCCCCGGATGGGGTCGGTTCTGTGTCGCCGGATGGGGTCGGTTCTGTGTTCCCGGATGGGGTCGGCTCTGTGTCCCCGGATGGGGTCGGTTCTGTGTCCCCGGATGGGGTCGGTTCTGTGTCCCCGGATGGGGTCGGTTCTGTGTCCCCGGATGGGGTCGGCTCTGTGTCCCCGGATGGGGTCGGCTCTGTGTCCCCGGATGGGGTCGGTTCTGTGTCCCCGGATGGGGTCGGCTCTGTGTTTCCGGATGGGGTCGGTTCTGTGTTCCCGGATGGGGTCGGTTCTGTGTTCCCGGATGGGGTCGGCTCTGTGTCCCCGGATGGGGTCGGCTCTCTGTCCCCGGATGGGGTCCTTTCTGTGTCCCCGGATGGGGTCGGTTCTGTGTTCCCGGATGGGGTCAGTTCTGTGTCCCCGGATTGGGTCGGTTCTGTGTCCCCGGATGGGGTTGGTTCTGTGTCCCCGGATGGGGTCGCCCTCGTGTCCCCCGGAGACGGTCGGCCTCGTGTCCCCGATGGGGTCGGATATGTGTCCCTGGATGGGGGCGGCTCTGTGTCGCCGGATGGGGTCGGCTCTGTGTCCCCGGATGGGGTCGGCTCTGTGTCCCCGGATGGGGTCGGCTCTGTGTCCCCGGATGGGGTCGGTTCTGTGTCGTCGGATGGGGTCGGTTCTGTGTCCCCGGATGGGGTCGGTTCTGTGTCACCGGATGGGGTTGGATCTGTGTTCCCGGATGGGGTCGGCTCTGTGTCCCCGGATGGGGTTGGTTCTGTGTCCCCGGATGGGGTCTGTTCTGTGTTCCCGGATGAGGTCAGCTCTGTGTCACCGGATGGGGTCGGCTCTGTGTCCCCGGATGGGGTCGGCTCTGTGTTCCCGGATGGGGTCGGCTCTGTGTCCCCGGATGGGGTCGGCTCTGTGTCCCCGGATGGGGTCGGTTTTGTGTCCCCGGATGGGGTCGGCTCTGTGTCCCCGGATGGGGTCGGTTCTGTGTTCCCGGATGTGGTCGGCTCTGTGTCCCCGGATGGGGTCGGCTCTGTGTTCCCGGATGGGGTCGGCTCTGTGTTCCCGGATGGGGTCGGCTCTGTGTTCCCGGATGGGGTCGGCTCTGTGTCCCCGGATGGGGTCGGCTCTGTGTTCCCGGATGGGTTCGGTTCTGTGTCCCCGGATGGGGTCGGTTCTGTGTTCCCGGATGGGGTCGGTTCTGTGTCTCCGGATGGGGTCGGCTCTGTGTCCCCGGATGGGGTCGGCTCTGTGTCCCCGGATGGGGTCGGTTCTGTGTCCCCGGATGGGGTCGGTTCTGTGTCGCCGGATGGGGTCGGTTCTGTGTTCCCGGATGGGGTCGGCTCTGTGTCCCCGGATGGGGTCGGTTCTGTGTCCCCGGATGGGGTCGGTTCTGTGTCCCCGGATGGGGTCGGTTCTGTGTCCCCGGATGGGGTCGGCTCTGTGTCCCCGGATGGGGTCGGCTCTGTGTCCCCGGATGGGGTCGGTTCTGTGTCCCCGGATGGGGTCGGTTCTGTGTCCCCGGATGGGGTCGGTTCTGTGTCCCCGGATGGGGTTGGTTCTGTGTTCCCGGATGGGGTCGGCTCTGTGTCCCCGGATGGGGTTGGTTCTGTGTCCCCGGATGGGGTCTGTTCTGTGTTCCCGGATGAGGTCAGCTCTGTGTCACCGGATGGGGTCGGCTCTGTGTCCCCGGATGGGGTCGGCTCTGTGTTCCCGGATGGGGTCGGCTCTGTGTCCCCGGATGGGGTCGGCTCTGTGTCCCCGGATGGGGTCGGCTCTGTGTCCCCGGATGGGGTCGGCTCTGTGTTCCCGGATGGGGTCGGCTCTTTGTTCCCGGATGGGGTCGGCTCTGTGTCCCCGGATGGGGTCGGCTCTGTGTCCCCGGATGGGGTCGGTTCTGTGTCCCCGGATGGGGTCGGCTCTGTGTTTCCGGATGGGGTCGGTTCTGTGTTCCCGGATGGGGTCGGTTCTGTGTTCCCGGATGGGGTCGGCTCTGTGTCCCCGGATGGGGTCGGCTCTCTGTCCCCGGATGGGGTCCTTTCTGTGTCCCCGGATGGGGTCGGTTCTGTGTTCCCGGATGGGGTCAGTTCTGTGTCCCCGGATTGGGTCGGTTCTGTGTCCCCGGATGGGGTTGGTTCTGTGTCCCCGGATGGGGTCGCCCTCGTGTCCCCCGGAGACGGTCGGCCTCGTGTCCCCGATGGGGTCGGATATGTGTCCCTGGATGGGGGCGGCTCTGTGTCGCCGGATGGGGTCGGCTCTGTGTCCCCGGATGGGGTCGGCTCTGTGTCCCCGGATGGGGTCGGCTCTGTGTCCCCGGATGGGGTCGGTTCTGTGTCGTCGGATGGGGTCGGTTCTGTGTCCCCGGATGGGGTCGGTTCTGTGTCACCGGATGGGGTTGGATCTGTGTTCCCGGATGGGGTCGGCTCTGTGTCCCCGGATGGGGTTGGTTCTGTGTCCCCGGATGGGGTCTGTTCTGTGTTCCCGGATGAGGTCAGCTCTGTGTCACCGGATGGGGTCGGCTCTGTGTCCCCGGATGGGGTCGGCTCTGTGTTCCCGGATGGGGTCGGCTCTGTGTCCCCGGATGGGGTCGGCTCTGTGTCCCCGGATGGGGTCGGTTTTGTGTCCCCGGATGGGGTCGGCTCTGTGTTCCTGGATTGGGTCGGCTTTGTGTTCCCGGATGGGGTCGGTTCTGTGTCCCCGGATGGGGTCGGTTCTGTGTCCCCGGATTGGGTCGGTTCTGTGTTCCCGGATGGGGTCGGTTCTGTGTCCCCGGATGGGGTCGGTTTTGTGTCCCCGGATGGGGTCGGCTCTGTGTCCCCGGATGGGGTCGGTTCTGTGTTCCCGGATGTGGTCGGCTCTGTGTCCCCGGATGGGGTCGGCTCTGTGTTCCCGGATGGGGTCGGCTCTGTGTTCCCGGATGGGGTCGGCTCTGTGTTCCCGGATGGGGTCGGCTCTGTGTCCCCGGATGGGGTCGGCTCTGTGTTCCCGGATGGGTTCGGTTCTGTGTCCCCGGATGGGGTCGGTTCTGTGTTCCCGGATGGGGTCGGTTCTGTGTCTCCGGATGGGGTCGGCTCTGTGTCCCCGGATGGGGTCGGCTCTGTGTCCCCGGATGGGGTCGGTTCTGTGTCCCCGGATGGGGTCGGTTCTGTGTCGCCGGATGGGGTCGGTTCTGTGTTCCCGGATGGGGTCGGCTCTGTGTCCCCGGATGGGGTCGGTTCTGTGTCCCCGGATGGGGTCGGTTCTGTGTCCCCGGATGGGGTCGGTTCTGTGTCCCCGGATGGGGTCGGCTCTGTGTCCCCGGATGGGGTCGGCTCTGTGTCCCCGGATGGGGTCGGTTCTGTGTCCCCGGATGGGGTCGGTTCTGTGTCCCCGGATGGGGTCGGTTCTGTGTCCCCGGATGGGGTTGGTTCTGTGTTCCCGGATGGGGTCGGCTCTGTGTCCCCGGATGGGGTTGGTTCTGTGTCCCCGGATGGGGTCTGTTCTGTGTTCCCGGATGAGGTCAGCTCTGTGTCACCGGATGGGGTCGGCTCTGTGTCCCCGGATGGGGTCGGCTCTGTGTTCCCGGATGGGGTCGGCTCTGTGTCCCCGGATGGGGTCGGCTCTGTGTCCCCGGATGGGGTCGGCTCTGTGTCCCCGGATGGGGTCGGCTCTGTGTTCCCGGATGGGGTCGGCTCTTTGTTCCCGGATGGGGTCGGCTCTGTGTCCCCGGATGGGGTCGGCTCTGTGTCCCCGGATGGGGTCGGTTCTGTGTTCCCGGATGGGGTCGGTTCTGTGTTCCCGGATGGGGTCGGCTCTGTGTCCCCGGATGGGGTCGGTTCTGTGTCCCCGGATGGGGTCGGCTCTGTGTTTCCGGATGGGGTCGGTTCTGTGTTCCCGGATGGGGTCGGTTCTGTGTTCCCGGATGGGGTCGGCTCTGTGTCCCCGGATGGGGTCGGCTCTCTGTCCCCGGATGGGGTCCTTTCTGTGTCCCCGGATGGGGTCGGTTCTGTGTTCCCGGATGGGGTCAGTTCTGTGTCCCCGGATTGGGTCGGTTCTGTGTCCCCGGATGGGGTTGGTTCTGTGTCCCCGGATGGGGTCGCCCTCGTGTCCCCCGGAGACGGTCGGCCTCGTGTCCCCGATGGGGTCGGATATGTGTCCCTGGATGGGGGCGGCTCTGTGTCGCCGGATGGGGTCGGCTCTGTGTCCCCGGATGGGGTCGGCTCTGTGTCCCCGGATGGGGTCGGCTCTGTGTCCCCGGATGGGGTCGGTTCTGTGTCGTCGGATGGGGTCGGTTCTGTGTCCCCGGATGGGGTCGGTTCTGTGTCACCGGATGGGGTTGGATCTGTGTTCCCGGATGGGGTCGGCTCTGTGTCCCCGGATGGGGTTGGTTCTGTGTCCCCGGATGGGGTCTGTTCTGTGTTCCCGGATGAGGTCAGCTCTGTGTCACCGGATGGGGTCGGCTCTGTGTCCCCGGATGGGGTCGGCTCTGTGTTCCCGGATGGGGTCGGCTCTGTGTCCCCGGATGGGGTCGGCTCTGTGTCCCCGGATGGGGTCGGTTTTGTGTCCCCGGATGGGGTCGGCTCTGTGTCCCCGGATGGGGTCGGTTCTGTGTTCCCGGATGTGGTCGGCTCTGTGTCCCCGGATGGGGTCGGCTCTGTGTTCCCGGATGGGGTCGGCTCTGTGTTCCCGGATGGGGTCGGCTCTGTGTTCCCGGATGGGGTCGGCTCTGTGTCCCCGGATGGGGTCGGCTCTGTGTTCCCGGATGGGTTCGGTTCTGTGTCCCCGGATGGGGTCGGTTCTGTGTTCCCGGATGGGGTCGGTTCTGTGTCTCCGGATGGGGTCGGCTCTGTGTCCCCGGATGGGGTCGGCTCTGTGTCCCCGGATGGGGTCGGTTCTGTGTCCCCGGATGGGGTCGGTTCTGTGTCGCCGGATGGGGTCGGTTCTGTGTTCCCGGATGGGGTCGGCTCTGTGTCCCCGGATGGGGTCGGTTCTGTGTCCCCGGATGGGGTCGGTTCTGTGTCCCCGGATGGGGTCGGTTCTGTGTCCCCGGATGGGGTCGGCTCTGTGTCCCCGGATGGGGTCGGCTCTGTGTCCCCGGATGGGGTCGGTTCTGTGTCCCCGGATGGGGTCGGTTCTGTGTCCCCGGATGGGGTCGGTTCTGTGTCCCCGGATGGGGTTGGTTCTGTGTTCCCGGATGGGGTCGGCTCTGTGTCCCCGGATGGGGTTGGTTCTGTGTCCCCGGATGGGGTCTGTTCTGTGTTCCCGGATGAGGTCAGCTCTGTGTCACCGGATGGGGTCGGCTCTGTGTCCCCGGATGGGGTCGGCTCTGTGTTCCCGGATGGGGTCGGCTCTGTGTCCCCGGATGGGGTCGGCTCTGTGTCCCCGGATGGGGTCGGCTCTGTGTCCCCGGATGGGGTCGGCTCTGTGTTCCCGGATGGGGTCGGCTCTTTGTTCCCGGATGGGGTCGGCTCTGTGTCCCCGGATGGGGTCGGCTCTGTGTCCCCGGATGGGGTCGGTTCTGTGTTCCCGGATGGGGTCGGTTCTGTGTTCCCGGATGGGGTCGGCTCTGTGTCCCCGGATGGGGTCGGTTCTGTGTCCCCGGATGGGGTCGGCTCTGTGTTTCCGGATGGGGTCGGTCTGTGTTCCCGGATGGGGTCGGTTCTGTGTTCCCGGATGGGGTCGGCTCTGTGTCCCCGGATGGGGTCGGCTCTCTGTCCCCGGATGGGGTCCTTTCTGTGTCCCCGGATGGGGTCGGTTCTGTGTTCCCGGATGGGGTCAGTTCTGTGTCCCCGGATTGGGTCGGTTCTGTGTCCCCGGATGGGGTTGGTTCTGTGTCCCCGGATGGGGTCGCCCTCGTGTCCCCCGAGACGGTCGGCCTCGTGTCCCCGATGGGGTCGGATATGTGTCCCTGGATGGGGGCGGCTCTGTGTCGCCGGATGGGGTCGGCTCTGTGTCCCCGGATGGGGTCGGCTCTGTGTCCCCGGATGGGGTCGGCTCTGTGTCCCCGGATGGGGTCGGTTCTGTGTCGTCGGATGGGGTCGGTTCTGTGTCCCCGGATGGGGTCGGTTCTGTGTCACCGGATGGGGTTGGATCTGTGTTCCCGGATGGGGTCGGCTCTGTGTCCCCGGATGGGGTTGGTTCTGTGTCCCCGGATGGGGTCTGTTCTGTGTTCCCGGATGAGGTCAGCTCTGTGTCACCGGATGGGGTCGGCTCTGTGTCCCCGGATGGGGTCGGCTCTGTGTTCCCGGATGGGGTCGGCTCTGTGTCCCCGGATGGGGTCGGCTCTGTGTCCCCGTATGGAGTCGGCTCTGTGTTCCCGGATGGGGTCGGCTCTTTGTTCCCGGATGGGGTCGGCTCTGTGTCCCCGGATGGGGTCGGTTCTGTGTCCCCGGATGGGGTCGGTTCTGTGTCCCCGGATGGGGTCGGTTCTGTGTCCCCGGATGGGGTCGGCTCTGTGTCCCCGGATGGGGTCGGCTCTGTGTCCCCGGATGGGGTCGGTTCTGTGTCCCCGGATGGGGTCGGTTCTGTGTCCCCGGATGGGGTCGGTTCTGTGTCCCCGGATGGGGTTGGTTCTGTGTTCCCGGATGGGGTCGGCTCTGTGTCCCCGGATGGGGTTGGTTCTGTGTCCCCGGATGGGGTCTGTTCTGTGTTCCCGGATGAGGTCAGCTCTGTGTCACCGGATGGGGTCGGCTCTGTGTCCCCGGATGGGGTCGGCTCTGTGTTCCCGGATGGGGTCGGCTCTGTGTCCCCGGATGGGGTCGGCTCTGTGTCCCCGGATGGGGTCGGCTCTGTGTCCCCGGATGGGGTCGGCTCTGTGTTCCCGGATGGGGTCGGCTCTTTGTTCCCGGATGGGGTCGGCTCTGTGTCCCCGGATGGGGTCGGCTCTGTGTCCCCGGATGGGGTCGGTTCTGTGTTCCCGGATGGGGTCGGTTCTGTGTTCCCGGATGGGGTCGGCTCTGTGTCCCCGGATGGGGTCGGTTCTGTGTCCCCGGATGGGGTCGGCTCTGTGTTTCCGGATGGGGTCGGTTCTGTGTTCCCGGATGGGGTCGGTTCTGTGTTCCCGGATGGGGTCGGCTCTGTGTCCCCGGATGGGGTCGGCTCTCTGTCCCCGGATGGGGTCCTTTCTGTGTCCCCGGATGGGGTCGGTTCTGTGTTCCCGGATGGGGTCAGTTCTGTGTCCCCGGATTGGGTCGGTTCTGTGTCCCCGGATGGGGTTGGTTCTGTGTCCCCGGATGGGGTCGCCCTCGTGTCCCCCGGAGACGGTCGGCCTCGTGTCCCCGATGGGGTCGGATATGTGTCCCTGGATGGGGGCGGCTCTGTGTCGCCGGATGGGGTCGGCTCTGTGTCCCCGGATGGGGTCGGCTCTGTGTCCCCGGATGGGGTCGGCTCTGTGTCCCCGGATGGGGTCGGTTCTGTGTCGTCGGATGGGGTCGGTTCTGTGTCCCCGGATGGGGTCGGTTCTGTGTCACCGGATGGGGTTGGATCTGTGTTCCCGGATGGGGTCGGCTCTGTGTCCCCGGATGGGGTTGGTTCTGTGTCCCCGGATGGGGTCTGTTCTGTGTTCCCGGATGAGGTCAGCTCTGTGTCACCGGATGGGGTCGGCTCTGTGTCCCCGGATGGGGTCGGCTCTGTGTTCCCGGATGGGGTCGGCTCTGTGTCCCCGGATGGGGTCGGCTCTGTGTCCCCGTATGGAGTCGGCTCTGTGTTCCCGGATGGGGTCGGCTCTTTGTTCCCGGATGGGGTCGGCTCTGTGTCCCCGGATGGGGTCGGTTCTGTGTCCCCGGATGGGGTCGGCTCTGTGTCGCCGGATGGGGTCGGCTCTGTGTCCCCGGATGGGGTCGGTTCTGTGTTCCCGGATGGGGTCGGCTCTGTGTCGCCGGATGGGGTCGGCTCTGTGTCCCCGGATGGGGTCGTCTCTGTGTCCCCGGATGGGGTCGGCTCTGTGTCCCCGGATGGGGTCGGTTCTGTGTCCCCGGATGGGGTCGGCTCTGTGTTCCTGGATTGGGTCGGCTTTGTGTTCCCGGATGGGGTCGGTTCTGTGTCCCCGGATGGGGTCGGTTCTGTGTCCCCGGATTGGGTCGGTTCTGTGTTCCCGGATGGGGTCGGTTCTGTGTCCCCGGATGGGGTCGGTTTTGTGTCCCCGGATGGGGTCGGCTCTGTGTCCCCGGATGGGGTCGGTTCTGTGTTCCCGGATGTGGTCGGCTCTGTGTCCCCGGATGGGGTCGGCTCTGTGTTCCCGGATGGGGTCGGCTCTGTGTTCCCGGATGGGGTCGGCTCTGTGTTCCCGGATGGGGTCGGCTCTGTGTCCCCGGATGGGGTCGGCTCTGTGTTCCCGGATGGGTTCGGTTTCTGTGTCCCCGGATGGGGTCGGTTCTGTGTTCCCGGATGGGGTCGGTTCTGTGTCTCCGGATGGGGTCGGCTCTGTGTCCCCGGATGGGGTCGGCTCTGTGTCCCCCGGATGGGGTCGGTTCTGTGTTCCTGGATGGGGTCGGTTCTGTGTCGCCGGATGGGGTCGGTTCTGTGTTCCCGGATGGGGTCGGCTCTGTGTCCCCGGATGGGGTCGGTTCTGTGTCCCCGGATGGGGTCGGTTCTGTGTCCCCGGATGGGGTCGGTTCTGTGTCCCCGGATGGGGTCGGCTCTGTGTCCCCGGATGGGGTCGGCTCTGTGTCCCCGGATGGGGTCGGTTCTGTGTCCCCGGATGGGGTCGGTTCTGTGTCCCCGGATGGGGTCGGTTCTGTGTCCCCGGATGGGGTTGGTTCTGTGTTCCCGGATGGGGTCGGCTCTGTGTCCCCGGATGGGGTTGGTTCTGTGTCCCCGGATGGGGTCTGTTCTGTGTTCCCGGATGAGGTCAGCTCTGTGTCACCGGATGGGGTCGGCTCTGTGTCCCCGGATGGGGTCGGCTCTGTGTTCCCGGATGGGGTCGGCTCTGTGTCCCCGGATGGGGTCGGCTCTGTGTCCCCGGATGGGGTCGGCTCTGTGTCCCCGGATGGGGTCGGCTCTGTGTTCCCGGATGGGGTCGGCTCTTTGTTCCCGGATGGGGTCGGCTCTGTGTCCCCGGATGGGGTCGGCTCTGTGTCCCCGGATGGGGTCGGTTCTGTGTTCCCGGATGGGGTCGGTTCTGTGTTCCCGGATGGGGTCGGCTCTGTGTCCCCGGATGGGGTCGGTTCTGTGTCCCCGGATGGGGTCGGCTCTGTGTTTCCGGATGGGGTCGGTTCTGTGTTCCCGGATGGGGTCGGTTCTGTGTTCCCGGATGGGGTCGGCTCTGTGTCCCCGGATGGGGTCGGCTCTCTGTCCCCGGATGGGGTCCTTTCTGTGTCCCCGGATGGGGTCGGTTCTGTGTTCCCGGATGGGGTCAGTTCTGTGTCCCCGGATTGGGTCGGTTCTGTGTCCCCGGATGGGGTTGGTTCTGTGTCCCCGGATGGGGTCGCCCTCGTGTCCCCCGGAGACGGTCGGCCTCGTGTCCCCGATGGGGTCGGATATGTGTCCCTGGATGGGGGCGGCTCTGTGTCGCCGGATGGGGTCGGCTCTGTGTCCCCGGATGGGGTCGGCTCTGTGTCCCCGGATGGGGTCGGCTCTGTGTCCCCGGATGGGGTCGGTTCTGTGTCGTCGGATGGGGTCGGTTCTGTGTCCCCGGATGGGGTCGGTTCTGTGTCACCGGATGGGGTTGGATCTGTGTTCCCGGATGGGGTCGGCTCTGTGTCCCCGGATGGGGTTGGTTCTGTGTCCCCGGATGGGGTCTGTTCTGTGTTCCCGGATGAGGTCAGCTCTGTGTCACCGGATGGGGTCGGCTCTGTGTCCCCGGATGGGGTCGGCTCTGTGTTCCCGGATGGGGTCGGCTCTGTGTCCCCGGATGGGGTCGGCTCTGTGTCCCCGGATGGGGTCGGCTCTGTGTTCCCGGATGGGGTCGGCTCTTTGTTCCCGGATGGGGTCGGCTCTGTGTCCCCGGATGGGGTCGGCTCTGTGTCCCCGGATGGGGTCGGTTCTGTGTTCCCGGATGGGGTCGGCTCTGTGTTCCCGGATGGGGTCGGCTCTGTGTCCCCGGATGGGGTCGGTTCTGTGTTCCCGGATGGGGTCGGTTCTGTGTCCCCGGATGGGGTCGGCTCTGTGTTTCCGGATGGGGTCGGTTCTGTGTTCCCGGATGGGGTCGGTTCTGTGTCCCCGGATGGGATCGGCTCTCTGTCCCCGGATGGGGTCCTTTCTGTGTCCCCGGATGGGGTCGGTTCTGTGTTCCCGGATGGGGTCAGTTCTGTTTCCCCGGATGGGGTCGGTTCTGTGTCCCCGGATGGGGTTGGTTCTGTGTCCCCGGATGGGGTCGCCCTCGTGTCCCCCGGAGACGGTCGGCCTCGTGTCCCCGATGAGGTCGGATATGTGTCCCTGGATGGGGGCGGCTCTGTGTCGCGGATGGGGTCGGCTCTGTGTCCCCGGATGGGGTCGGCTCTGTGTCCCCGGATGGGGTCGGCTCTGTGTCCCCGGATGGGGTCGGCTCTGTGTTCCCGGATGGGGTCGGTTCTGTGTTCCCGGATGGGGTCGGCTCTGTGTCCCCGGATGGGGTCGGTTCTGTGTCCCCGGATGGGGTCGGTTCTGTGTTCCCGGATGGGGTCGGTTCTGTGTTCCCGGATGGGGTCGGTTCTGTGTCCCCGGATGGGGTCGGCTCTGTGTCCCCGGATGGGGTCGGTTCTGTGTTCCCGGATGGGGTCGGTTCTGTGTCCCTGGATGGGGTCGGCTCTGTGTCCCCGGATGGGGTCGGCTCTGTGTCCCCGGATGGGGTCGGCTCTGTGTCCCCGGATGGGGGCGGCTCTGTGTCCCCGAATGGGGTCGGCTCTGACTCACCGGTGTCCCTACTTGTTCTTACAGTAATGGACCGGCTGCGATAGACGAATGCTGCAGCTGGTTCCGGAAGAGGCTGGAGGAGCTGAACGCTGAGAAACAGCGACAGACAAACTTCCATCAGGAGCAGGTGCAGTGCGGGGGGGGGGGGAGGGCAGTGCGTTACAGGCGGAGAGGCGGCCAAGCAATGCAACGCGATACAACACCGGGGGGTCGGCACCGCAACAGGCGGGGGGGGGCACAGCAACAGGCGGGGGGGGCACAGCAACAGGCGGGGGGGGCACAGCAACAGGCGGGGGGGCAAAGCAACAGGCGGGGGGGGGCACTGCAACAGGCGGGGGGGGCACAGCAACAGGCGGGGGGCACATAACAGGCAGGGGGGCACAGCAATATGCGGGGGGGGCACAGCAACAGGCGGGGGGGCACAGCAACAGGCGGGGGGCCACAGCAACAGGCGGGGGGGGCACAGCAACAGGCGGGGGGGGGCACAGCGACAGGCGGGGGGGGCACAGCAACAGGCGGGGGGGGGCACAGCAACAGGCGGGGGGGGCACAGCAACAGGCGGGGGGGCACAGCAATAGGCAGGGGGGGGGGCGGCACAGCAACAGGCGGCGGGGCGATACAGCAACGCGTGAGGCGACACAGTAACGCGCGGAGTGACACAGTAACGCGCAGGGCGATACAGTAACACATACTCTTGTTTTCAGGCAGTGAACTGTGTTCTGGGAAACGTTCTGTATGAACGGCTGGCGGGTCACGGCCCAAAGCTCGGCCCCATTACGAGGAAAGACCCCATAGTCACCAGGTAGTGTTTCTGCGTCATGTCACCCGCCCCCTTCCATCCGCCCCGCCCCCTTCCTCCACCCGCCCCGCCCCCTTCCTCCACCCGCCCCGCCCCCTTCCTCCACCCGCCCTGCCCCCTTCCTCCACCCGCCCCGCCCCCTTCCTCCACCCGCCCCGCCCCCTTCCTCCACCCGCCCCGCCCCCTTCCTCCACCCGCCCCGCCCCCTTCCTCCACCCGCCCCGCCCCCTTCCTCCACCCGCCCCGCCCCCTTCCTCCACCCGCCCCGCCCCCTTCCTCCACCCGCCCCGCCCCCTTCCTCCACCCGCCCCGCCCCCTTCCTCCACCCGCCCCCCGCCCCCTTCCTCCACCCGCCCCCGCCCCCTTCCTCCACCCGCCCCGCCCCCTTCCTCCACCCGCCCCGTCCCCTTCCTCCACCCGCCCCGTCCCCTTCCTCCACCCGCCCCGTCCCCTTCCTCCACCCGCCCCGTCCCCCTTCCTCCACCCGCCCCGCCCCCTTCCTCCACCCGCCCCGCCCCCTTCCTCCACCCGCCCCGTCCCCTTCCTCCACCCGCCCCGTCCCCTTCCTCCACCCGCCCCGTCCCCTTCCTCCACCCGCCCCGTCCCCTTCCTCCACCCGCCCCGTCCCCTTCCTCCACCCGCCCCGCCCCCTTCCTCCACCCGCCCCGCCCCCTTCCTCCACCCGCCCCGCCCCCTTCCTCCACCCGCCCCGCCCCCTTCCTCCACCCGCCCCGCCCCCTTCCTCCACCCGCCCCGCCCCCTTCCTCCACCCGCCCCGCCCCCTTCCTCCACCCGCCCCGCCCCCTTCCTCCACCCGCCCCGCCCCCTTCCTCCACCCGCCCCGCCCCCTTCCTCCACCCGCCCCGCCCCCTTCCTCCACCCGCCCCGCCCCCTTCCTCCACCCGCCCCGCCCCCTTCCTCCACCCGCCCCGCCCCCTTCCTCCACCCGCCCCCTTCCTCCACCCGCCCCGCCCCCTTCCTCCACCCGCCCCGCCCCCTTCCTCCACCCGCCCCGCCCCCTTCCTCCACCCGCCCCCTTCCTCCACCCGCCCCGCCTCCTTCCTCCACCCGCCCCGCCCCCTTCCTCCACCCGCCCCGCCCCCTTCCTCCACCCGCCCCCTTCCTCCACCCGCCCCGCCCCCTTCCTCCACCCGCCCCGCCCCCTTCCTCCACTCGCGCCGCCCCCTTCCTCCACTCGCGCCTTCTCTCCCCATCTCTCACGTACTCGCGCCTTCTCTCTCCCTCTCTCACGTACTCGCGCCTTCTCTCTCCCTCTCTCACGTACTCGCGGCTTCTCTCTCCCTCTCTCACGTACTCGCGGCTTCTCTCTCCCTCTCTCACTTACCCGCGCCTTCTCTCTCCCACTCTCACTTACCCGCGGCTTCTCTCTCCCACTCCCACTTACCCGCGCCTTCTCTCTCCCACTCTCACTTACCCGCGCCTTCTCTCTCCCACTCTCACTTACCCGCGCCTTCTCTCTCCCACTCTCACTTACCGGCGCCTTCTCTCTCCCACTCTCACTTACCCACGCCTTCTCTCTCCCACTCTCACTTACCCGCGCCTTCTCTCTCCCACTGCCACTTACCGGCGCCTTCTCTCTCCCTCTCTCACTTACCCGCACCTTCTCTCTCCCACTCTCACTTACCCGCGCCTTCTCTCTCCCACTCTCACGTACCCGTGGCTTCTCTCTCCCTCTCTCTCACTTACCCGCGCCTTCTCTCTCCCTCTCTCACTTACCCACGCCTTCTCTCTCCCACTCTCACTTACCCACGCCTTCTCTCTCCCTCTCTCCCTCTCTCACTTACCCGCGGCTTCTCTCTCCCTCTCTCACTTACCCACGCCTTCTCTCTCCCTCTCTCACTTACCCGCGCCTTCTCTCTCCCTCTCTCACGTACCCGCGGCTTCTCTCTCCCTCTCTCACTTACCCGCGCCTTCTCTCTCCCACTCTCACTTACCCGCGCCTTCTCTCTCCCACTCTCACTTACCCAAGCCTTCTCTCTCCCTCTCTCTCCCTCTCTCACTTACCCGCGGCTTTCTCTCTCCCTCTCTCACTTACCCACGCCTTCCCTCTCCCTATCTCCCTCTCTCACTTACCTGCGGCTTCTCTCTCCCACTCTCACGTACCCCGCTTTCTCTCTCCCTCTCTCACTTACCCGCGCCTTCTCTCTCCCTCTCTCACTTACCCACGCCTTCTCTCTCCCTCTCTCACTTACCCATGACTTCTCTCTCCCTCTCTCCCTCTCTCACTTACCCGCGCCTTCTCTCTCCCACTCTCACTTACCCGCGCCTTCTCTCTCCCACTCCCACTTACCGGCGCCTTCTCTCTCCCTCTCTCCCTCTCTCACTTACCCGCGGCTTCTCTCTCCCTCTCTCACTTACCCACGCCTTCTCTCTCCCTCTCTCACTTACCCACGCCTTCTCTCTCCCTCTCTCACGTACCCGCGGCTTCTCTCACCCTCTCTCACTTACCCACGCCTTCCCTCTCCCTCTCTCCCTCTCTCACTTACCCGCGGCTTCTCTCTCCCACTCTCACGTACCCCGCTTTCTCTCTCCCTCTCTCACTTACCCGCGCCTTCTCTCTCCCTCTCTCACTTACCCACGCCTTCTCTCTCCCTCTCTCACTTACCCATGCCTTCTCTCTCCCTCTCTCCCTCTCTCACTTACCCGCGCCTTCTCTCTCCCACTCTCACTTACCCGCGCCTTCTCTCTCCCACTCCCACTTACCGGCGCCTTCTCTCTCCCCCTCTCACGTACCCGCGCCTTCTCTCTCCCACTATCACTTACCCGCGCCTTCTCTCTCCCACTCTCACTTACCCACGCCTTCTCTCTCCCACTCTCACTTACCCACGCCTTCTCTCTCCCTCTCTCACGTACCCGCGGCTTCTCTCTCCCTCTCTCTCACTTACCCGCGCCTTCTCTCTCCCTCTCTCACTTACCCACGCCTTCTCTCTCCCACTCTCACTTACCCACGCCTTCTCTCTCCCTCTCTCACTTACCCGCGGCTTCTCTCTCCCTCTCTCACTTACCCGCGCCTTCTCTCTCCCACTCTCACTTACCCGCGCCTTCTCTCTCCCACTCTCACTTACCCACGCCTTCTCTCTCCCTCTCTCCCTCTCTCACTTACCCGCGGCTTCTCTCTCCCTCTCTCACTTACCCACGCCTTCCCTCTCCCTCTCTCCCTCTCTCACTTACCCGCGGCTTCTCTCTCCCACTCTCACGTACCCCACTTTCTCTCTCCCTCTCTCACTTACCCGCGCCTTCTCTCTCCCTCTCTCACTTACCCACGCCTTCTCTCTCCCTCTTACTTACCCATGCCTTCTCTCTCCCTCTCTCCCTCTCTCACTTACCCGCGCCTTCTCTCTCCCACTCCCACTTACCCGCGCCTTCTCTCTCCCACTCTCACTTACCCACGCCTTCTCTCTCCCTCTCTCACTTACCCGCGCCTTCTCTCTCCCTCTCTCACTTACCCGCGCCTTCTCTCTCCCACTCCCACTTACCCACGCCTTCCCTCTCTCACTTACCCGCGCCTTCTCTCTCCCACTCTCACTTACCCGCGCCTTCTCTCTCCCACTCTCACTTACCCACGCCTTCTCTCTCCCTCTCTCCCTCTCTCACTTACCCACGGCTTCTCTCTCCCTCTCTCACTTACACGCGCCTTCTCTCTCCCACTCTCACTTACCCGCGTCTTCTCTCTCCCACTCTCACTTACCCACGCCTTCTCTCTCCCTCTCTAACTTACCTGCGGCTTCTCTCTCCCACTCTCACTTACCCACGCCTTCTCTCTCCCTCTCTCCCTCTCTCACTCACCCGCGGCTTCTCTCTCCCACTGTCACGTACCCGCGCCTTCTCTCTCCCTCTCTCACTTACCCGCGCCTTCTCTCTCCCTCTCTCACTTACCCACGCCTTCTCTCTCCCTCTCTCACTCTCTCCCTCTCTCACTTACCCGCGCCTTCTCTCTCCCACTCCCACTTACCCGCGCCTTCTCTCTCCCACTCTCACTTACCCGCGCCTTCTCTCTCCCACTCTCACTTACCCGCACCTTCTCTCTCCCACTTACCCACGCCTTCTCTCTCCCTCTCTCACTTACCCGCACCTTCTCTCTCCCACTCTCACTTACCCGCGCCTTCTCTCTCCCACTCTCACTTAACCGCGCCTTCTCTCTCCCACTCCCACTTACCCACGCCTTCTCTCTCCCTCTCTCACTTATCCGCACCTTCTCTCTCCCACTCTCACTTACCCGCGCCTTCTCTCTCCCTCTCTCACTTACCCGCGCCTTCTCTCTCCCACTCTCACTTACCCGCACCTTCTCTCTTCCACTTACCCACGCCTTCTCTCTCCCTCTCTCACTTACCCGCACCTTCTCTCTCCCACTCTCACTTACCCGCGCCTTCTCTCTCCCACTCTCACTTAACCGCGCCTTCTCTCTCCCACTCCCACTTACCCACGCCTTCTCTCTCCCTCTCTCACTTACCCGCACCTTCTCTCTCCCACTCTCACTTACCCGCGCCTTCTCTCTCCCACTCTCACTTACCCGCACCTTCTCTCTTCCACTTACCCACGCCTTCTCTCTCCCTCTCTCACTTACCCGCACCTTCTCTCTCCCACTCTCACTTACCCGCGCCTTCTCTCTCTCCCACTCTCACTTAACCGCGCCTTCTCTCTCCCACTCCCACTTACCCACGCCTTCTCTCTCCCTCTCTCACTTACCCGCACCTTCTCTCTCCCACTCTCACTTACCCGCGCCTTCTCTCTCCCACTCTCACTTACCCGTGCCTTCTCTCTCCCACTCTCACTTACCCGTGCCTTCTCTCTCCCACTCTCACTTACCCGCGCCTTCTCTCTCCCACTCTCACTTACCCGCGCCTTCTCTCTCCCACTCCCACTTACCCGTGCCTTCTCTCTCCCACTCTCACTTACCCGCGCCTTCTCTCTCCCACTCCCACTTACCGGCGCCTTCTCTCTCCCACTCTCACTTACCCACGCCTTCTCTCTCCCACTCTCACTTACCCGCGCCTTCTCTCTCCCACTCCCACTTACCGGCGCCTTCTCTCTCCCTCTCTCACTTACCCGCACCTTCTCTCTCCCACTCTCACTTACCCGCGCCTTCTCTCTCCCACTCTCACTTACCCGCGGCTTCTCTCTCCCACTCCCACTTACCCGCGCCTTCTCTCTCCCACTCTCACTTACCCGTACCTTCTCTCTCCCTCTCTCACTTACCCGCGCCTTCTCTCTCCCTCTCTCACTTACCCACGCCTTCTCTCTCCCACTCTCACTTACCCGCGCCTTCTCTCTCCCTCTCTCACTTACCCGCGCCTTCTCTCTCCCTCTCTCACTTACCCACGCCTTCTCTCTCCCACTCTCACTTACCCACGCCTTCTCTCTCCCTCTCTTACTTACCCGCGCCTTCTCTCTCCCACTCTCACTTACCCGCGCCTTCTCTCTCCCACTCTCACTTACCCGCGGCTTCTCTCTCCCACTCCCACTTACCCGCGCCTTCTCTCTCCCACTCTCACTTACCCACGCCTTCTCTCTCCCACTCTCACTTTCCCGCGCCTTCTCTCTCCCACTCTCACTTACCCGCGCCTTCTCTCTCCCACTCTCCCTTACCCGCGCCTTCTCTCTCCCTCTCTCCCTCTTTCACTTACCCGCGGCTTCTCTCTCCCTCTCTCCCTCTCTCACTTTCCCGCGCCTTCTCTCTCCCTCTCTCACTTACCCGCGCCTTCTCTCTCCCACTCTCACTTACCCGCGCCTTCTCTCTCCCACTCTCACTTACCCACGCCTTCTCTCTCCCTCTCTCACTTACCCACACCTTCTCTCTCCCTCTCTCACGTACTCGCGCCTTCTCTCCCCATCTCTCAACGTACTCGCGCCTTCTCTCTCCCTCTCTCACGTACTCGCGCCTTCTCTCTCCCTCTCTCACGTACTCGCGGCTTCTCTCTCCCTCTCTCACGTACTCGCGGCTTCTCTCTCCCTCTCTCACTTACCCGCGCCTTCTCTCTCCCTCTCCCACTTACCCGCACCTTCTCTCCCCATCTCTCACTTACCCGCGCCTTCTCTCTCCCTCTCTCACTTACCCGCGCCTTCTCTCTCCCACTCTCACTTACCCGCGCCTTCTCTCTCCCACTCTCACTTACCCGCGCCTTCTCTCTCCCACTCTCACTTACCCGCGCCTTCTCTCTCCCACTCTCACTTACCCGCGCCTTCTCTCTCCCTCTCTCCCTCTCTCACTTACCCGCGGCTTCTCTCTCCCTCTCTCCCTGTCTCACTTACCCGCGCCTTCTCTCTCCCTCTCTCACTTACCCGCGCCTTCTCTCTCCCTCTCTCTCACTTACCCGCGCCTTCTCTCTCCCTCTCTCTCACTTACCCGCGCCTTCTCTCTCCCTCTCTCTCACATACCCGCTCCTTCTCTCTCCCTCTCTCACTTACCCACGCCTTCTCTCTCCCACTCTCACTTAACCACGCCTTCTCTCTCCCTCTCTCCCTGTCTCACTTACCCGCGGCTTCTCTCTCCCACTCTCACTTAACCACGCCTTCTCTCTCCCTCTCTCCCTCTCTCACTTACCCGCGGCTTCTCTCTCCCTCTCTCACTTACCCACGCCTTCCCTCTCCCTGTCTCCCTCTCTCACTTACCCGCGCCTTCTCTCTCCCACTCTCACGTACCCCGCTTTCTCTCTCCCTCTCTCACTTACCCGCGCCTTCTCTCTCCCTCTCTCACTTACCCACGCCTTCTCTCTCCCTCTCTCACTTACCCATGCCTTCTCTCTCCCTCTCTCCCTCTCTCACTTACCCGCGCCTTCTCTCTCCCACTCTCACTTACCCGCGCCTTCTCTCTCCCACTCCCACTTACCGGCGCCTTCTCTCTCCCTCTCTCCCTCTCTCACTTACCCGCGGCTTCTCTCTCCCTCTCTCACTTACCCACGCCTTCTCTCTCCCTCTCTCACTTACCCACGCCTTCTCTCTCCCTCTCTCACGTACCCGCGGCTTCTCTCTCCCTCTCTCACTTACCCACGCCTTCCCTCTCCCTCTCTCCCTCTCTCACTTACCTGCGGCTTCTCTCTCCCACTCTCACGTACCCCGCTTTCTCTCTCCCTCTCTCACTTACCCGCGCCTTCTCTCTCCCTCTCTCACTTACCCACGCCTTCTCTCTCCCTCTCTCCCTCTCTCACTTACCCGCGGCTTCTCTCTCCCTCTCTCACTTACCCACGCCTTCTCTCTCCCTCTCTCACTTACCCGCGCCTTCTCTCTCCCTCTCTCACGTACCCGCGGCTTCTCTCTCCCTCTCTCACTTACCCGCGCCTTCTCTCTCCCACTCTCACTTACCCGCGCCTTCTCTCTCCCACTCTCACTTACCCAAGCCTTCTCTCTCCCTCTCTCCCTCTCTCACTTACCCGCGGCTTCTCTCTCCCTCTCTCACTTACCCACGCCTTCCCTCTCCCTATCTCCCTCTCTCACTTACCTGCGGCTTCTCTCTCCCACTCTCACGTACCCCGCTTTCTCTCTCCCTCTCTCACTTACCCGCGCCTTCTCTCTCCCTCTCTCACTTACCCACGCCTTCTCTCTCCCTCTCTCACTTACCCATGACTTCTCTCTCCCTCTCTCCCTCTCTCACTTACCCGCGCCTTCTCTCTCCCACTCTCACTTACCCGCGCCTTCTCTCTCCCACTCCCACTTACCGGCGCCTTCTCTCTCCCTCTCTCCCTCTCTCACTTACCCGCGGCTTCTCTCTCCCTCTCTCACTTACCCACGCCTTCTCTCTCCCTCTCTCACTTACCCACGCCTTCTCTCTCCCTCTCTCACGTACCCGCGGCTTCTCTCACCCTCTCTCACTTACCCACGCCTTCCCTCTCCCTCTCTCCCTCTCTCACTTACCCGCGGCTTCTCTCTCCCACTCTCACGTACCCCGCTTTCTCTCTCCCTCTCTCACTTACCCGCGCCTTCTCTCTCCCTCTCTCACTTACCCACGCCTTCTCTCTCCCTCTCTCACTTACCCATGCCTTCTCTCTCCCTCTCTCCCTCTCTCACTTACCCGCGCCTTCTCTCTCCCACTCTCACTTACCCGCGCCTTCTCTCTCCCACTCCCACTTACCGGCGCCTTCTCTCTCCCCCTCTCACGTACCCGCGCCTTCTCTCTCCCACTATCACTTACCCGCGCCTTCTCTCTCCCACTCTCACTTACCCACGCCTTCTCTCTCCCACTCTCACTTACCCACGCCTTCTCTCTCCCTCTCTCACGTACCCGCGGCTTCTCTCTCCCTCTCTCTCACTTACCCGCGCCTTCTCTCTCCCTCTCTCACTTACCCACGCCTTCTCTCTCCCACTCTCACTTACCCACGCCTTCTCTCTCCCTCTCTCACTTACCCGCGGCTTCTCTCTCCCTCTCTCACTTACCCGCGCCTTCTCTCTCCCACTCTCACTTACCCGCGCCTTCTCTCTCCCACTCTCACTTACCCACGCCTTCTCTCTCCCTCTCTCCCTCTCTCACTTACCCGCGGCTTCTCTCTCCCTCTCTCACTTACCCACGCCTTCCCTCTCCCTCTCTCCCTCTCTCACTTACCCGCGGCTTCTCTCTCCCACTCTCACGTACCCCACTTTCTCTCTCCCTCTCTCACTTACCCGCGCCTTCTCTCTCCCTCTCTCACTTACCCACGCCTTCTCTCTCCCTCTTACTTACCCATGCCTTCTCTCTCCCTCTCTCCCTCTCTCACTTACCCGCGCCTTCTCTCTCCCACTCCCACTTACCCGCGCCTTCTCTCTCCCACTCTCACTTACCCACGCCTTCTCTCTCCCTCTCTCACTTACCCGCGCCTTCTCTCTCCCTCTCTCACTTACCCGCGCCTTCTCTCTCCCACTCCCACTTACCCACGCCTTCCCTCTCTCACTTACCCGCGCCTTCTCTCTCCCACTCTCACTTACCCACGCCTTCTCTCTCCCACTCTCACTTACCCACGCCTTCTCTCTCCCTCTCTCCCTCTCTCACTTACCCACGGCTTCTCTCTCCCTCTCTCACTTACACGCGCCTTCTCTCTCCCACTCTCACTTACCCGCGTCTTCTCTCTCCCACTCTCACTTACCCACGCCTTCTCTCTCCCTCTCTAACTTACCTGCGGCTTCTCTCTCCCACTCTCACTTACCCACGCCTTCTCTCTCCCTCTCTCCCTCTCTCACTCACCCGCGGCTTCTCTCTCCCACTGTCACGTACCCGCGCCTTCTCTCTCCCTCTCTCACTTACCCGCGCCTTCTCTCTCCCTCTCTCACTTACCCACGCCTTCTCTCTCCCTCTCTCACTCTCTCCCTCTCTCACTTACCCGCGCCTTCTCTCTCCCACTCCCACTTACCCGCGCCTTCTCTCTCCCACTCTCACTTACCCGCGCCTTCTCTCTCCCACTCTCACTTACCCGCACCTTCTCTCTCCCACTTACCCACGCCTTCTCTCTCCCTCTCTCACTTACCCGCACCTTCTCTCTCCCACTCTCACTTACCCGCGCCTTCTCTCTCCCACTCTCACTTAACCGCGCCTTCTCTCTCCCACTCCCACTTACCCACGCCTTCTCTCTCCCTCTCTCACTTATCCGCACCTTCTCTCTCCCACTCTCACTTACCCGCGCCTTCTCTCTCCCTCTCTCACTTACCCGCGCCTTCTCTCTCCCACTCTCACTTACCCGCACCTTCTCTCTTCCACTTACCCACGCCTTCTCTCTCCCTCTCTCACTTACCCGCACCTTCTCTCTCCCACTCTCACTTACCCGCGCCTTCTCTCTCCCACTCTCACTTACCCGCACCTTCTCTCTCCCACTCTCACTTACCCACGCCTTCTCTCTCCCACTCTCACTTACCCGCACCTTCTCTCTTCCACTTACCCACGCCTTCTCTCTCCCTCTCTCACTTACCCGCACCTTCTCTCTCCCACTCTCACTTACCCGCGCCTTCTCTCTCTCCCACTCTCACTTAACCGCGCCTTCTCTCTCCCACTCCCACTTACCCACGCCTTCTCTCTCCCTCTCTCACTTACCCGCACCTTCTCTCTCCCACTCTCACTTACCCGCGCCTTCTCTCTCCCACTCTCACTTACCCGTGCCTTCTCTCTCCCACTCTCACTTACCCGTGCCTTCTCTCTCCCACTCTCACTTACCCGCGCCTTCTCTCTCCCACTCTCACTTACCCGCGCCTTCTCTCTCCCACTCCCACTTACCCGTGCCTTCTCTCTCCCACTCTCACTTACCCGCGCCTTCTCTCTCCCACTCCCACTTACCGGCGCCTTCTCTCTCCCACTCTCACTTACCCACGCCTTCTCTCTCCCACTCTCACTTACCCGCGCCTTCTCTCTCCCACTCCCACTTACCGGCGCCTTCTCTCTCCCTCTCTCACTTACCCGCACCTTCTCTCTCCCACTCTCACTTACCCGCGCCTTCTCTCTCCCACTCTCACTTACCCGCGGCTTCTCTCTCCCACTCCCACTTACCCGCGCCTTCTCTCTCCCACTCTCACTTACCCGTACCTTCTCTCTCCCTCTCTCACTTACCCGCGCCTTCTCTCTCCCTCTCTCACTTACCCACGCCTTCTCTCTCCCACTCTCACTTACCCGCGCCTTCTCTCTCCCTCTCTCACTTACCCGCGCCTTCTCTCTCCCTCTCTCACTTACCCACGCCTTCTCTCTCCCACTCTCACTTACCCACGCCTTCTCTCTCCCTCTCTTACTTACCCGCGCCTTCTCTCTCCCACTCTCACTTACCCGCGCCTTCTCTCTCCCACTCTCACTTACCCGCGGCTTCTCTCTCCCACTCCCACTTACCCGCGCCTTCTCTCTCCCACTCTCACTTACCCACGCCTTCTCTCTCCCACTCTCACTTTCCCGCGCCTTCTCTCTCCCACTCTCACTTACCCGCGCCTTCTCTCTCCCACTCTCCCTTACCCGCGCCTTCTCTCTCCCTCTCTCCCTCTTTCACTTACCCGCGGCTTCTCTCTCCCTCTCTCCCTCTCTCACTTTCCCGCGCCTTCTCTCTCCCTCTCTCACTTACCCGCGCCTTCTCTCTCCCACTCTCACTTACCCGCGCCTTCTCTCTCCCACTCTCACTTACCCACGCCTTCTCTCTCCCTCTCTCACTTACCCACACCTTCTCTCTCCCTCTCTCACGTACTCGCGCCTTCTCTCCCCATCTCTCAACGTACTCGCGCCTTCTCTCTCCCTCTCTCACGTACTCGCGCCTTCTCTCTCCCTCTCTCACGTACTCGCGGCTTCTCTCTCCCTCTCTCACGTACTCGCGGCTTCTCTCTCCCTCTCTCACTTACCCGCGCCTTCTCTCTCCCTCTCCCACTTACCCGCACCTTCTCTCCCCATCTCTCACTTACCCGCGCCTTCTCTCTCCCTCTCTCACTTACCCGCGCCTTCTCTCTCCCACTCTCACTTACCCGCGCCTTCTCTCTCCCACTCTCACTTACCCGCGCCTTCTCTCTCCCACTCTCACTTACCCGCGCCTTCTCTCTCCCACTCTCACTTACCCGCGCCTTCTCTCTCCCTCTCTCCCTCTCTCACTTACCCGCGGCTTCTCTCTCCCTCTCTCCCTGTCTCACTTACCCGCGCCTTCTCTCTCCCTCTCTCACTTACCCGCGCCTTCTCTCTCCCTCTCTCTCACTTACCCGCGCCTTCTCTCTCCCTCTCTCTCACTTACCCGCGCCTTCTCTCTCCCTCTCTCTCACATACCCGCTCCTTCTCTCTCCCTCTCTCACTTACCCACGCCTTCTCTCTCCCACTCTCACTTAACCACGCCTTCTCTCTCCCTCTCTCCCTGTCTCACTTACCCGCGGCTTCTCTCTCCCACTCTCACTTAACCACGCCTTCTCTCTCCCTCTCTCCCTCTCTCACTTACCCGCGGCTTCTCTCTCCCTCTCTCACTTACCCACGCCTTCCCTCTCCCTGTCTCCCTCTCTCACTTACCCGCGCCTTCTCTCTCCCACTCTCACGTACCCCGCTTTCTCTCTCCCTCTCTCACTTACCCGCGCCTTCTCTCTCCCTCTCTCACTTACCCACGCCTTCTCTCTCCCTCTCTCACTTACCCATGCCTTCTCTCTCCCTCTCTCCCTCTCTCACTTACCCGCGCCTTCTCTCTCCCACTCTCACTTACCCGCGCCTTCTCTCTCCCACTCCCACTTACCGGCGCCTTCTCTCTCCCTCTCTCCCTCTCTCACTTACCCGCGGCTTCTCTCTCCCTCTCTCACTTACCCACGCCTTCTCTCTCCCTCTCTCACTTACCCACGCCTTCTCTCTCCCTCTCTCACGTACCCGCGGCTTCTCTCTCCCTCTCTCACTTACCCACGCCTTCCCTCTCCCTCTCTCCCTCTCTCACTTACCTGCGGCTTCTCTCTCCCACTCTCACGTACCCCGCTTTCTCTCTCCCTCTCTCACTTACCCGCGCCTTCTCTCTCCCTCTCTCACTTACCCACGCCTTCTCTCTCCCTCTCTCCCTCTCTCACTTACCCGCGCCTTCTCTCTCCCACTCTCACTTACCCGCGCCTTCTCTCTCCCACTCCCACTTACCGGCGCCTTCTCTCTCCCCCTCTCACGTACCCGCGCCTTCTCTCTCCCACTCTCACTTACCCGCGCCTTCTCTCTCACACTCTCACTTACCCGCGCCTTCTCTCTCCCACTCCCACTTACCCGCGCCTTCTCTCTCCCACTCTCACTTACCCGCGCCTTCTCTCTCCCACTCTCACTTACCCACGCCTTCTCTCTCCCTCTCTCCCTCTCTCACTTACCCGCGGCTTCTCTCTCCCTCTCTCACTTACCCACGCCTTCTCTCTCCCTCTCTCACTTACCCACGCCTTCTCTCTCCCTCTCTCACGTACCCACGGCTTCTCTCTCCCTCTCTCTCACTTACCCGCGCCTTCTCTCTCCCTCTCTCACTTACCCACGCCTTCTCTCTCCCACTCTCACTTACCCACGCCTTCTCTCTCCCTCTCTCCCTCTCTCACTTACCCGCGGCTTCTCTCTCCCTCTCTCACTTACCCACGCCTTCTCTCTCCCTCTCTCACTTACCCACGCCTTCTCTCTCCCTCTCTCACGTACCCACGGCTTCTCTCTCCCTCTCTCACTTACCCGCGCCTTCTCTCTCCCACTCTCACTTACCCGCGCCTTCTCTCTCCCACTCTCACTTACCCACGCCTTCTCTCTCCCACTCTCACTTACCCGCGCCTTCTCTCTCCCACTCCCACTTACCGGCGCCTTCTCTCTCCCACTCTCACTTACCCGCGCCTTCTCTCTCCCACTCTCACTTACCCGCGCCTTCTCTCTCCCACTCCCACTACCCGCGCCTTCTCTCTCCCACTCTCACTTACCCGCGCCTTCTCTCTCCCACTCTCACTTTCCCGCGCCTTCTCTCTCCCACTCTCACTTTCCCGCGCCTTCTCTCTCCCACTCTCATTTACCCGCGCCTTCTCTCTCCCTCTCTCCCTCTTTCACTTACCCGCGGCTTCTCTCTCCCTCTCTCCTTCTCTCACTTTCCCGCGCCTTCTCTCTCCCTCTCTCACTTACCCGCGCCTTCTCTCTCCCACTCCCACTTACCCACGCCTTCTCTCTCCCTCTCTCACTTACCCGCACCTTCTCTCTCCCACTCTCACTTACCCGCGCCTTCTCTCTCCCACTCTCACTTACCCGTGCCTTCTCTCTCCCACTCTCACTTACCCGTGCCTTCTCTCTCCCACTCTCACTTACCCGCGCCTTCTCTCTCCCACTCTCACTTACCCGCGCCTTCTCTCTCCCACTCCCACTTACCCGTGCCTTCTCTCTCCCACTCTCACTTACCCGCGCCTTCTCTCTCCCACTCCCACTTACCGGCGCCTTCTCTCTCCCACTCTCACTTACCCACGCCTTCTCTCTCCCACTCTCACTTACCCGCGCCTTCTCTCTCCCACTCCCACTTACCGGCGCCTTCTCTCTCCCTCTCTCACTTACCCGCACCTTCTCTCTCCCACTCTCACTTACCTGCGCCTTCTCTCTCCCACTCTCACTTACCCGCGGCTTCTCTCTCCCACTCCCACTTACCCGCGCCTTCTCTCTCCCACTCTCACTTACCCGTACCTTCTCTCTCCCTCTCTCACTTACCCGCGCCTTCTCTCTCCCTCTCTCACTTACCCGCGCCTTCTCTCTCCCTCTCTCACTTACCCACGCCTTCTCTCTCCCACTCTCACTTACCCGCGCCTTCTCTCTCCCTCTCTCACTTACCCACGCCTTCTCTCTCCCACTCTCACTTACCCACGCCTTCTCTCTCCCTCTCTTACTTACCCGCGCCTTCTCTCTCCCACTCTCACTTACCCGCGCCTTCTCTCTCCCACTCTCACTTACCCGCGGCTTCTCTCTCCCACTCCCACTTACCCGCGCCTTCTCTCTCCCACTCTCACTTACCCACGCCTTCTCTCTCCCACTCTCACTTTCCCGCGCCTTCTCTCTCCCACTCTCACTTACCCGCGCCTTCTCTCTCCCACTCTCCCTTACCCGCGCCTTCTCTCTCCCTCTCTCCCTCTTTCACTTACCCGCGGCTTCTCTCTCCCTCTCTCCCTCTCTCACTTTCCCGCGCCTTCTCTCTCCCTCTCTCACTTACCCGCGCCTTCTCTCTCCCACTCTCACTTACCCGCGCCTTCTCTCTCCCACTCTCACTTACCCACGCCTTCTCTCTCCCTCTCTCACTTACCCACACCTTCTCTCTCCCTCTCTCACGTACTCGCGCCTTCTCTCCCCATCTCTCACGTACTCGCGCCTTCTCTCTCCCTCTCTCACGTACTCGCGCCTTCTCTCTCCCACTCTCACTTACCCACGCCTTCTCTCTCCCACTCTCACTTTCCCGCGCCTTCTCTCTCCCACTCTCACTTACCCGCGCCTTCTCTCTCCCACTCTCCCTTACCCGCGCCTTCTCTCTCCCTCTCTCCCTCTTTCACTTACCCGCGGCTTCTCTCTCCCTCTCTCCCTCTCCCACTTACCCGTGCCTTCTCTCTCCCACTCTCACTTACCCGCGCCTTCTCTCTCCCACTCCCACTTACCGGCGCCTTCTCTCTCCCACTCTCACTTACCCACGCCTTCTCTCTCCCACTCTCACTTACCCGCGCCTTCTCTCTCCCACTCCCACTTACCGGCGCCTTCTCTCTCCCTCTCTCACTTACCCGCACCTTCTCTCTCCCACTCTCACTTACCCGCGCCTTCTCTCTCCCACTCTCACTTACCCGCGGCTTCTCTCTCCCACTCCCACTTACCCGCGCCTTCTCTCTCCCACTCTCACTTACCCGTACCTTCTCTCTCCCTCTCTCACTTACCCGCGCCTTCTCTCTCCCTCTCTCACTTACCCGCGCCTTCTCTCTCCCTCTCTCACTTACCCACGCCTTCTCTCTCCCACTCTCACTTACCCGCGCCTTCTCTCTCCCTCTCTCACTTACCCACGCCTTCTCTCTCCCACTCTCACTTACCCACGCCTTCTCTCTCCCTCTCTTACTTACCCGCGCCTTCTCTCTCCCACTCTCACTTACCCGCGCCTTCTCTCTCCCACTCTCACTTACCCGCGGCTTCTCTCTCCCACTCCCACTTACCCGCGCCTTCTCTCTCCCACTCTCACTTACCCACGCCTTCTCTCTCCCACTCTCACTTTCCCGCGCCTTCTCTCTCCCACTCTCACTTACCCGCGCCTTCTCTCTCCCACTCTCCCTTACCCGCGCCTTCTCTCTCCCTCTCTCCCTCTTTCACTTACCCGCGGCTTCTCTCTCCCTCTCTCCCTCTCTCACTTTCCCGCGCCTTCTCTCTCCCTCTCTCACTTACCCGCGCCTTCTCTCTCCCACTCTCACTTACCCGCGCCTTCTCTCTCCCACTCTCACTTACCCACGCCTTCTCTCTCCCTCTCTCACTTACCCACACCTTCTCTCTCCCTCTCTCACGTACTCGCGCCTTCTCTCCCCATCTCTCACGTACTCGCGCCTTCTCTCTCCCTCTCTCACGTACTCGCGCCTTCTCTCTCCCTCTCTCACGTACTCGCGGCTTCTCTCTCCCTCTCTCACGTACTCGCGGCTTCTCTCTCCCTCTCTCACTTACCCGCGCCTTCTCTCTCCCTCTCCCACTTACCCGCACCTTCTCTCCCCATCTCTCACTTACCCGCGCCTTCTCTCTCCCTCTCTCACTTACCCGCGCCTTCTCTCTCCCACTCTCACTTACCCGCGCCTTCTCTCTCCCACTCTCACTTACCCGCGCCTTCTCTCTCCCACTCTCACTTACCCGCGCCTTCTCTCTCCCACTCTCACTTACCCGCGCCTTCTCTCTCCCTCTCTCCCTCTCTCACTTACCCGCGGCTTCTCTCTCCCTCTCTCCCTGTCTCACTTACCCGCGCCTTCTCTCTCCCTCTCTCACTTACCCGCGCCTTCTCTCTCCCTCTCTCTCACTTACCCGCGCCTTCTCTCTCCCTCTCTCTCACTTACCCGCGCCTTCTCTCTCCCTCTCTCTCACATACCCGCTCCTTCTCTCTCCCTCTCTCACTTACCCACGCCTTCTCTCTCCCACTCTCACTTAACCACGCCTTCTCTCTCCCTCTCTCCCTGTCTCACTTACCCGCGGCTTCTCTCTCCCACTCTCACTTAACCACGCCTTCTCTCTCCCTCTCTCCCTCTCTCACTTACCCGCGGCTTCTCTCTCCCTCTCTCACTTACCCACGCCTTCCCTCTCCCTATCTCCCTCTCTCACTTACCCGCGCCTTCTCTCTCCCACTCTCACGTACCCCGCTTTCTCTCTCCCTCTCTCACTTACCCGCGCCTTCTCTCTCCCTCTCTCACTTACCCACGCCTTCTCTCTCCCTCTCTCACTTACCCATGCCTTCTCTCTCCCTCTCTCCCTCTCTCACTTACCCGCGCCTTCTCTCTCCCACTCTCACTTACCCGCGCCTTCTCTCTCCCACTCCCACTTACCGGCGCCTTCTCTCTCCCTCTCTCCCTCTCTCACTTACCCGCGGCTTCTCTCTCCCTCTCTCACTTACCCACGCCTTCTCTCTCCCTCTCTCACTTACCCACGCCTTCTCTCTCCCTCTCTCACGTACCCGCGGCTTCTCTCTCCCTCTCTCACTTACCCACGCCTTCCCTCTCCCTCTCTCCCTCTCTCACTTACCTGCGGCTTCTCTCTCCCACTCTCACGTACCCCGCTTTCTCTCTCCCTCTCTCACTTACCCGCGCCTTCTCTCTCCCTCTCTCACTTACCCGCGGCTTCTCTCTCCCTCTCTCCCTCTCTCACTTTCCCGCGCCTTCTCTCTCCCTCTCTCACTTACCCGCGCCTTCTCTCTCCCACTCTCACTTACCCGCGCCTTCTCTCTCCCACTCTCACTTACCCACGCCTTCTCTCTCCCTCTCTCACTTACCCACACCTTCTCTCTCCCTCTCTCACTTACCCGCGCCTTCTCTCTCCCACTCTCACTTACCCGTGCATTCTCTCTCCCTCTCTCACACCTTCTCTCTCCCTCTCTCACGTACCCGCGCCTTCTCTCTCCCTCTCTCACGTACTCGCGCCTTCTCTCTCCCTCTCTCACGTACTCGCGCCTTCTCTCTCCCTCTCTCACGTACTCGCGGCTTCTCTCTCCCTCTCTCACGTACTCGCGGCTTCTCTCTCCCTCTCTCACTTACCCGCGCCTTCTCTCTCCCTCTCCCACTTACCCGCACCTTCTCTCCCCATCTCTCACTTACCCGCGCCTTCTCTCTCCCACTCTCACTTACCCGCGCCTTCTCTCTCCCACTCTCACTTACCCGCGCCTTCTCTCTCCCTCTCTCCCTCTCTCACTTACCCGCGGCTTCTCTCTCCCTCTCTCCCTGTCTCACTTACCCGCGCCTTCTCTCTCCCTCTCTCACTTACCCGCGGCTTCTCTCTCCCTCTCTCACTTACCCGCGCCTTCTCTCTCCCTCTCTCACGTACCCGCGCCTTCTCTCTCCCTCTCTCACTTACCCGCGCCTTCTCTCTCCCACTCTCACTTAACCACGCCTTCTCTCTCCCTCTCTCCCTCTCTCACTTACCCGCGGCTTCTCTCTCCCTCTCTCACTTACCCACGCCTTCCCTCTCCCTATCTCCCTCTCTCACTTACCCGCGGCTTCTCTCTCCCACTCTCACGTACCCCGCTTTCTCTCTCCCTCTCTCACTTACCCATGCCTTCTCTCTCCCTCTCTCCCTCTCTCACTTACCCGCGCCTTCTCTCTCCCACTCTCACTTACCCGCGCCTTCTCTCTCCCACTCCCACTTACCGGCGCCTTCTCTCTCCCTCTCTCCCTCTCTCACTTACCCGCGGCTTCTCTCTCCCTCTCTCACTTACCCACGCCTTCTCTCTCCCTCTCTCACTTACCCACGCCTTCTCTCTCCCTCTCTCACGTACCCGCGGCTTCTCTCTCCCTCTCTCACTTACCCACGCCTTCCCTCTCCCTCTCTCACTTACCCGCGGCTTCTCTCTCCCACTCTCACGTACCCCGCTTTCTCTCTCCCTCTCTCACTTACCCGCGCCTTCTCTCTCCCTCTCTCACTTACCCACGCCTTCTCTCTCCCTCTCTCACTTACCCACGCCTTCTCTCTCCCTCTCTCACGTACCCGCGCCTTCTCTCTCCCTCTCTCCCTCTCTCACTTACCCGCGCCTTCTCTCTCCCACTCTCACTTACCCGCGCCTTCTCTCTCCCACTCCCACTTACCGGCGCCTTCTCTCTCCCCCTCTCACGTACCCGCGCCTTCTCTCTCCCACTATCACTTACCCGCGCCTTCTCTCTCCCACTCTCACTTACCCACGCCTTCTCTCTCCCACTCTCACTTACCCACGCCTTCTCTCTCCCACTCTCACTTACCCACGCCTTCTCTCTCCCACTCTCACTTACCCACGCCTTCTCTCTCCCTCTCTCCCTCTCTCACTTACCCGCGGCTTCTCTCTCCCTCTCTCACTTACCCACGCCTTCTCTCTCCCTCTCTCACTTACCCACGCCTTCTCTCTCCCTCTCTCACGTACCCACGGCTTCTCTCTCCCTCTCTCACTTACCCGCGCCTTCTCTCTCCCACTCTCACTTACCCACGCCTTCTCTCTCCCTCTCTCCCTCTCTCACTTACCCGCGGCTTCTCTCTCCCTCTCTCACTTACCCACGCCTTCCCTCTCCCTCTCTCCCTCTCTCACTTACCCGCGGCTTCTCTCTCCCACTCTCACGTACCCCACTTTCTCTCTCCCTCTCTCACTTACCCGCGCCTTCTCTCTCCCTCTCTCACTTACCCACGCCTTCTCTCTCCCTCTTACCCATGCCTTCTCTCTCCCTCTCTCCCTCTCTCACTTACCCGCGCCTTCTCTCTCCCACTCCCACTTACCCGCGCCTTCTCTCTCCCACTCTCACTTACCCTCGCCTTCTCTCTCCCTCTCTCACTTACCCGCGCCTTCTCTCTCCCTCTCTCACTTACCCGCGCCTTCTCTCTCCCACTCCCACTTACCCACGCCTTCCCTCTCCCTCTCTCACTTACCCGCGCCTTCTCTCTCCCACTCTCACTTACCCGCGTCTTCTCTCTCCCACTCTCACTTACCCACGCCTTCTCTCTCCCTCTCTCCCTCTCTCACTTACCCACGGCTTCTCTCTCCCTCTCTCACTTACCCACGCCTTCTCTCTCCCACTCTCACTTACCCGCGCCTTCTCTCTCCCACTCTCACTTACCCGCGTCTTCTCTCTCCCACTCTCACTTACCCACGCCTTCTCTCTCCCTCTCTCCCTCTCTAACTTACCTGCGGCTTCTCTCTCCCACTCTCACTTACCCACGCCTTCTCTCTCCCTCTCTCCCTCTCTCACTCACCCGCGGCTTCTCTCTCCCACTGTCACGTACCCGCGCCTTCTCTCTCCCTCTCTCACTTACCCGCGCCTTCTCTCTCCCTCTCTCACTTACACACGCCTTCTCTCTCCCTCTCTCACTCTCTCCCTCTCTCACTTACCCACGCCTTCTCTCTCCCACTCCCACTTACCCGCGCCTTCTCTCTCCCACTCTCACTTACCCGCGCCTTCTCTCTCCCTCTCTCACGTACCCACGGCTTCTCTCTCCCTCTCTCACTCTCTCCCTCTCTCACTTACCCGCGCCTTCTCTCTCCCACTCTCACTTACCCGCACCTTCTCTCTCCCACTTACCCACGCCTTCTCTCTCCCTCTCTCACTTACCCGCACCTTCTCTCTCCCACTCTCACTTACCCGCGCCTTCTCTCTCCCACTCTCACTTACCCGCACCTTCTCTCTCCCACTTACCCACGCCTTCTCTCTCCCTCTCTCACTTACCCGCACCTTCTCTCTCCCACTCTCACTTACCCGCGCCTTCTCTCTCCCTCTCTCACTTACCCGCGCCTTCTCTCTCCCACTCTCACTTACCCGCACCTTCTCTCTTCCACTTACCCACGCCTTCTCTCTCCCTCTCTCACTTACCCGCACCTTCTCTCTCCCACTCCCACTTACCCACGCCTTCTCTCTCCCACTCTCACTTAACCGCGCCTTCTCTCTCCCACTCCCACTTACCCACGCCTTATCTCTCCCACTCTCACTTACCCGCGCCTTCTCTCTCCCACTCTCACTTACCCGTGCCTTCTCTCTCCCACTCTCACTTACCCGTGCCTTCTCTCTCCCACTCTCACTTACCCGTGCCTTCTCTCTCCCACTCTCACTTACCCGTGCCTTCTCTCTCCCACTCTCACTTACCCGCGCCTTCTCTCTCCCACTCTCACTTACCCACGCCTTCTCTCTCCCACTCTCACTTACCCGCGCCTTCTCTCTCCCACTCTCACTTACCCGCGCCTTCTCTCTCCCACTCTCACTTACCCGCGGCTTCTCTCTCCCACTCCCACTTACCCGCGCCTTCTCTCTCCCACTCTCACTTACCCGTACCTTCTCTCTCCCTCTCTCACTTACCCGCGGCTTCTCTCTCCCTCTCTCTCACTTACCCGCGCCTTCTCTCTCCCTCTCTCACTTACCCACGCCTTCTCTCTCCCACTCTCACTTACCCGCGCCTTCTCTCTCCCACTCTCACTTACCCACGCCTTCTCTCTCCCACTCTCACTTACCCACGCCTTCTCTCTCCCACTCTCACTTACCCGCGCCTTCTCTCTCCCACTCCCACTTACCCGCGCCTTCTCTCTCCCACTCTCACTTACCCGCGCCTTCTCTCTCCCTCTCTCACGTACCCACGGCTTCTCTCTCCCTCTCTCACTCTCTCCCTCTCTCACTTACCCGCGCCTTCTCTCTCCCACTCTCACTTACCCGCACCTTCTCTCTCCCACTTACCCACGCCTTCTCTCTCCCTCTCTCACTTACCCGCACCTTCTCTCTCCCACTCTCACTTACCCGCGCCTTCTCTCTCCCACTCTCACTTAACCGCGCCTTCTCTCTCCCACTCCCACTTACCCACGCCTTCTCTCCCCCTCTCTCACTTATCCGCGCCTTCTCTCTCCCTCTCTCACTTATCCGCACCTTCTCTCTCCCACTCTCACTTACCCGCGCCTTCTCTCTCCCTCTCTCACTTACCCGTGCCTTCTCTCTCCCACTCTCACTTACCCGCTCCTTCTCTCTCCCACTCTCACTTACCCACGCCTTCTCTCTCCCACTCTCACTTAACCGCGCCTTATCTCTCCCACTCTCACTTACCCGCGGCTTCTCTCTCCCACTCCCACTTACCCGCGCCTTCTCTCTCCCACTCTCACTTACCCGTACCTTCTCTCTCCCTCTCTCACTTACCCGCGCCTTCTCTCTCCCTCTCTCACTTACCCACGCCTTCTCTCTCCCACTCTCACTTACCCGCGCCTTCTCTCTCCCACTCTCACTTACCCACGCCTTCTCTCTCCCACTCTCACTTACCCGCGCCTTCTCTCTCCCACTCTCACTTACCCGCGCCTTCTCTCTCCCACTCCCACTTACCGGCGCCTTCTCTCTCCCACTCTCACTTACCCGCGCCTTCTCTCTCCCACTCCCACTTACCCGCGCCTTCTCTCTCCCACTCTCACTTACCCGCACCTTCTCTCTTCCACTTACCCACGCCTTCTCTCTCCCTCTCTCACTTACCCGCACCTTCTCTCTCCCACTCCCACTTACCCACGCCTTCTCTCTCCCACTCTCACTTAACCGCGCCTTATCTCTCCCACTCTCACTTACCCGCGGCTTCTCTCTCCCACTCCCACTTACCCGCGCCTTCTCTCTCCCACTCTCACTTACCCGTACCTTCTCTCTCCCTCTCTCACTTACCCGCGCCTTCTCTCTCCCTCTCTCACTTACCCACGCCTTCTCTCTCCCACTCTCACTTACCCGCGCCTTCTCTCTCCCACTCTCACTTACCCACGCCTTCTCTCTCCCACTCTCACTTACCTGCGCCTTCTCTCTCCCACTCTCACTTACCCGCGCCTTCTCTCTCCCACTCCCACTTACCGGCGCCTTCTCTCTCCCACTCTCACTTACCCGCGCCTTCTCTCTCCCACTCCCACTTACCCGCGCCTTCTCTCTCCCACTCTCACTTACCCGCACCTTCTCTCTCCCACTCTCACTTTCCCGCGCCTTCTCTCTCCCACTCTCACTTACCCGCGCCTTCTCTCTCCCACTCTCCCTTACCCGCGCCTTCTCTCTCCCTCTCTCCCTCTTTCACTTACCCGCGGCTTCTCTCTCCCTCTCTCCCTCTCTCACTTTCCCGCGCCTTCTCTCTCCCTCTCTCACTTACCCGCGCCTTCTCTCTCCCACTCTCACTTACCCACGCCTTCTCTCTCCCTCTCTCACTTACCCACACCTTCTCTCTCCCTCTCTCACTTACCCTTGCCTTCTCTCTCCCACTCTCACTTACCCGTGCATTCTCTCTCCCTCTCTCACACCTTCTCTCTCCCTCTCTCACGTACCCGCGCCTTCTCTCTCCCTCTCTCACGTACTCGCGCCTTCTCTCTCCCTCTCTCACGTACTCGCGGCTTCTCTCTCCCTCTCTCACGTACTCGCGGCTTCTCTCTCCCTCTCTCACGTACTCGCGCCTTCTCTCTCCCTCTCTCACTTACCCGCGCCTTCTCTCTCCCTCTCCCACTTACCCGCACCTTCTCTCCCCATCTCTCACTTACCCGCGCCTTCTCTCTCCCTCTCTCACGTACCCACGGCTTCTCTCTCCCTCTCTCACTCTCTCCCTCTCTCACTTACCCGCGCCTTCTCTCTCCCACTCTCACTTACCCGCACCTTCTCTCTCCCACTTACCCACGCCTTCTCTCTCCCTCTCTCACTTACCCGCACCTTCTCTCTCCCACTCTCACTTACCCGCGCCTTCTCTCTCCCACTCTCACTTACCCGCACCTTCTCTCTCCCACTTACCCACGCCTTCTCTCTCCCTCTCTCACTTACCCGCACCTTCTCTCTCCCACTCTCACTTACCCGCGCCTTCTCTCTCCCTCTCTCACTTACCCGCGCCTTCTCTCTCCCACTCTCACTTACCCGCACCTTCTCTCTTCCACTTACCCACGCCTTCTCTCTCCCTCTCTCACTTACCCGCACCTTCTCTCTCCCACTCCCACTTACCCACGCCTTCTCTCTCCCACTCTCACTTAACCGCGCCTTCTCTCTCCCACTCCCACTTACCCACGCCTTATCTCTCCCACTCTCACTTACCCGCGCCTTCTCTCTCCCACTCTCACTTACCCGTGCCTTCTCTCTCCCACTCTCACTTACCCGTGCCTTCTCTCTCCCACTCTCACTTACCCGTGCCTTCTCTCTCCCACTCTCACTTACCCGTGCCTTCTCTCTCCCACTCTCACTTACCCGCGCCTTCTCTCTCCCACTCTCACTTACCCACGCCTTCTCTCTCCCACTCTCACTTACCCGCGCCTTCTCTCTCCCACTCTCACTTACCCGCGCCTTCTCTCTCCCACTCTCACTTACCCGCGGCTTCTCTCTCCCACTCCCACTTACCCGCGCCTTCTCTCTCCCACTCTCACTTACCCGTACCTTCTCTCTCCCTCTCTCACTTACCCGCGGCTTCTCTCTCCCTCTCTCTCACTTACCCGCGCCTTCTCTCTCCCTCTCTCACTTACCCACGCCTTCTCTCTCCCACTCTCACTTACCCGCGCCTTCTCTCTCCCACTCTCACTTACCCACGCCTTCTCTCTCCCACTCTCACTTACCCACGCCTTCTCTCTCCCACTCTCACTTACCCGCGCCTTCTCTCTCCCACTCCCACTTACCCGCGCCTTCTCTCTCCCACTCTCACTTACCCGCGCCTTCTCTCTCCCTCTCTCACGTACCCACGGCTTCTCTCTCCCTCTCTCACTCTCTCCCTCTCTCACTTACCCGCGCCTTCTCTCTCCCACTCTCACTTACCCGCACCTTCTCTCTCCCACTTACCCACGCCTTCTCTCTCCCTCTCTCACTTACCCGCACCTTCTCTCTCCCACTCTCACTTACCCGCGCCTTCTCTCTCCCACTCTCACTTAACCGCGCCTTCTCTCTCCCACTCCCACTTACCCACGCCTTCTCTCTCCCTCTCTCACTTATCCGCGCCTTCTCTCTCCCTCTCTCACTTATCCGCACCTTCTCTCTCCCACTCTCACTTACCCGCGCCTTCTCTCTCCCTCTCTCACTTACCCGTGCCTTCTCTCTCCCACTCTCACTTACCCGCTCCTTCTCTCTCCCACTCTCACTTACCCACGCCTTCTCTCTCCCACTCTCACTTAACCGCGCCTTATCTCTCCCACTCTCACTTACCCGCGGCTTCTCTCTCCCACTCCCACTTACCCGCGCCTTCTCTCTCCCACTCTCACTTACCCGTACCTTCTCTCTCCCTCTCTCACTTACCCGCGCCTTCTCTCTCCCTCTCTCACTTACCCACGCCTTCTCTCTCCCACTCTCACTTACCCGCGCCTTCTCTCTCCCACTCTCACTTACCCACGCCTTCTCTCTCCCACTCTCACTTACCCGCGCCTTCTCTCTCCCACTCTCACTTACCCGCGCCTTCTCTCTCCCACTCCCACTTACCGGCGCCTTCTCTCTCCCACTCTCACTTACCCGCGCCTTCTCTCTCCCACTCCCACTTACCCGCGCCTTCTCTCTCCCACTCTCACTTACCCGCACCTTCTCTCTTCCACTTACCCACGCCTTCTCTCTCCCTCTCTCACTTACCCGCACCTTCTCTCTCCCACTCCCACTTACCCACGCCTTCTCTCTCCCACTCTCACTTAACCGCGCCTTATCTCTCCCACTCTCACTTACCCGCGGCTTCTCTCTCCCACTCCCACTTACCCGCGCCTTCTCTCTCCCACTCTCACTTACCCGTACCTTCTCTCTCCCTCTCTCACTTACCCGCGCCTTCTCTCTCCCTCTCTCACTTACCCACGCCTTCTCTCTCCCACTCTCACTTACCCGCGCCTTCTCTCTCCCACTCTCACTTACCCACGCCTTCTCTCTCCCACTCTCACTTACCCGCGCCTTCTCTCTCCCACTCTCACTTACCCGCGCCTTCTCTCTCCCACTCCCACTTACCGGCGCCTTCTCTCTCCCACTCTCACTTACCCGCGCCTTCTCTCTCCCACTCCCACTTACCCGCGCCTTCTCTCTCCCACTCTCACTTACCCGCACCTTCTCTCTCCCACTCTCACTTTCCCGCGCCTTCTCTCTCCCACTCTCACTTACCCGCGCCTTCTCTCTCCCACTCTCCCTTACCCGCGCCTTCTCTCTCCCTCTCTCCCTCTTTCACTTACCCGCGGCTTCTCTCTCCCTCTCTCCCTCTCTCACTTTCCCGCGCCTTCTCTCTCCCTCTCTCACTTACCCGCGCCTTCTCTCTCCCACTCTCACTTACCCACGCCTTCTCTCTCCCTCTCTCACTTACCCACACCTTCTCTCTCCCTCTCTCACTTACCCTTGCCTTCTCTCTCCCACTCTCACTTACCCGTGCATTCTCTCTCCCTCTCTCACACCTTCTCTCTCCCTCTCTCACGTACCCGCGCCTTCTCTCTCCCTCTCTCACGTACTCGCGCCTTCTCTCCCCATCTCTCACTTACCCGCGCCTTCTCTCCCCATCTCTCACTTACCCGCGCCTTCTCTCTCCCTCTCTCACTTACCCGCGCCTTCTCTCTCCCACTCTCACTTACCCGCGCCTTCTCTCTCCCACTCTCACTTACCCGCGCCTTCTCTCTCCCACTCTCACTTACCCGCGCCTTCTCTCTCCCACTCTCACTTACCCGCGCCTTCTCTCTCCCTCTCTCCCTCTCTCACTTACCCGCGGCTTCTCTCTCCCTCTCTCACTTACCCGCGCCTTCTCTCTCCCTCTCTCACGTACCCGCGCCTTCTCTCTCCCTCTCTCACTTACCCGCGCCTTCTCTCTCCCTCTTTCTCACTTACCCGCGCCTTCTCTCTCCCTCTCTCTCACTTACCCGCGCCTTCTCTCTCCCTCTCTCTCACATACCCGCTCCTTCTCTCTCCCTCTCTCACTTACCCACGCCTTCTCTCTCCCACTCTCACTTACCCGCGCCTTCTCTCTCCCACTCTCACTTACCCACGCCTTCTCTCTCCCACTCTCACTTACCCACGCCTTCTCTCTCCCACTCTCACTTACCCGCGCCTTCTCTCTCCCACTCCCACTTACCCGCGCCTTCTCTCTCCCACTCTCACTTACCCGTGCCTTCTCTCTCCCTCTCTCACGTACCCACGGCTTCTCTCTCCCTCTCTCACTCTCTCCCTCTCTCACTTACCCGCGCCTTCTCTCTCCCACTCTCACTTACCCGCACCTTCTCTCTCCCACTTACCCACGCCTTCTATCTCCCTCTCTCACTTACCCGCACCTTCTCTCTCCCACTCTCACTTACCCGCGCCTTCTCTCTCCCACTCTCACTTAACCGCGCCTTCTCTCTCCCACTCCCACTTACCCACGCCTTCTCTCTCCCTCTCTCACTTATCCGCGCCTTCTCTCTCCCTCTCTCACTTATCCGCACCTTCTCTCTCCCACTCTCACTTACCCGCGCCTTCTCTCTCCCTCTCTCACTTACCCGTGCCTTCTCTCTCCCACTCTCACTTACCCGCTCCTTCTCTCTCCCACTCTCACTTACCCACGCCTTCTCTCTCCCACTCTCACTTAACCGCGCCTTATCTCTCCCACTCTCACTTACCCGCGGCTTCTCTCTCCCACTCCCACTTACCCGCGCCTTCTCTCTCCCACTCTCACTTACCCGTACCTTCTCTCTCCCTCTCTCACTTACCCGCGCCTTCTCTCTCCCTCTCTCACTTACCCACGCCTTCTCTCTCCCACTCTCACTTACCCGCGCCTTCTCTCTCCCACTCTCACTTACCCACGCCTTCTCTCTCCCACTCTCACTTACCCGCGCCTTCTCTCTCCCACTCTCACTTACCCGCGCCTTCTCTCTCCCACTCCCACTTACCGGCGCCTTCTCTCTCCCACTCTCACTTACCCGCGCCTTCTCTCTCCCACTCCCACTTACCCGCGCCTTCTCTCTCCCACTCTCACTTACCCGCACCTTCTCTCTTCCACTTACCCACGCCTTCTCTCTCCCTCTCTCACTTACCCGCACCTTCTCTCTCCCACTCCCACTTACCCACGCCTTCTCTCTCCCACTCTCACTTAACCGCGCCTTATCTCTCCCACTCTCACTTACCCGCGGCTTCTCTCTCCCACTCCCACTTACCCGCGCCTTCTCTCTCCCACTCTCACTTACCCGTACCTTCTCTCTCCCTCTCTCACTTACCCGCGCCTTCTCTCTCCCTCTCTCACTTACCCACGCCTTCTCTCTCCCACTCTCACTTACCCGCGCCTTCTCTCTCCCACTCTCACTTACCCACGCCTTCTCTCTCCCACTCTCACTTACCCGCGCCTTCTCTCTCCCACTCTCACTTACCCGCGCCTTCTCTCTCCCACTCCCACTTACCGGCGCCTTCTCTCTCCCACTCTCACTTACCCGCGCCTTCTCTCTCCCACTCCCACTTACCCGCGCCTTCTCTCTCCCACTCTCACTTACCCGCACCTTCTCTCTCCCACTCTCACTTTCCCGCGCCTTCTCTCTCCCACTCTCACTTACCCGCGCCTTCTCTCTCCCACTCTCCCTTACCCGCGCCTTCTCTCTCCCTCTCTCCCTCTTTCACTTACCCGCGGCTTCTCTCTCCCTCTCTCCCTCTCTCACTTTCCCGCGCCTTCTCTCTCCCTCTCTCACTTACCCGCGCCTTCTCTCTCCCACTCTCACTTACCCACGCCTTCTCTCTCCCTCTCTCACTTACCCACACCTTCTCTCTCCCTCTCTCACTTACCCTTGCCTTCTCTCTCCCACTCTCACTTACCCGTGCATTCTCTCTCCCTCTCTCACACCTTCTCTCTCCCTCTCTCACGTACCCGCGCCTTCTCTCTCCCTCTCTCACGTACTCGCGCCTTCTCTCTCCCTCTCTCACGTACTCGCGGCTTCTCTCTCCCCTCTCTCACGTACTCGCGGCTTCTCTCTCCCTCTCTCACGTACTCGCGCCTTCTCTCTCCCTCTCTCACGTACTCGCGGCTTCTCTCTCCCTCTCTCACGTACTCGCGGCTTCTCTCTCCCTCTCTCACTTACCCGCACCTTCTCTCCCCATCTCTCACTTACCCGCGCCTTCTCTCCCCATCTCTCACTTACCCGCGCCTTCTCTCTCCCTCTCTCACTTACCCGCGCCTTCTCTCTCCCACTCTCACTTACCCGCGCCTTCTCTCTCCCACTCTCACTTACCCGCGCCTTCTCTCTCCCACTCTCACTTACCCGCGCCTTCTCTCTCCCACTCTCACTTACCCGCGCCTTCTCTCTCCCTCTCTCCCTCTCTCACTTACCCGCGGCTTCTCTCTCCCTCTCTCACTTACCCGCGCCTTCTCTCTCCCTCTCTCACGTACCCGCGCCTTCTCTCTCCCTCTCTCACTTACCCGCGCCTTCTCTCTCCCTCTCTCTCACTTACCCGCGCCTTCTCTCTCCCTCTCTCTCACATACCCGCTCCTTCTCTCTCCCTCTCTCACTTACCCACGCCTTCTCTCTCCCACTCTCACTTAACCACGCCTTCTCTCTCCCTCTCTCCCTGTCTCACTTACCCGCGCCTTCTCTCTCCCTCTCTCCCTCTCTCACTTACCCGCGGCTTCTCTCTCCCTCTCTCACTTACCCACGCCTTCCCTCTCCCTATCTCCCTCTCTCACTTACCCGCGGCTTCTCTCTCCCACTCTCACGTACCCCGCTTTCTCTCTCCCTCTCTCACTTACCCGCGCCTTCTCTCTCCCTCTCTCACTTACCCGTGCCTTCTCTCTCCCTCTCTCACTTACCCATGCCTTCTCTCTCCCTCTCTC